>NC_045438.1:46795217-46862638 GCF_002776525.5 Piliocolobus tephrosceles
CTGTGTCGCTCGTGCTGGGAGATGGAGACTGAAGCTGTTCCTATTCGGCCATCTTGCTCCGCCCCTTCATTGATCTTTCATATTGTTGTTTTTCATTTCATTTGATTTCTTTCTATTCTGATCTTCATGTTTTCTTCTACTAATATTGGCTTTGGTTTTTTTCTCACTTTTCTAGTTCTTTAAGGTGCACTGTTAGATTGTTCATTTAAAGCTTTTTCTTTTCTTTTCTTTTTTTTTTTTTTTGATGTAGGCACTTGTAGCTCTAAACTTCCCTCTTAATACTGTCTTTGCTATCCATACTATCCACTGGTTTGGTATATTGTGTTTTATAATTTGTTTCAATAAACCTTTCAATTTCCTTCTTAATTTCCTTATTGACCCACTAGTCATTCAGGAGCATATTGTTTAATTTCCACGTAGCTTGTGTAGTGTCCAGAATTCCTCTTGTTAATCATTTCTACTTTTATTCCACTGTGGTCAGAGAAGATCCTTGATATTATTTCTTGTTTTTGAATGCATTAAGACTTGTTTCTTGACATAATGTATGATCTATCCTTGATGATGACTCATTCTCGGGAAAGAGGAAGAGAGGAAGTGCTGAGGAGGAGTGTGTGCGTTCTGCAGCTCTTAGATGAAATATTCTGTAATTATCTATTAGATCCATTTGTTTTATAGTTCAGATTAAGTCTGATGTTTCTTTGTTGATTTTCTGACTGAAAGATCTGTCTAATGCTGAAAGTGGGTTGTTTAAATCTCCAGTCATTATTGTATTACAGCCTATCTCTCTCTACAGCTCTAATAATATTTCCTTTACTTATCTAGGTGCTCCAGTATTTGGTGCATATATGTGTACAATTGTTATATTCTTCAGTTGAATTGACCCTTTTATCATTATGTAGTGACCTTCTTTGTCTCTTCTTGTAGTTTTTGTATTAAAATCTATATTGTCTTGTATGAGTATAGCAATCTATGCTTTTTTTGGTCTCCATTAGCACAGACTATCTTTTGCCATCCCTTTATTTTCAGTTTAACTATGTCTTTATAAGTGAAGTGTGTTCTTTGTAGGCAGCAGCTTTTAGCCAGTCTATGTCTTTTGATTGGAGAATCTAGTCCATTTACATTCCATGTTATTGTTGACAAATAAGGACTTATTCCTGCCATTTTGTTATTTCTTTTCTGGTAATTTTATGGACTTCCCTCCCTTCTTTATTTCCTTCCTTCTTGTTTTCCCCTAGTAAAGGTAATTTTCTCTGGAGACATGATTTAATTTCTTGCTTTTCATTTTTGTGTGTGTTTACATTGTATGTTTTTTGTTTTGAGGTTGCAATGAGGCTTAAAAAAAACTATCTTATAACCTATTATTTTAACCCCATAACAACTTAATACTGTTTCAATAAACAAACAAAAAAGAAAACTAGTGAAAACTATATGCCTTAACTTTGTATCCCTGTTTTTAAACTTTTTGTTGTTTCTATATATATCTTATTATATTGACTATGTCTTGAAAAGTTGTTGCAGTTATTACTTTTGATTGGTTCATTATTTAGCTTTTCTACTTAAGATTAGTTTATATACCACAGTTACAGTGTTATAATATTCTTTTTATTCCATGTACTTACTATTACCAGTGAATTTTGTACCTTGAGGCAATTGTCTATTGTTCATTAATGTTCTTTTCTTTCTGTTGGAAGTACTCCCTTAAGTATTTCTTGTAGGATGGGTCTGGTATTAATTAAATACCTCAGCTTTTGTCTGGGAGTCTTTATTTATCCTTTATGTGCCCTTCAAATGTGAAGGATATTTTCATCAAATATACTATTCTATGATAAAAGTTTTTTTTTTTTTTTTTTTTTTTTTTTTTTTTTTTTTTTTTTTTTTTTCTTCAGCACTTTAAATATGTTATCCCATTGTCTCCTGGCCTGTAAAATTTCCACTGAGGAGTCTGCTGTCTAACATATTGGAGCTGCATTTTATGTTAATCGTTTCTTTTCTCTTACTGCTTTTAGAATTCTTTCTTCATCCTTCACCTAATACTATGATTATTAAATGCCTTGAGGTAGCATTCTTTGGGTTGAAACTGCTCAGAGTTCTATAATTGATATGACTTTGTTGTGTCCCCACAAATCTCAAATTGTAACTCTCAGAATTCCCACATGTCATGGGAGGGACCCGGTGGAAGGTAATTGAATTATGAGGATGGGTCTTTCTGGTGCTGTTCTCACGATAGTGAATAGGTCTCACAGGATATGATGGTTTTATAAAGGGGAGTTTCTCTGCACATGTTCTCTCTCTTGCCTGCCACCATGCAAGATGTGATTTTACTCCTCCTTTGCTTTCTATTTGGTTGTGAGGCCTTGGAGGTGGTGAGGCCTACCCAGCCATGTTGCACTGGGAGTTCATTAAACCTTTCTCCTTTATAAATTACCCAGTCTTGGGTACGTCTTTATTAGCAGCGTGAGAACAGACGAATACAGTAAATTGGCACTGGGAGTGGGGCACTGTTGCAAAGATACCTGGAAATGTGGAATAACTTTAGAACTGGGTAACAGGCAAAAATTGGAACAGTTTGGAGGGCTCAGAAGTAGATAGGAAAGTTTAGGAAAGTTTGGAACTTCCTAGAGACTTATTAAATGACTTTGACCAGAATG
The DNA here is from genome assembly GCF_002776525.5 of Piliocolobus tephrosceles. Classification (NCBI taxonomy): domain Eukaryota; kingdom Metazoa; phylum Chordata; class Mammalia; order Primates; family Cercopithecidae; genus Piliocolobus; species Piliocolobus tephrosceles. The sequence goes on from NC_045438.1 coordinate 46,797,866, forward strand.
CTGATAGTGATATGGACAATAAGGTCCAGGTTGAGGTGGTCTCAGATGGAAATGAGAAACTTGTTAGGAATTGGAGTAAAGGTCACTTTTGCTATACAAATAAACTGGTGGCATTATGCTCCTGCCCCAGAGACCTGTGGAACTTTGAATTTGAGAGAGACAACTTAACGTATCTGGTGGAAGAAAGTTCTAACCAGCTAAGCCTTCAAGAGGTGAAAAGGATAAAAGTTTGGAAAATTTGCAGCCTGATGATGCATTAGAAAAGAAAAACCCATTTCCTAGGGAGAAATTCAAGCTGGCTGCAGAAATTTGCATAAGTAACAAGTAGCCCAATGCTAATTACCAAGACTATGGGGAAAATGCCTACAGGGCATGTGAGAGACCTTTGGGTCCAGAGGACTAGGAGAAAAAAAATAGCTTCCTGGGTTAGTTTGGTGCTGTGCATCCCAGCTGTGGCTAAAATGGGCCAATGTAGAGCTCAAGCCATTGCTTCAGAGGGTGCAAGCCCCAAGCCTTTGTGGCTTACGCATGGTGTTGGGCTTGTGGGTGCATGGAAGAATTGAGGAGAGGGAACCTCCACCTAGATTTCAGAGGATACATGGAAATACCTGAATGTCCAGGCAAAGGTGTGCTGCAGGGGTGGAACCCTCATGGAGAACCTCTGTTAGGGAAGTGCAGATGGGAAATGTGAGGTGTAAGCCTCCATACAGAGTTCCCACTGGGGAACTGCCTAGTGGAGCTGTAAGAAGAGGGCCACCATCCTCCAGACCCCAGAATGGTAGATCCATTCCACTGACACTTGCACTGCGTGCCTGGAAAAGCTGCAGACACTCAACAGCAGTCTGTGAAAGCAACCGGGAGTGGGGCTATATCTTAGAAAGCCACAGGGGTGGAGCTACCCAAGACCATGGGAACCCACCTTTTGGGTCAGCATCACCTGGGTGTGAGACATGGAGTCAAAGGAGATAATTTTGGAACTTTAAGGTTTCATGACTGCCGTATTGGATATTGGACTTGCATGGGGCCTGTAGCCCTTTTGTTTTGGCCAATTTCTCCCATTTGGAAGAGATGTTATTTACCCAATTCCCGTACCTTCATTGTATCTAGAAAGTAACTAATTTGCTTTTGATTTTACAGCCTCATAGATGGAAGAGACTTGCCTTGTCTCAGATGAGACTTTGGACTGTGGACTATTGAATTAATTCTGAAATGAGTTAAAACTTTGTGGGACTGTTGAGAAGGCACAATAGTTTTTGAAATGTGAAGACATGAGATTTGGGAGGGACCAGGAGGCAGAATAATATGGTTTGGCTGTGTTCCCACCCAAATCTCAAATTGTAGCTCCCATAATTCCCATGTGTCATGGGAGGGGCCCATTGGGAGGTAATTGAATCATGAGGGCCTGTCTTTCCAGTGCTGTTCTCATGATAGTGAATAAGTGAATTGTTTTATAAAGGTGAGTTTCCCTGCATATTCTCTCTCTTGCCTGCCTGCCACCATACAAGATGTGACTTTGTTATTCCTTTGTAATATGCCATGATTGTGAGGTTTCCCCAGCCATGTGAAACTGTGAGTCAAACCTTTTTCCTTTATAAATTACCCAGTCTCAAGTATGTCTTTATTGGCAGAATGAGAACAGACTCATACAATACCCTTCTTGTACTTGGATATTGATATCTTACTCTACCTTTGGGAAGTTCTCTGATACTACCTTTTAAAATATTCTTTCTACCTCTCTCTCTTTCTCTGCCACATCTTTAAGGCCTGTAATCCTTAGATTTGCCCTTTTGAGGCTATTTTCTGGATTCTGTAGGTGTCCTTTATTATTATTTTTTTTTCTTTTTTCTCCTCTGATAGGCATTTTCAAATATCCTGTCTTTAAGGTCACTAATTATTTTCTCCGCTTGATCCATTCTGCATTAAAAGACTCTGATGCATTCTTCAGTATGTTGATTACATTTTTCAGCTTCAGAATTTCTGCTTGTTTCTTTTTAATTATTTCAATCTCTTTGCTAAATTTATCTGATAGAATTCTGAATTACTTCTCTGTGTTATCTTGAATTTCTTTGAGTTTCCTCAACATAGCTATTTTGAAGTTTCTCTCTGAAAGGTCTCATATCTCTGTTTCTGCAAGATTAGTTCCTGGTGCCTTATTTAGGTAATTTAGTGAGATCATGTTTTCCTGGATGGTGTTGATGCTAGTATATGTTCTTTGGTGCATGGGCATTGAGGATTTGGGTATTTAATGTAGCTTTTACTGTCTGGGCTTATTTGTAACCATCCTTCTTGAGAAGGCTTTCCAGATATTTGAAAGTACTTGGGTGCTGTGATCCAAGATGTATCTGCTTTAAGGGGCTCCCCAACCCTAATAATGCTGTGGTTGTTGCAGACTCATAGAGGTCTTGGACAAAATCTAAGACAAATCTCTGGGTTACCAGAGACTCTTGTTCTCTTCCCTTACTTTCTCTCTAACCTATAGAGTCTCTCTCTCTCTCTCTCTCTCTGTTCTGAGCCACCTAAAACTGTGAGTAGAGTGACACAAATGCCCCTGTGGCCACCACAACTATGACTTTGCCAGGTCAAATCGCAAGTCAGCACAGTACTGGGTCTTTCTCAAGGCCTGCTGTAGCCATTCTCTGCTACCTATGTCTGCTCAAGGCCCTGGGCTCTACAATCAGCAAGTGGCAAAGCCAGCCAGGTCTGTGTTCTTCCCTTCAGGACAGCAAAGTCTCCCATAGCCCTGTGTGGATTTGGAAGTTCCATCTGGGAGTCAAGGACTAGAGTTGAAAACCTTAGAAGTCTACCTGTTGTTTTATCATACTGTAGCTGAGCTGGCACTCAAACCACAAGATGCAGTTCTTCACACTCTTTCCCACTTTCCAAAAGGCATCTGTCAGAGTACCCTTTGGCATCTTTCCGAAGGTAAAGGAGACTCACTTCATAGTTACTGCCACCCCAGGCCATAAGGAGTACTGGCAGACTACCCCTGATGTTCCCTTAAGGCCCAAGTCTCTGAAGTCAGCTTGTCGTAAATGCTGCCTGGCATGGGACATACCCTTCAGGGCACTGGGTTTCCCTCTGGCCCAAGGCAGATCCAGAAATGTAGTTCAAGAGTCAAGCCATGGAATCAAGGACCCAAGAGCCCATTTGGTACTCTATCCACTTGTGGCCATGCTGGTACTTAAGACAAAGCCCCTTTTCTTTCCCCTCTGCTTCTCCCAAGCAGAAGGAGTTTTGCCCCATATCCACCACAGCTGGTAATCTGTTGAGTCTCAGAGGATCACTCAAGGCCCTCAATGTAGTACCTGTGTATTGCTGTTGGTTATACAGGGCCCAAGGACATTTCAGTTAACAGGTGATAAATGCTGCCAGGACTGAGCCCTTTCCTTCAAGGCAACGGGTTCCCTTCTGGTCCAGGATGTGTCTAGAAATGTCCTCTGGGGCCTAGGGCCTAGAACAGGGGCTTCACAACTCTGATGGGTGCCCTATCCTGCTGTGGCTGAGCTGGTATCCTAGATGCAAGACAAAGTCCTCCGCACTCTTTCTTCTCCTTTCCCCAAGTGGAAAGAAGGGGTCTCTTTTGGAGCTGCTAACTGTACAGCCTGAGGTTAGGGGAGGCGTGATGCCAGCACTCCCTTACCTGCCCCAACTGTTGTCCCAGTATGTTGTCTGCCCTCACTAGTCCACTGTCTCTGGGCCTAGTTCAGCCCTAAGACTCACCTAAAATTTCCAATCCTTATGATCTAGACTGCCTTTCAAGTTTACTTGGAGACACAGTATCCTTTAGCCCTTGGTGACAAGGTTTATAGGCACTTAAGTTCGAACCCATGGAATCAGTGAGTCTCTTCTGGCTAGAGCTGGCTTAAATGCTCCCTCTGTGGGTGGGCATCAGCTGAGTTTGATCTGGTTTTCCCTTCAGTTCTAACAAGACAACACTGAGTTCAGTGCCTCACAATTACTGTGTTTTCCCTCCCTCAACACCTAGAGATGCTCTCTGCACTATGCCGCAGCATCTAGAGGGTGGAGAAGCAGAGGCGTTGGCAATTCGGGGCTGTTTTTTCTAACTCTTCAGTGCCTCTTTCATCAATATGAAGTTAAAACCAGATACTGAGTGTTCACTTGATTTTTGATTATCTGTAAATATTTGTTGATGTCCTTGGTAGGGGAGGCAGACAATAGGTAGTATTCTCTGTTCCACCATCTTGCTCCGCCTAGAGGACCAGAAGCAGTTTAATCTCTTCTACAATTCTAGTTAAAGTAGACCCAGTTCCTTCATTCTTTTTAGTCTTTCAGATGTTTCTCTTACAAAGAAAATTTTATCTTTTACCTTTTTTCAGTTACTTTTCCACCATTATGTTCTCTTGATGCTGTTGACTTTCTTTCATCCATTCTGTAAATAAAATTTTAATTTAAACAAATCCATTTCATGTTGCTTCAGAAGTGCAGTCACAAAGTGGACATTTAATTTCCTATGCTATAATTGTTTTAAGACACTCGCAGTGTATATAAAGTGAATCATAACATTGTGTGTAGCAGCAGATCACCTAGTCTCACTAACAAGCATAGAACCATGTATACAGGATGTAAAAAGAATCAAAACAGGTAGGTCTTAGAAAGCCTTAGTCCTTCAAGGGAGGTTTCAGTGAAATGTCAAAACTTTTACTATGACTCAGAGTTGACATAAAAAAACATTTTAGTGTGACAAAAATTAAACACTTATTCACTTATTGAATGTATACATCATACAAAAGAAATATCAGTTCCAATGACAAATATAAAAATAATTTTAAATTTGTCACTTTGGGGAAACTAGAACATATATAAGATATAATAACTTAAGAAATATTTTTTAAAAACAACTTGTCTGAATGAAACATATCTACCACATATTTGTGAAACAATTAGAGGACAGAAGCTAACCTGTGGTAATAAAATATCCACTATATTTTTGTTGATTAAGAGTTTCAAATAAAATAATATTTTGAAAGACTCACTGCTCTAAAATACTCACTGAAGCGTGTGACTTTTGTGTCTCATCTTGAAAGCAGTGACATGGAGGGTCTTATGTAGAAAAGATGACATTCTAAATAGAAGGTAATATGCATTTAAGCAGAGACTGTCCTTCCTTTTATCACATACAAATGTAAGAAATTAATAACAGACAAAATCAGGTACAGAAACGAAAACTAGGGGCCAAGTGAATGTCTGACTGAAGAACTTGTATTTCAAAGGTATTAAAATAGGAAGCACTAAAGTTCTTTGAGTGATCTAATTATATTTTTGAAAAATATTCCATTCACCACTCATTCATTGGCTGTGTATTTTTGATACATTTCTGTGCCTTGATCACTATACTGTGAAAACACTGAAAGGATGGCATAGTCCTTTTCTTTGAGGAGCTACAGCCTATTTGGATGATCTTGGTAGCTATGTGCATCTTACTCTGGAGTGAGAAGAAATTAGAGGCATGGTATATAAGTCCCTAGATATATACAATGGATCATACTATGGGCAGGGAGCATAATTTCAGTGTAAAGTAATAAAGTCTGAGTCTAGAGGGGTGACTATGAAGATAGAAAGGATAAATTTCATCTTACAGATATTATATGGTGAAAGTACACATGCTTGGTGCACTTGGTGCATAAAGAAGGAGGATTTAAAAAGTAACTCCATTTAAACATCTCTATTTTTCATTCTGTATTAAAGGTATAAGCTAATAACTTATTCATTAATGTGTTCAGTCAGTCAAAAGCTAATGTCAAAGAGCTTCCATGTACTAGTTATTTGCAGAATGTACTTTCACGAGTCATCCTGCATGAGTAAATTTGTTTAGCATTATTGTCTTTTGAATTTGTCTAATTAGCAGTACTAATTTTACATGGAGAGAAAGATACAGCTGGTTGAAGTGAAATACAGTAATTCGTGATGGCTCTTACTGTACTGCTTATCCTAATTAAAGTAAGACAGTAGCATTTATTTATTAATTCAATTTTTCTTGTATCATTTAGAAAAGATATCTTTTATAATTTAAATTTCTCATGCCTATTTTGAGGATAGGTGTGAGTTTTTTCAAAAAGACTTAATTTGGCTCTACTTTCAAAAGTTATTTGGAAGTACAAGTAGAAATAGAAAACCTTATATACTTGCTGAAAATATTCTGTCATTTGATCTTTTTGTGTAATTCTAAAACAGTGGTATAAATGTCAACCTGATGTGCAGGAAGATAATCTTATTTTTATGAAGGCTAGAGTTTCTATCATTTTAAAGTATGACAGTAATTAGAGTTTAGTTTCTGATTTTACATATGGGAATATTTGATCACTTTTATTGTGTTAGAGAGGAACTTCTGTTCCCAGAGATGAGGGATTAACAGAGTCCAGACTTAGCCTTCTGCCATAAGCAACTAGAAATCTTGATGAAATATACAAAACAACTGTGTTCGGACATTGGAAAACAGTACATGACCTTGAGTTCATGGAAGTGAGGGGAAACGAATAAGGTGAACCCTAAAACCACTCATGCTTTCTGCCTGGAGACAAAAAGACAGAAAAAATTTCCTGATTGTTGTTCATTTGAGAGAGAAAACAAATGGAGCTTGACCATATTGCTAATTTAGGAAGACAGAATCAGAGTTTGGGAGGACCAAAATGGCTAGAATTTGTAGTGCAAAGTATATGGAAGATGATGGATCTGTGCAAAAAAGGAGTCACAGAAATTAGCATAGGCATTCGCTTGAGTATTTGATTGAATACTAGTCTACATGTCAGCCGGTTGGAATTTTGAGTCCAGGTAAGGAACACTTACTAGGGAGATGGATTCCCAAAGCTGACATAGAGCCAGGAATTTTCCAATTTTCACCAGCCAGAGTAGAGATATGTTGCTGAATATATAAGGAATTAAGTAAAAGCTCTTGGAAGGTCACATCTTAATAATGAGGAGAAACTATTCCTCAAATAGCGACTATTCTAGATTTGCTCTAATAGTTTAAAATCAAAGCTCAAAGGGAACAAACTGAGCTGTAAGTTGCTTAACTGTTTGCTCAAACAAAGTCCAACACTCTTTTAAAAAAGGAATAAAAATAAATCCGCACTCTACACCTTAATGCACACAATGTCTTGCATCGGGCCAAAAATTTGTAGATTTGACCAAGCAGCAAAGTGTGTCACATTACCAGGAAGAAAACCAAACAATAGAAACAGTTCCAGAAATTACATTGATGTTGAAATTAGCAGTCAAGGGCATTAAAACACAAGGATAAATATGTGCTAAAAGATTTAAAAGAAGATATAAATATAAAAGGAAAAAAATGAAAATACAAAAAATAACAAGTTATACAGATGAAAAATAACATATCTAAGAAAAAAACATTTTAATGGATTTGATTAACAGCACATTAGTTGTTGTAGAACTAAAGGTCAATGAACTGAAAAACATAGCAATAGGAAACAGGCAAATGAGGCACAAAGAAAAAATTAAATACTGAAAGAAATGAGCAGACTCTCAGTTACTTTCAGAGTAATACCTGGGGGTAGACTATAAGTGCAACTGAAGCTCCAAAAGGATGGGAGAGTGAAGCAAGTCAGAAGAAAACCTGAAGAAATAATGGCTGTAAAATTTTTAAAGTAATGAAAATGTAAACCCAAATCTATAAAGCTCAGCAAATTCTAAGCAGGATAAACACAAAGAAGTCATTACAATTAAGTTGCTAAAAACTAGTGATAAAAAATTAATATTATCCAAAATAAGAAAGGGTGATACATTCAGAGGAATGAAATAACAATTATGGCAGGCTTCTTATCAGAAACTATAGGTGAGACAAGAAAGAAGTAACATCTTTAAAGCACTGAAAGCAAAAATAATAATAATAATAATAATAATAATAATAATAATAATAATAATAATCTTTAACCTAGAATTCTATTCCCTAAGACAATGGAATGATATAACATGCTGAAATAATATATATATATTTACATATATATATTACATCATATATATATATACACACACACACACTCAACTTAAACTTCCATACCAAGTGAAAATGTTATTTTTGAAATACTAAGGCAAAATTAATACTTTTTCAAACAAATAAAAGATGAGGGAGGTCATATTCTCAGGCTGGCATTGCTGTCAATGTTGAAGAAAAGTCTTCAGGAAGAAGAAAATATGGCCAAAATATGGACTTATACAAAATAATTAAAAGAACCAGAAATGTAAATATAAAATATAATGTCTTTCTTATTTTAAAAGATATATTTCAGAGATGACTGTTTAAAGCAAAAATAATAATTCATTTGGGGAGGGTCCATTACATAAATATGTGGAAGTAAAATGTATAAAACTATAACCTAAAGGATGGGAGGGGAAAATGGAAGAATATTACTGTCGGGTTCTTACATTATAAATAAAGTAGTATAATCTTATCTGAATGTACACTGTGATAAATTAGTGGTCCATATTGTCAACTTTAGAGCAACCATTGAAACATAGCAAAGAGGCCTAACTAATAAGCCACTATGGAGATAAAATAGAATGCTAAAAAGAAGGTAGAAAAAAAGGACAGATAGGACAGATAAAAGAAAAATAAGAGATGACTGATTTATATGTAACCATACTGATTATTATAGAAAATGTAAATGTACTAAGCAATAAAAGGCAGAAGTTGCCAGACTAGAGATGAATGCAAGACCAAATTGTGTGTTGTCTACAAAACACTCACTTTAAATGCAATGTGTTTTTATGTTTATTTTTGTGCTATGGAGTGTGAAAGTGTTCACCAAACAAATTGAAAATGGGGGAAAGTTTAAACTGCTCAGATATTAAGCAGCTCTCCAGTAATTTTGAACTAGTAATGTTGCTGCCAATACTTGTTATGATCTTTTGAATTCACTAGAGAAAGGCAGAGCAATACTTGATTCTGTATTCTTAGGTATCATTCTGTTTTTACGTATATATAGTTGCTCTTGAGTGAAATTGTCTAATAATTCAGTTTTTCATAATTACAACAAAAATTTTATAATTATTTAGCTTTTATGAATTAATAAGGTTTTATTACAGACTTTTTTGGTAAAACTACTTTCTCAGAGAGGAAAAATGTATACTTTTTACTTTTTTGAGAGTAATAAATATTAATATAAACAAGGATTAAATTAAACTGTTTCATTTTTAACTGCAAAAAAAATGTAGTCAAATAACTCTATAAAATAAATTATTATTGAAAAGCCTCCAAACTCAGCATGGAGTGAATTGACATTTCCATCCGAACTCTAAAATAATCAAGTATATGCAAATTCACATTCTTAAGATTCCTCAGCATATAAGATTATTTCATAGTTAGTCTTTTTTTCTTTATTTGTAGTCTGAAAACAAGCCCTCATCCGAAATAGAAACTTTTCTGGGAAAACTATCTTTAAAATTCATGAAATATCTATGTTATAGGTTATACGGAAGGGAGAAGTGAGTTGCTGTTGGATTTGCACAGCCTGCAAAGAGAACGAATATGTGCAAGATGAGTTCACCTGCAAAGCTTGTGACTTGGGATGGTGGCCCAATGCAGATCTAACAGGTAGGAACTGCCTCACTTGGAAACCTTGTCCCTGACTATTTGCCTTTCCAATGTGTCCATCGCTCAAATGAGAATGATTAGCTCATGTCTTCTCAATGTTAATTTACAATGCACACTTTTTAGTCCTCATGTCAAGGAGTATGCATAAACCTCATACGTTTTCTATAATCTATATTGAAAAGAAAGTTCCTGTAAATCTAAATAACAATGAATTGATGTGTGGTAGGCTATGCTATTATAGAGTTGTTTTCTGTTTTTCTTTAAATTGTATTTGAAGGTATTTCTGGCCACCTGAATTTATATTTGCAATCATTTCTTGAACATCTACCGTGGACGAGGCACTACTGTAGGCCCTAAAAATAGAAAGGTAAATGTCCCAGCTTTTATTTTGTGTAAAATCTATCAGGGAAGAAACATGGCAAAATATAATTAAACATAATATAATTATTGAAATAATAGAGATATCTATAAAGGGTGCGTAAAGTTTGTTAGGCAGGCAAGAAGATGAAAGGAATTTCAGGCCTAAAGTAGAACACAGGAAACATGAAAGTTGATGACACCTTTGCAGAAAACCATAGGACAAGTATGTGGGATTGGTAGGTAGGCACAACGGCCCAGTAGAGTAGTGGTCAGAAATGAGAATCGACAAGGAAACTGGTGGGATGGTAGAGTGCTTCTGTGTGACTTTCCTCTATATGTTTGGACTTTGGCTTTAAGCACAGGAGAACCACTAAAGAATTTTAAAGTGGTGAATGACATCATGATATCTATATTTCTGGTATGCTTCTTGTGGTGGTATAGAAAGTTGTTGTATTGATGCAAGTAAGTTATTTGAAAAGGAGTGGATTAGGACAGCTAGAGTAGGAATGGAAAGGAATAAATGAATGCAACAGATGATTCACTAGTAAAACCAACGGAACGCAGAGGGATTGATTATATGAGTTTGTAAGTTTCCTAAGAGTGATGTTCATATAAATGAGTTTTGTTTTTCACAGACCTTGTTATGAGCTTACAGAGGACAAATGATTCATAAAACTTTGCATAAATTTTAGGAGCTATAGAGGCTTTTCTTTATCTGAGTACACAGGCACTTCATCATCTGAATAATCTAGCCCCTTATCTTGTCATCTTAGAAAGAGGGAGCTGAGGCCTAGAGAGGTGAAGTCATATGGCCAAAGTCAGGAAAATAGTGAGAAGCAGAACCTAGACCACTAACGCCTGACTCCATGCCTTTCTGGGTGCTGTTGAAAATCATCCAAAAGTGTAATATTCTTGATGGTTGGACACTTTTTTACCTGTTTCAAAGTAAGAATATGCAACTAAGAAATCATGCAGTTTATTCAAAATACGTCAAAAATGACTAGGTAAGTAGAACTAGGTCACGTAACTAAAATTATACTTACTAAGTCACAATACCTTGTAAAATGTTAATTTTGTTAGGAAAAAATTAAACTGAGCAGCAGAAAGCTTTTATAAGTCACCTAGTACAAAGGTCCTTTTTAAAGAGAAGAAAAGTAGATCAGAACATTTTTGAAGGTGTGAACTTCATCTCACTCATCTTTTTATTTGCCAGATAAATTTCATGCCTAAAAATTACCCAGGAATTACCCACCTCCAGAGATTCCCCTTTGCTCATTCTGGAGTGGAACTCAGAAGATCCTGATGCAATTACTCCCTGTCCTACCCATAGAGAAACACCACTCTCTGGCGCATAGCCTGATGCCTTGAACATAATAGCTACTTAATACACTTTTGTTAAATTGAGGTAATTAGGAAGAAGGGACTCACCCAAGGTCATCGAGATCAATGCAATTAGTTAATAGAAAAACCACTATGATAATTCAAGATTGTTTGTCACTGGATCTAATGAATGCTCTCACTCTGCCATGGTTGCCTGCAATGGCCTGGCTTGGAAAAGCTTTTCCAACCTCATTTTGGACTCATGCCTTCCCTCCACTTAGACTATTTCTCTTCAAATTTTTATCCCCCTTCATAGCATGTGCCTCCTGCCAGGCCTTTTTCTTGTATAAGTAGGTCCGCTTAGATGGCCATTGTGTTTGAGAGCTGGGGTTGACTGACAGTCATCCCGCTCATCTGTTTGACTGAGATCACAGCTGACTAGGAAGAAGCTCAAAGACAAAAGTGACCTCTTTATCAGATTAATCTCAGGCATCAGAAGTCTTGGCTTTGAGGTACAAGCATTTTTCTTTTATCTACATTTTTTGGGCTTTCTCAAACTTCTCCTACTACTCTATTTCACTTTCATTAGGGCTTATCTCACATACTAAAAAAAATTCTATCCTATGTTAAAATATTAAGATAAAAAAACTTTTTTAAAAAACCTGATATGATGTAATACTGGAACTCAAGGTCATGCCTTTTATTCCCTGGAGATGCTCTATTGTGGTATTATTGTATATTTTCTGTCCACTGCCGAATGATCATTTCCGTTGATTAGGGATCTTTAACTTGGTAAAATATTTTTAAAATTCTCCTTGATTAAAAATAGATGAATATTAATACAATTACATTTCTAATGATTTAATATGCCATGATCTATTGTATGCATAAAAGTCACTTTAACATTCTAATGAGTTGAGCCAGCAGCTCCTCAGACTGTGCCCTTAGCTAATAACAATAGTCATGCAGCTATGATTCGGTCATATATTCAGATGATGTTGCAAATCTTATCTTTAGGGTCTTTCAAAATATAGATTCCTCATTCTAATTTATACTTATGTTTTAATGATCCATATTGATTCTGTGTTTCTTTTGGTCTCATACATGAATGGAAAATGAAATCCCATTTACCATTTGCTTGGTGCCATGTCAAGCACAGAGCAAGGGCACAGTCCATGCCAATGTGTTGTGGGTGTTACCATGGTAGCGGTAGTTGTGAAATGAGAAAACCCATGGGAATAGAATACTAAAAGTCAGTAGAATTACTCAGAAAAGTAAACACATTGCCTTTAAGTAGGTATTTGATTTATGGGTAATTTTTTTCACTAAATTTTAGTTAAAATGAGAAATCATTCTTCTTTGAAAAATAGTGTATTCTACTGAAGTAAAATATACATTTTATTTTTAATAGTTGATTAAAAGATACTTTAAATCACTTTAAAAGTTAGCTACTTTTAATATATACTCCATACCTTATAATATTAATGATTAAAAACAGGTTTACTGTGATTTTTATTTCCATTGAAATGCGTTTTTTTTTTTTTTTGGCTATGAATAAATTAGTATATTTCTTAGAGAAAGTGCTTTTTGAAGCTGTTAAAAAGTTTCTCATATTTTCTTCTTGTGAAATTGCACATTTCAATTCAGCACTTAAATCTCACACTTTATTTCTTGTGATACAAAAACAGGGATCTTTTCTGCCATGATACACAGCTTGACAGTAGTTTAACAATTTGTGGACCAATTATATGTAATCCAATGCTACTAATTTATTTGTAAAAATAAAATAACAACATTCCTCAAAAAGGCAGACTACGTCACATTTTCTCATTAAAAAAAAAAAAAAAACACAGAAAATGCTTTATAAACATTAACTAATTTTAACAACTTTTTCTCCATCCCAACAGTTGTTGTAACCTCTTACACTAGAATCTACTAATTTATTTCCTTCTGTAATAAACACTACCATCTGTTTTGTGCCAAGTACTTTTTAAAAACTGGGAATATACAGGTGAATGAAGCAATGTCTATATCATAAGGGAGGAGCTTCATATGAGACTAGCCATGTAAACAGCCAACTATAAGTCCTACAATAGAGTTATGTGTAAAATGTCAGATAAATATGGAGCAGCTATTTTTCCCTGGGAAGAAAAAAGCCTTTGCAGAAGAAGGGACATTTGAACTGAGCACTGAATTACAAACAGAATTTCACCTGGTAGAATTTCATTGAATTATAATAGAATTACTATTTATACTAATTTTAAAACAATCAGGGAAGCATTTTGATGAAGCTTTATATGATCATGATGTAATATTGCAAATGTTATGAATTACCCCAAGACACTTTGCATAGAATTTTATTCCTTAATTCATGTTAAATTTGACTTGACCTAATTGGAAAAAAGTCTGATAGCAAATTTCATCTTCCTCTAATACATCCGGATCTTATAAGCACAACATTCGATTCAAAAAATAGAAGTAGCTACCAGTCCTCAGATCAGAGTTGTTGCTACCTTTCTTTGATTTTGCTCAGTAATTTGTAGTCAGCTTGAAGGAACTGACTTGTCTGAGAGCTCTGAGTTCTCTGTAATAACCCTAATCATAAATACTTGCCAGGACCTGAAGTTCTTAGAGTTCAGATATGGTATGCACAACTCTCACAAAGTCCCCCTTTTGAGTTCTGGGGTCAGGTGGACACAGTCTCCACTGGTTGAAGGCAGTCTCCCCTCTTTCTAGTCTTGGGATAGCCAAACACACCTAGAGGTTGGATAACTGTTTTTTAAAAACTTCAAAACAGGACCTCGAAAAAAACCACATAACATGACATTACATAATTGGACAAAATTGACATTATAGCTAATTCCCTCAAGATGGCAAAGCTAATGTTTCTCAAATTTAGGATAAATTTAAATGTATCCTAAATAAAAAATAAAGAAAATGAAGAAAAGGAAAAAGAATCTAAAACTTTTAAGAAACTTACTCAAAATATAAATTATTAGTCCCAGTCTTCAAGGGATTCTGTTTTGGATGGTTCCAGACTGGTGTTGAAGAGACTGGTGTCCATATATGCAAAAGAATCTAGGATCTTCCCAAGAGATAAAGCAGTTGTAGTAGAGTTGCAAGTGTGTTTCTGGGTGTCATGAAAAACTGCTACTGTTAGAACACGAGGCTACTTATATCCCCTCTAGCATAACAACATTGTTCTTCATTTGTATTTGATGTACTGTATAGGGCAGAGTTATTTTATACCTAGATTGGGAAAACTTTATGATTATCCTTGGAGAGGCTTTAGTATCTATCTTTGATTATTGGTCTCATTAGGGGAACTTGGATTTATGATATGCAGTGTAAAGTTTAAAATGTGTTTGGTGGCAACCAAATCCAGTTTGCTCACTGCTGGATTTCTCCTGAAACCACCAATTATTGACTTGGCTACATGACTTGGGGGTGATAAAAAGACTCCACTGAAACTTCTGCCCTAGCTAACCCAAAGCCACTGTTTGTGATAGAGACCCCGGTAGTCCAATCCACAAATAAAGTCTATCCATGTGTGAATAGGCACCTAGAGAGCTTGCACCTGGTTATCTCTCTGTCCCTTGGTGCTGATGTGCACTGTCTTTCTCGCACTGTATTATACATTTTGACTTTAAATGAAATTGTTACATGAGTGTCTTCTGCAAGTCTTTTGAATCTTTTCAAATAACTAAACTCGTGCAATCTTTGCATATGCAGAGTGTTGTTATTGGAAAAGTTAGCATAACATACCTTTATATTATTTCTTTTTTATTATTATACTTTACATTCTGGGATACATGTGCAGAATGTGCAGGTTTGTTACATAGGTATACCCGTGCCTTGGTGGTTTGCTGCACCCATCAACCCATCATCTATGTTAGGTATTTCTCCTAATGCTATCCCTCCCTTTGCCCCACATGCCCCAACAGGCCCTGGCATGTGATGTTCCCCTCACTATATCCATGTGTTCTCATTGTTCAACTCCTATGAGTGAGAACATGTGATGCTTGGTTTTCTGTTCCTGTGTTAGTTTGCTGAGAATGATGGTTTTCCCGCTTCATCTGTGTCCCTGCAAAGGACATAAACTCATTGTTTTTTATGGCTGCATAACATTCCATGATGTATATGTGCCACATTTTCTTTGTCTAGTCTATCATTGATGGGCATTTGAGTTGGTTTGAGTCTTTGATATTGTGAGTAGAGCTGTGATACATACGTGTGCATGTGTCTTTATAGTAGAATGACTGGTAATCCTTTGGGTATATACCCAGTAATGGAATTGCTGGGGACTGCTGGGTCAAATGGTATTTCTGATTCTAGATCTTTGAGGAATTGTCATACTGTCTTCCACAATGGTTGAACTAATTTACACTCCCACCAACAGTGTAAAAGCCTTCTTATTTCTCCACATCCTCTCCAGCATCTGCTGTTTCCTGACTTTTTAATGATCACCATTCTAACTGGCATGAAATTGTATCTCATTGTGCTTTTGATTTGCATTTATCTAATGACCAGTGATGATGAGATTTTTTTCCTATGTTCATTGGCCGCATAAATGTCTTCTTTTGAGAAGTGTCTGTTCATATCCTTTGCCCACTTTTTGATACAATTGTTTGTTTTTTTCTTGTAAATTTGTTCAAGTTCCTTGTAGATTCTGGATATTAGCCCTTTGTCAGATGGATAGATTGCAAAAATTTTCTCCCATCCTGTGGGTTACCTGTTCACTCTGATGATAGTTTCTTTTGTTGTGCAGAAACTCAATAGTTTAATTAGATCCCATTTGTCAATTCTGGCTTTTGTTGCAATTGCTTTTGGTGTTTTAGTCATAAAATCACTGCTCAAGGAAATAAGAGAGGGCACAAATAAATGGAAAAACATTCCATGCTCATGGATGGGAAGCCTCAATATCATGAAAATGGCCATACTGTCCAAAATTTATAGATTCAATGCTATTCCCATCAAACTACCATTGACTTTCTTCACAGAATTAGAAAAAACTACTTTAAATTTCATGTGGAACCAAAAAAGAGCCTGTATAGCCAAGACAATCCCAAGCAAAAGGAACAAAGCTGGAGGCATCATGCTACCTGACTTCAAACTATACAATAAGGCTACAGTAACCAAAACAAATTGATACTGGTACCAAAACAGATATATTGACCAATGGAACAGAACAGAGGCCTCAGAAATAACACACACACCTGCAACCATCTGATCTTTGACAAACCTGACAAAAATCAGCAATGGGGAAAGGATTCCCTATTTAATAAATGGTGCTGGGAAAACTGGCTAGCCATATGCAGAAAACTGAAACTGGATCCCTTCCTTACACCTTATAGAAACATTAACTCAAGATGAATTAAAGATTTAAATGTAAGACTTAAATCCATAAAAACCCTAGAAGAAAACCCAAGCGATAACATTCAGGACATAGGCATGGGCAAAGACCTTTATATAATTTCTCAAATGATGTCCACTAATGATAATTTGATACAACTAAACTATTGAGTTAGTGTGATGATTGTCTCTAGTAATATCTATGCTCAGATAAATCCCTCTTAGTAGTAAGAGAAATAGTAAAGATGAACTCAGATTTGTATAGTTTTAAATCAGTAAGGAAAGAAGTTTGAATAAGAATATACAAAGGAGAGAATGATATATACAAGAATTTTATAATGGTGATCTTGCACAGAAGATCATCATCATACGGTTATTAGCATGCCTCAAGGTCCTTGGATCAGCAGTTAACTTCCATACTCTTTCTGAGAGGCTTTTGCAGAACTTCAGTTTAAAATCACTAATGGGTGTGAACATCAGTGTATCAAGGTTCCCTTTCATTTTTCTAGAGGGTTGGGAATGATGAGGTCATGAATAAATATTCCAGTAAAAATGTCCTCATATCACTGGATTTATACATTAGAATGTTTCAGCTAAGAAATAAAAATCTCACTGTATTTTAGCCATTGTGAGGATTGTGGCTTTTCAACAGGGGAATGCTTAAACAGAGTCATAACATAAGCACACTATTTGAACTAGTACCTAGTAATAACGCACAGAGAGGGACAACCGCATACAATCCATCTGGAGATGCTCAAAGGTTTTTTTGCAATTTTATCAATGTCCCATACATTTTTTTCCAAATTAATTTAATTACAAATGAAGCATGAGCAGGACATATCTTCTGCTATCTTGAAAATGTCTTTCCATTGCTGTTTAATTGGCCAACTTGTCCTTCCAGAATAAGTTGCTCATTTTTCATGAGATGTACTTAGTTTTCACAAATATTCTTCAAATGAAACTTCTGCTTGAGATAGCTACAGATTTTCTTCCATAGGCTCCCAAGCCACAGAGAACAGAGACCTTTTAGTTTGTTTACTGAAAGATCCATAATTATGTTGATTTGGGTTATTTACTTTTTAACTCTATCTGGAAATGTCAAGCCAAATATTAGATATTTTCTAGATTGGTAATTTTACATTTTAACTGTTTTTTCCTCATTTGATTCAACTAATTCAGGAGATCTAAGCCTACTTACAGATGGAGAGAATATGGTCCTTTTTATGTTAGTTGTTGAGTCTATTTTAGAACTATTTGAAAGTTTCCTAAAGTTTATTTTTCATCTTTATTTAGTTTACAATTTTGAGTATTTATTGAAAGAAAAGCTTCTGAAAGTGCCTTATGCAATGCCTTTTCTATTTTTCTTTTTTAAATGTTACGCCAATAGGTTATTTTAATCTTCTCTTTTCTACTCTTGCATTTAAACATTTTTCTCCATCAAAGGCTAACAACTAATTGAATGAATTGGTACATATTTACAGTATGGACAATAAATATCTAATAAAATTTCCAAATTCTATAGCAAGCATTATGTTCTGTATTCATGAAGTTTAGGAAAATTATTAACTATAGGTCCTAATTTGGCTTTATACCAGTTTTTTAATTCAACTTCTATACATCTGACTTATGTTCTAGAAAGTTTAAAATGTTATACTCTTTTCCAGTGAAAACTCTGGTGACAGAGTAGCTCATTTAGAGAGTCAGTTAAAGTTGCACAGCAAAAGAATGAAATGAAAAGAAGGTAGCGTTCAGAAGGTTACCAAAGCCTTGACAAAAATCATCTTTGAATTGGAAAATTTGTTTGTAGGATGCCAGCTAAAGAAATTGACAATTGACTGTGGTATTTTATCTCCCAATTTATCTAGAGCTTCTTTTAAATATTTTAATTTATCAACTTCATCATATCAAAACTTCCTGTATGGCCATTGTTATTTTAAATATCTATTTTCCTATCTATCTATCTATCTATCTATCTATCTATCTTCTATCTATCTATCATCTATGTATCATCTGTCTGACCTGTATTGGGAAAACAAACAAAAAAAAATAGGATTAATGTGTGACTTTATATGGGAAGAATAAGTTCTTCCAGAAAAATGTTTGTATTTAGACAGAGACAAATTCCTGATACACAAGGAAGAGAGGCCACTAAGTTCTGTCAAAAGTGTGTGCTTGCTAATGGTGTCTTAGATTCCCAAAGCAAATAGAGCGTAGGAAGGCAACACACAATCACTAAAATGAAGTCATCTTTCATAAGTTGACAACACAGGAAGTATTCTTGTAAAGGTATTCTAGGAAACTTAAGGCTGAGTGATCTACCACTTTTGACAAATTGGTTATCAATTTAAAGGATCTCCAAACAGCACTCAGGGCCAGCTTGGATTGGACACTTCTTAAGCTTACATGTTCCTCTAATGTTTAGGTACTATCCCTTATATAGCCAACAGAAAAAGATGACTCAAAACAAAACAAACTCACAAACAAAAAAGACCCATAAAATAAGACTTTGTGTATGTATGTAAATAATAGCAAAAGCAAAGAAACAGCAAGGGAATAAACAGATATGGAAAAAATATTTATCAAATTGTGTATCTCTAAAGTGAAATATTTGTTGACATAATAAAAAGTTTATGTCTAATTACCAAATGGGGCATTTCGAAACCAAAGGTTATGTGACTTAATATTATAAAGATACAGGTGAAATTACCTTATGCAAAGACCTAAGTTTAATGGCTTTCTATATAAAGACCGACATGATTACAAATCCTAGGATAACCATATAAATTCAGCAACAAGAGCTCAGTAAAATTAGCCCGAGCAAGAAAATCGTTGAGACTGACTCACATGGTAGTACTCAGGAAAGACAAAATGTGGGCATGAGGGGATCCAGTGAGTGACCCTGTTGATCAGAGCATCTCCTGGAATGTTATCAAATAAGGGGTCTTCAATATTATCTTGGTGAAGCCTCTAGAAATATGAAACATACTGAAGCTAAACACATAATTAAAAAAAAAAAAAAAAAAAAAGCACAAAAGCTGGCTGCATGTGGTGGCTCATGGCTGCAATCCCAGCATGTTGGGAGGCCAAGGTAGGCAGATCACTAGGTCAGGAGATCGAGACCATCCTGGCTAACACAGTGAAACCCCATTTCTACTAAAAATACAAAAAATTAGCCAGGTATGGTGGTGGGCGTCTGTGGTCCCAGCTACTTGGGCGGCTGAGGCAAAAGAATGGCGTGAATCTGGGAGGCGGAGCTTGCAGTGAGCTCAGATTGCGCCACTGCACTCCAGCCTGGGTGACAAAGACTCTTCATTTTATATGGAGTTTTTAGAAAGTGTGGAGTTTAGGGATTGAAAACCTTGCAGACTCTGAGAGCTGGCTGACATCACCTGTAGCAATACGATTACTCATATGAGACTGTTGATTAGTTGGCACTCATTTATTGAAGTGATTCTGATCCTGCCTGAGTGATTATCAGAAGTAAAGGCTGACAGTACTTGCTTGGCATCCAAACACATGTTCAGTGAGGCAAGTTGTTGATTGACTGACAGGTTTAGCACTGGTTCTGGTGGTTCCTTGTTGCCATGGCTACAGAACAATGAGTCTTCTCCTAAATTTATGGAAATGATTTTATTCTCACAATTTGGGAAATATTCGTCCAGACCAAATATTTTGTGATTACAAAATTCTGTGAAGGGGTTGTCCCAGAGCCTGACAGATTTTTCTCTCACTCTGAAATACAAAATACATTTTATTCTCCATCTAGAGACAAAAGATAAGCCAGGCATTTAGAAACAAATTCTGGTCTTTCCTTTCCAGAGATGGGTTAGGGGAGATTTCATTCTTCCTGGATAAGTTCATTAGAGGTTACTAACTCAAAGGCCCTCCAGTTTCAGATACAGATCATTCATGATTCATGAGTAGAGGAGTGAGATTTAAGGTGTAATATAGAGCTATGCAGTAAACAAGAGAATGCAGATTCTTGTAAAGAAGTCGATGAAATTTACATTGAAAGCACTCTGCTGGCCAAAAATGACTTGTCTATGAGCTGGACTTGCTTACAGACAATGACTGCATCAAAAGAAAAGTTTTGTTAGTTTGTTTTTTAATAATTTATTCTATCCCATAATCATCATTTAACCTTCACTGGAAATAAAGTTTTATTTGGGTGTTTTCTTTTTCTGAACATGTAGAACCGAGTCCCATCCACAGAATATCATCTATTTATAATGCTGATGTTGGAAGAAAAAATCATTTTTCTAGGTTCAAGTATGTCACATTAGGCTTGTAATGAGATTAAGTTTGGGGACATAATTGCCTAGGTAAGACAATGATGCATCCTTATTTGTGTAATAGTGAGCATTTTTTAAAAAGCATTAAATGCCATAAATCATGAAGGATGCAAAGATGACTGTGTCTCTGGTGATTAATATGCATGTTGTTATTCCTAGCAGAAACCTTGGATTCATGCTAAAATGATTTTTCTCATCACAGGCTGTGAGCCCATTCCTGTCCGCTATCTTGAGTGGAGCAACATCGAATCCATCATAGCCATCGCCTTCTCATGCCTGGGAATCCTTGTTACCTTGTTTGTCACCCTAATCTTTGTACTGTACCGGGACACACCAGTGGTCAAATCCTCCAGTCGGGAGCTCTGCTACATCATTCTAGCTGGCATCTTCCTTGGTTATGTGTGCCCATTCACTCTCATTGCCAAACCTACTACCACTTCCTGCTACCTCCAGCGCCTCTTGGTTGGCCTCTCCTCTGCGATGTGCTACTCTGCTTTAGTGACTAAAACCAATCGCATTGCACGCATCCTGGCTGGCAGCAAGAAGAAGATCTGCACCCGGAAGCCCAGGTTCATGAGTGCCTGGGCTCAGGTGATCATTGCCTCAATTCTGATTAGTGTGCAACTCACCCTGGTGGTAACCCTGATCATCATGGAGCCCCCTATGCCCATTCTATCCTACCCAAGTATCAAGGAAGTCTACCTTATCTGCAATACCAGCAACCTGGGTGTGGTGGCACCTTTGGGCTACAATGGACTCCTCATCATGAGCTGTACCTACTATGCCTTCAAGACCCGCAATGTGCCCGCCAACTTCAACGAGGCCAAATATATCGCCTTCACCATGTACACCACCTGTATCATCTGGCTAGCTTTTGTGCCCATTTACTTTGGGAGCAACTACAAGATCATCACAACTTGCTTTGCAGTGAGTCTCAGTGTAACAGTGGCTCTGGGGTGCATGTTCACTCCCAAGATGTACATCATTATTGCCAAGCCTGAGAGGAATGTCCGCAGTGCCTTCACCACCTCTGATGTTGTCCGCATGCATGTTGGCGATGGCAAGCTGCCCTGCCGCTCCAACACTTTCCTCAACATCTTTCGAAGAAAGAAGGCAGGGACAGGGAATGCCAAGTGAGTTGTCTGACCTGGGTTTGTTTCTCTTCTCTCTTCCTTTCTCTGTCTCACTTTCTCTCTCTCTCTCTCTCTTTCTCCTATCTTCCTCTAGTTTTCTGAGTTATCTTCCATTTCCCCAGTGTCTTTCTCTTCCTTTCTTAATCTTTTCTCCCTTTCTTAAATCTCACATTCTGTTGCAGTAAGAATGCAGAAGTGAGGCTCCTCTCTGTTTTCATTTCTTTGAAAGAACAGGAGCAGGAAACAATCCTTATTCTTGCCTAGAAGCGGAAGCTTCGGTTCTGCCAGTAACTTACCCTTTTGCATGGGTCCTCCGATGGAGCACCATTGTGCCCCTGGAGGCTGGGTCAGAGAGGCAAGCACTAATTATAATGTCTGGTTCTGACCATGGTGAAGGTAGCTTCTGTTTTTCTTTCTTTTTTTTTTTTTTTTTTTACCATTCTGGAATCACACCACTTCTAAACTGGGGTGAAGGGGAGGAAAACTTAGCACCTGGAGAAATTGCCATGTCAAAATTTGATCACTACTGAGCACTAAGTATGTCCTAAAGTAAGATCCTGCAAGCAACTATCTTATCATATCTCTCTTATTTATTGAACCTGAATGTATATTGTAATAAACATGTTCCA
The DNA here is from genome assembly GCF_002776525.5 of Piliocolobus tephrosceles. Lineage (NCBI taxonomy): Eukaryota > Metazoa > Chordata > Mammalia > Primates > Cercopithecidae > Piliocolobus > Piliocolobus tephrosceles. The sequence continues at coordinate 46,820,520 of NC_045438.1, forward strand.
CGATGTTTTACATGCATTGGGTCATCTCTGCTACTGCAATGTCATGATCAGAATAGTTTCGTAGTCATAAAGCACCAAAAAAAAAAAAAAAAAAAAAAAAAAAAAAAGGAAAGGAACCAGGTGATAAGCCCAAATCTTTAGACTTGTGTGTGAACACTAAAGTCCTGATGAATTCTATTCAAAGTCCAGATGAATTCTATTTCTATAATTCTTCTGAGTTGTTTGTATAATAAGCACTTTCCTATCCTTTTTCTATTTTGAGAAGAAGCATATGTTAAACTTTGCACATGTCACCTCTTTCTGTGACCCATGAATACAAATTTCATGTAATGATTTTTATTTCAAAAATAGCAGGGATGCTTGAAGTTCTAAAGGTAACCGACTTAGCCAAAAATTAAGTCATTTTCTCCACTAGCAGCGTTAATTTTACTCTTTCAAACAATCCTTTAAAAGTAAAAAGGAATTAAGAAAATTATAATAATAAATAAATACAAATTATAAAAATTTACAGCAGACTACTTTTCTCACCTACAAAATGAGGGGCAATGTTGTTCCTGCTGAAAGATTCAGATGGATGAAATAATTATTAAACAATGTGTACCTTATCATGATTATTATTAAAATTTTCTTAATCCCAAATGTGATAGTAGAATTTCTGTAACTTTTCAATGTATTTCCCTTTAGTTATTCTTTGTCTAACTGGTATGAAACTTCTCACTTTAACGCGTGCCAAAAATTTTACATTCTTTAAATTTCTTGGTTTTGTATCTTTACTTTCCAAGCAGCAACATGGACATCTTTTGCAGAATTTATGTACCTTGAGGATCTAACGAGGGAGTCTTTGGGAAAACATACCTTTGAAATCCATTTTATGGATTTCAAGTGAAGACATCCCTAATTTTTTCAAAACTAAGATGAAGCTAATAATGTATGCTTACTTCTTGGTATATCAATTTTTAAGTTCGTCATAAGATGTTGATCATAAAATTTGGTTAGCCTTTTTTTTTTTCTCTCTCTCTTACCATGTTTTTTTATTCTAGCCAAACTGCCCTCAGTAGCAAACTCCTGGCAGGGAGTTAACAGGGAGCATGAAAGCAAACCAACAGTGCCACGAAATGGAAGAAAAAATAAACAATTAGTCTAGATGTAAAATGGCATCACTAACAATTTCCATTAAGAGGTAATAAATAAGAGGAAAGAAAATGAAAAGAAAGAAGGCATTCCTTAAACTGGAGTGTTCACAAGGATTAAAAGATTCACTTTATTGCATCACCTACGGTTTTCTGAGGGTTCCATTACAACATCCGCCATTATTCCACTCCATGTTTCCAACTACCTTGCCTTTATTATGGTTCTTCAGAAGCTTTCTTCTAATTTTTGGGTATGGGTCATTTTTGAAAGTTGTTCTTCTAATTATTTAAGGTAAAGAGAAAACCTACATAATTAAGTTATCTTGTGTTGGTTCCCAGGAATATGCATTTTTGAAAGGTGTCCCAGTGATTCTATGTACAGACAGATATGGGCACCTGTTTAAGAGAACAGTGACTAATGAAGAGTATGCAGTGCTTGCTGCAGAGATGAGTTGGAGCTATCTGATGTCACATTAACAATGCTGAGCATTTCTCTCGTGTCTAGGCATTGCTGCAAGAGATTACCTTCCCACACCTGGAACCACTTTCCTTAGAAACTGAGAACATCCCCTTCATTATTAGAAATTTAGAAATTAATTTCATGTGGGATCTTGCTTTTGAGAGAAAAATCAGCATGATCTAAATTAACTGGATTGCTTATCTAGGAAGTGCTGCTTTCATCAGTAAATTGTTGAACTATTAGCTGTTATTTATCAAACATTATTAAATTTGTTTAATGAGAGATATATTTCTAATTAAAAAGTATAACCTGCAGCTTTCTGAGTACAACTTATACCTACTCCAATATGCACCAAGCAAATGAACTGACACAGAGAGAGTATTTGAGGCTAACCTTCTATGGAAAACAATCATATGTTTACTCATTTTTTTCTCATTTATTTGTCTGTTGCTCCTGTTGTAACTATGTGAGACTGTAATTTTAGTATATAAAAAAGAATCTCAATGCTTATGTTTTTACCTTTTTATTGCCATTTCATAGTTTCCTAGTTTGTCTCCAAAGTTACAAAAACCACAAACAATCTAATATTTTTACAGCAGCAAAAATCTGCTAGAGTTTTGCCAACTGAAGCAAAGGGGCTAAAAACTCTAGAGAACACATCACCCAATGAGTTTATTGCTATTCTGGATGTGTAATTCCTACATTTATGGTACACTGAGGGTGTTCAGCAGTCTGCATGTGTAGCTATAAACACAGAACAGATGCTGTAATGAAGAGCTTCCAACTGATCTATCTGTTTGAACATTGTTTTGAGGCATTGCAAGTCCAACAGCATTCTCATGACAGGCTGTTTCTGAGATACGTGGTTGGAATGATGTTGCGTGTCTGTTTTTAGCAAAGTTTACTTCAATTTTTATTTTATTCACAGCTGAATATCTGACACAACGAAAGGTTTGGGCACTTGCTTTACATTTTCTGGAATAAAATTTAGGAGGAGCTTAATCAATACACTAGGTGTTTGAGTTACTTGAGTTATTTATAATTAGAAGTCCCATCAGGCATACTCCTAGTATGCCTGTGAGATCAATTGAAGTTACCTTTGACACCTCTCATTTCTTTAGCTTTTTAAAAAAATGAACATGCATGGAAAAAATATTCAGGACTCAGTAGATTTAAAAATATTGAAAAAATGCATTTATTGGAAATAGAAAAAAACAGAAATCCATGGACATAAATGAGGAAGTAAATTAATTAGATCCAAGTAATTTAACACTTCCTTTTAAGGCAAAATGAGTTAATAGTATTCAACTGAAAAATTCAAATATCTTGTAAATGACATGCTTCTTTAAAGAGCAATTATATCAATGATTACATGCCAAACTAACATCTCTAGTTAAATCCTAGATAAATAAAATCACTGAGTGCCAAACAGTGTGATGGCACATGGAGCTGAAATGTGACAATACATTCCTATGACGTTTTGCATGCAGAATTGTGTACAAAACTAAAAACAGTTACAATCCTTCCTCCCTAAAGGCATCAGACTGACACTAGGAAGTAATGTTAAAATATAGGTTACTAAGTAAATGGATATTATTATGCTACCTTGATTATTTCTTGAGTATTTGAGTACTTTTTTTTTTAACTTAGTCAAGAACCAAGTGAAATTCTAAATGGAATGATGCTCTGAGGAAATTTTCCACTTTGTTCTCTGCTAGAAACATATTTTGTCCACCAGTAGAAGCAAATAAGCCTGCAGCATTAGTCATTATGCCCTGGGTAAGCATTCTGATTTTCTTTCCTCTGATTATGAAAAGAGATGTATTAGTGAGCTTACAGCTATCACAGCCAAATAGAAGTGACATGTACTCCTCTTTTCATTTTTGATACAGTTCTCATTTATGTTTATAGCTCTGCTAAATTTTTATTATTTTTAATTGACAGATAATAACTATACCTATTTATAGGGTACACTGTAATATTTCAATACCTGAATATCGTGTGTAATGATCAAATCAGGGTAATTAGCACATCTATCATTTCAAACATTTATCATTTCTTAGTGTTGGGAATATTCAAAATCCTATCTTCTAACTTCTTTAACTGTTGTTAACTATAGTCACTGTACCCTACTAGAACTTATTTGAAAGAACTCATTTACTATTCTGGCTCACAAAGAGGATAATCTTGTCATTTTGAAATTATTTTTCTCTTAATCACACAATGTGTCGCTTTAAAAGCTATTGTAATTCTTCATGATATTTATAGTAAACATCAGAAGATTTTATTGAAACATTTGTAATATAATTTTACTACTGGATAGTAATATTTATTGAGGACCAATTTCTCATTCATTCATTTATGCAATCAATCATTATTTCAACAGTAAGCTTAAAAGCACTTAGGTACTTGATATGGTGCTAGGTAGTCAAGATAAAATATATATATATGAGGCAGGCACTGACTCTACCACTCTTGCAATATGGGAAGGGAGACACTAAAAAAATATAACTAAATGTACTATGTTAGGTGCCATAGTAGAAAACCAATATAACATTCTCAGTGCCCAGGGAAGAAAGAGATTAAGTCCAGCTAATGGAGTAGTATCTGTAGAAGGACTGGAAAGATCTTCCAGTAAAAGTACATTTGAACTTGACCATAATGGGTGTTTTTCAACTGGAGAAATTATGCTATAGTAGACCATTTTACATAGAGAAAATAACGTAAGTGACGATTCAAAAATGTTAATGCACTTTCATGCCACGACATAATGAAGCACATAGAGAGGTGTAGCGTTGGGCAAATTTGCAAATGCAAGAAGAATGTAGAATACAGATAATGGTTAATGTCCCAAGAAGAAGTTTCAGTACTTTTTCTATAAACCACAAGGTGTAATAAAAGTTTTTGTGAAGTTTCATCATCATGTGTAAGTTTAATGGGAAGAAACTGACTTATAGAAAGACTAGTTAATAGAGTGCCACAGTAATCCAATAACAGGTAAAAATAAAAGCCTTAAACTACAGCAGTAGAGTGAAAGTTGAATCCAAGGCATGCATATGAGAAAGTTTTCTGAGCATAATTCACTAGACTTGAAATACCAGTTATGCGAGGTGAAAGAAATAATAAGAAAATAGAATAAATAGAATAGGACTCTTATGATTTGAGCCTGGGTGAAATACTGCTACTACTGAAACAGATAATGAGTACAGGAGCGGGACAGAGGAGATATTGACAAGCTGGGTTTCAGATTAATTCATTGAAAATGCTATAAAGTCATCCAAAGAGAGGTATCCATGAGGTTCTTAGAAATTTAAGTCTGGAGTTTAAGAGAAACGTCTAGGCCAGACCTCTAGATTTGAAGATCAATTGTCAAAATACTGAAAGTGCCCAAGAGGGTGGTTATGACATGAGAAAAAAGAAGTACCAGGAAGAACAAACATTAGGGAACTCTTAAGAGGTAAGATAAGGAAAATCTGAAGGCAGCAGACAAAGGTAATCATAAAGAAAGTGGGAAATAAAAGGATGCAATATTATGGAAACCAAGGAGACCTTGTATTAACGTGCTCAGGTTGCCAAAACAAAATACTACCAACAGAGCGGCTGAAATAAAAGATGTGTATTTTCTCACAGTTCTAGAGGCTGAAAATCGAGATCAGGGTGCCAACATGGTTGGTTTCCGGCGAAGGCTTTCCCCTTGAGTCACAGACAGCCACCATCTTGCTGTGTGCTCACATAACTTCTTCTTTGGGAGATAGAGATAGAGGATATAGATAGCAATGATAGAGGCAGCGAGACAGTTCTGTTGCGTGTTTTGTTTGGTTGTTTGTTTTTTACATGGGCACTAATCCCATTCTAGGAGCCCCATCCTTATGACCTCATCTAAACCTAATTACCCAAAGGCTCCATCTCCAAAACAATCTCTACTAGGGCTTCAATAAATGAATTTTGGGGAGAATGACTTATATATTCAGTCAATAACAGAATGTTTCAATAAAATAGAACTTGAGGTCTTATCCTTGGAATCACCAAGGGTGGGGACTGTATGGTTAACCTTAACAGGTTTCAGTGCTGTAATCTGGGTAGAAGTTATACTGCAATAAGTTGAGGAGTTTGGCATTAAAAGAAGTAGGAGATTCTGACAGTTTTTAAGGAGGTTGAAGAGGAGGGAGGAAGGGTATCATAGAGGAGAACCTTAAGCTTCTTTATAATACCTGAGAAAAGAGGTGACAAAGAAGGAAAAGTTGGAAATGTAGGAGTGAGATCATCTGGTGTGTGCTGGGAGGCCTGGCCGAGAGCTGAGCTGTTACAGCAGAGCCATCTGACATTAACGGAGAACTATGACGATGAAGCACCAACTCTGAGGATGTGTGTGTGTGACACTGGTTCTCACTCAGCTGTGTATATAATGGTTGATATTAAAATAGTATGAAAAATCAGGCTGGGAGCTTATCATCATTTTTATTAAAATTTGAAAATAAAACGCATCCTACTAATTTTATTGAACCTCTGGACTTATAAATATTGATAGTAAGATTTGAGAAGGGCCAAATGAGGGACAGCCTGGAAAGGAAGGTGTGCTCTTCTGGAATTACTGATGGGTTGGAGCACTGTCAGCCTGTAAGTAGGTGCCCTTTGTAGACGAAAGAAGGGTAGACTGGGAGTGGTGGCTGATGCCTATAGTCCTAGCATTTTGGGAGGCCGAGATGGGTGGATCACATGAGGTCAGGAATTCAAGACCAGCCTGGACAACATGGCGAATCCCCATCTCTGCTAAAAATACAAAAATAAAATTAGCCAGGTGTGGTGGCACGCACCTGTAATTCCAGCTACTTGGCAGACTGAGGCAGAATAGCTTGAACCTAGGAGGTGGAGGTTACAGTTAGCTGAGATTGCACCACTGCACTCCAGCCTGGGCAACAAAAGTGAAACTCCATCTCAAAAACAAAACAAAACGAAAGAAGAAGGAGGAGAAGAAGGAAAAGAAGGAGAAGAAGGAGAAGAAGAAAGGGTATTGTGTATCCAGAGTTAGATTCAGTTGGGGATACAGCATGCACATCTGTTCTGTGTGACTGGAAAGAGTTAGAAATCCTTAGATCTGTCCCTGAAGCACAGACAGTCATAGTGCCTAGGTGGCCAGCACAAGGATATTTTGTTTGAGGTAAAGTCTTGTGCTCCTCAAAAAATCAGGCTAGAGTGTTCTCACTTCCTGAAAGATGCAACAATTTTTCTTCACCTGAAGGCCCTTGGCATACTTTAGAATGAACATAGCTTAGTAAGTAAATGGCGTGTGGAGGAGAATGCTGCTGCAGGGGACCACCTGGAGAGCCACACACTCAAGGGAAAGGAAGGGGTGAACAGCCCCAGGATAATGGAGATGCACATTCCCTTTCCCCAACCTGGTGAGGCAAATTTGCAGTCACCACCATTTCCTTGTTTTTTTTTCCTTGCAAATAACACACTTGCTCCATAAATAACACAGAAATAGCTACTTTTAATACTTATGGCTCATATTTTCAAGTTCTCACCTGAGACAGACCGTGAACACCTATTATGCTATGGCTTCAAAGAGAACATAATTCCATTTAAATATAGGTCACCTTTTATATTTCAGATTCAAAAAAAACTTGTAGAGTCAATACATATTCAAGTTCTGAAACTTACTATTTTATTCTCATATGTTAATGTGTAGTTTCTAAACTGAATTCATAAATATGCCAAGATAATTATCTGTAATGGCCCAAGGTGGGTACGTTCATTGCACCATCATGCAAATAAAGAATCTGAGACTTGGAAAACTCAATGCCATTTTTATAAGAGGAAGAAATGGGGCCAAAAATCATTGTTTTCTGGATAAAATCATTTATTTTTTATCATTCAATGGCTCTCTATGTTTGTTACCACAACAATGTTTTTATTATTCATGCATTAAATTCAGTTAATAAGAGATAGAGCCTATTCCCAAATAGTTCATGGTATAACACATAGTTACAACAACATTGTGTGCATGAAATGATAAGAAACAGTAAAATGTGGTGATTCATGTGAATGGGAAATTTCGGAGTCAGATGTTGTTTTTAGTCAGCTTGAACTGCTATAACAAAAATATCATAGACTGGGTGACTTAACAGCAGAAATATATTGCTCACAGTTCTGGAGGCTGAGAAGTCCTAAATTAGGGTGCTAGCAGGTGGGGTCCTAGTGAGGGTCCTCTTCTGGTTTGAAGAGGGTCATCTTCTCATTGTATCCTCACATGGTAGAGAGCAGAGGAGGGAGGAAGCAAGCTCTCTCCTGTATCTTCATTAAGGCACTGATCCCTTCATGAGGGCCCCACCCTCCTGACCTAATTATCTTCCAAAGGCCCTACCTCTTCATACTCTCACATTGGGGTAGGACTTCAACATATGAGTTTTAGAGAACACAAACATTTAGTCCATAGCAGATGTCTACCGAGTGACCTGTTTTCTTTCAAATTACTAGTCCTTGGGCAAATTGCTTAACTTCTATGCATTTGAGTTATAAAAATGGATAATAATAGTGCTTATCTCATATGGTTCTGAGGAGGATAAAATGAGAAAATGTGTATAAAGAGCATAGCATGATACCTAAATAATTGAGAAAAATCTCAATAATTGTTAGCCAGTAACATTAAAATTATAAAAACATGGGAAGGTATATGAAAGTTCATATACTATACTAACATAAAATTCTTAATTACCCCTTCAAGTAAAGAGAGTTCTAGAAACTGGGGATATGCCTTAGCCTTATGCATTTATTATATTCATGCTATAAAAAATGGAGGGGCTGTAAGTCTGCTGGAAGTGGAGGCATGCAACTGTTACTCAGTGTGAGATGTGTGAAGAAGGACACCCTGTATGACACAGTTTGGCAACCTGTCCATGCTTGGCCTCAGCTAAAGAAAGATGAGGTCATTTGCATTCCATCTGCTAGCCTTAGTGTCCAGTATAAAGTATTATCAACTTAAAACTGAAGTTGAAGCAGACTGTGTGAATGTATTGGAAAGCCAGTCAGGGGGAGCAAAAGTATTGAGTTTAGAGAACAGAGAAAATAAGAGGAAAGTCCCAGTGGGTTTGGAAGCTTCAGATCATAAGAATAGAGCCTAAAGGATCATTAATTAGAACACTTTGGCTGCAAGTTATAGTTGACAACTTAAGCTAGTCTAAGCTCATAGGGTGGGGTATTTAATGTAAAAATATAAGAAATAATATCGGGTATCTCATGTGACAGAGAAGACTGGCTCCAGAGCGGAAAGGCTCCAGGTTTCTATCTTCCTGTCTCCTGTCTCACCCTGTGCCTTCTTCATCTTCTCCTCAGATGTCTTTATTTCGTGAGCACTCATGGTGAGTCTAAGGATAGCCATGCCAATGCTCATGAGTTCACATGTTGTTATAAGTTCAGATACCCAAAGAGACTGACTGAATTCCCTCCACCCACAGGGTTCTCCATAGCACAGAGAGAAATACTGTCCATGGAGGGGGAAGAAAACTCCATGGCTCTGTTAGAGGATCCATTTATTATGAAAGTTTGAGGTGTAGAGTCAACTAAGTTTAAAAGCCAGACCTTATCTTCACTTCTATTATATGGGTTTCTGGCTATAAAATGTCTCTCTGTTGCCTCAGGATGAAGACTAAGAAAAGACAAAAGTTAAGTTTTGTTTTGCTTTGCTTTGCTGTCTTATAAAGAAAATAGATCTTTAGAACATTGTCTTCTGAGTTAATAAAAATACATTATAAGTTACAGAACAATAAAATATTATTGTTAACATTAGTTAATAGAATATAAAAAGAAAATCTGTGACTATTTAATCAATTTAACAAAAAAAATGTGCCTATAATAAGATTTTATTTCAACAGAGTAAGGGAAGCTGCCTATAACTGAAGGCAACTTAATACTAGCCTCTATGCAGGTCATCTGTAAGACATATGAGGAATTGGCTGCTAACAAAATTAGGCCAAGCCCCTAGCTGATGCTGCTCCAGGTAATGAAAAACAACTGTTTGAAAGAAATCAATAACAATAGGAAATACTTTCCTTCCCCAGATTTTCCAGTTATAAAAATATGTTCTCAAGTTATCATGCTCCTAGCAAATACCCTCCAATACTGTGGGAATTAATATCATTTTCCACATGATCAAACTTTATATTTCTTATATTATTTGGCTTAGATGGGTATGAAAAAATATAGACCTATGTAATAAAAGTACATTAAAAGAAATTATGATAATGGAGTTGCAGTAGAGATGAGGAAGAAGAGGGATGCTGTCAGCCAGTTCTGTGACTGTAGTTGTTGATTCCGTTAGTGTCTTATTGCAAACTTTAATTAAGATTTTTATAATTTAGTCCTTAATTTAAAAAAATTACAGAGAGTCAACTATTTTACAAACTGTGGACAATTTATTGGTAAAGAAAATAGCACAGTGTGTGATCTTACAGAACTTCAAGTGTAGTGGAGTAGAGGAATACCAGCATAAACCTGGCTATGACAATGTGACACGGTGACGTTCTACAACAGAGAAAGCAGGGAATGTTTGGGAGGCACCTAGAGGGCCTCTAGTAAAGGCCTTGGAGGCAGGGAAGGTCTAGGAAGCTCAATGGACAATAGTTTCCATTAGCTAGACCAACAAGGAGATTAAGAAAGAGGAGGTTAAGGTGGGGGAAGTGCAGAGAGAGTATTCTAGGCAGAGGGACCACAATGTAAAGAGATTTGGAGGCAAACAAGATCGTAGCTTATTAGGAAAATGAAGAAAAAAATAAAAGGTTTCTGTAGGGTTGGTATTCCTTATAAGGAATGTTTGTTTAGCTTCAAGTATGTGAAGCCAAAAGTTATTTCAGGGCTGATCCTAGTGTAAAATCACTTTTCCTAGGATGGTTAGAATTACAGGCTTGGTTTCAAGGGCTGAAACATACCTCTTAAGATCCAGAAGATAAACATTGTTGACTCATTCATTCAATAAACAACTTTCAAGCACTTAATTGTATCAGGCACTGGGACAACTGCAGTGCTGAACAAACACATCTGGTTCCTGACTTTGTGGAAACTGAAATCTAGCCAGTAGACTGGGCACTGAACAAGACAATACAAGTGTAGTGAGTGTTTCTATGAGAAGTACTGGTGTTATATGAGTGTTATTAGAAGTCTCCAGCCAGTCCAAGAATGCTAGAAATGTTTCCAGGAAGCATTACCCTAGCTAAGATTTCTGAAGAAGGAGAAGGGGTTGGTTAGGAAAGGAAGAAGACTGATGGGATAGAGCAGTCAGGGAATCTGGATGTAAAGATGGGAAAAAAGAAGCACTCACAGATGATGGAAATGAAGCAATTCCAGAATGCCTGGAGCAGAGGAAGTAAGAAGGAAAACATAGTGAGACAAGACTCGACAGGTCTCTGGGGCCAGATCACTCAGAAACTAGTTAGAGGAAGCCTTATGAGCTTGGACCTTATCTTCTGGACAATGAGAATCCACTGTGGTCACAGAATAGGGTGTACTGTGATTGGTGAGATGTGTGTTTCAAAACTGTCACTCTATTCCCAGTATGGAGGATGCTTAGGAGGCGAGCAAGATATGAGCCTGAGCTCTGGGAGGAGACTGGTGCAGGGTCCAGGGCAGACATTACAGTGACCTGACCTGTGGCTTTGACAGGTGGGATGAAGACAGTGAATAAAGAGAAATATTAAGTAAGAACAAAAGTAAAAGTAAAGTTGCTCAAAAAATTCAATGTTAAGATCTACACAGAGCCAAGAGAGACATGCCTTTGCCTCAGGATTGTTAGGCTCCAAGACCTATAAAAGTTAAACTATAACCAGAATAAATGTATAAACATACTACAACATGACTGATCTGGAAAAGGAGGAGAGCAGAGCAAAACAGTCACCCAAACAAACATTGGAAATGACCACAGATCTCTATAAGGTGGAGGTGGGTGAAGGGCTTGGTGACCAATGGGTTCATTACAAATTTAAGATGAACCTAACTGTCTTCATTTGATGCCATCAAATGTTTAACTATTGAATCTTGTAACCCTCCATCTCCTCCTTGTGCCTCCATGTGAACAAGCAATGATCAAGTCTTGTCTCCCCTTACAAGTCTGTTGATATATGTTGCAGCATTGTCAATGCTGTATGTTATTTCCATTGCAAATGAAAATGGAATGAATTCTGGCATGTGTCAATCTTATTTCATGAACTTGTTTAATGTAAGTCTCATCCTAGCTGACATATCATTCTTTTGGGTGCAGACAAAAATAAGCCCTGCATTTAGGATGGAGCTGAGAGGTGAGCAGTGGGAAGGATGACAGCAAGACTGAGAACCAGATCCTGGCTGGCCCTTGGGAAGACTTTCATTAGGAATGTGCACTCTTTGGGGTTCATGGCAGCTCACCATGTTTTTCACAATTACTTTTTATTGTAGCGCTCAGTTTATTTACAGTGGAGATGACGATACCCACATTCTGCTTATCACACTACTCATGAACATACTACGTTCATATGGCATCGTACTGTTCTAAGATTGTGAATTATGTAGTAAGTAGATTTTAAGAATCAGCTCAGTTTGTGTCCCAAAGCCTACCTTATTATACCTGTGCTTAGCTTGTCTGACCAGAAATTCATAGACAGCTTTTGTGTTAACATGTACTACATCTATATTTCATTTCTCCCACAGTAAGAATCCTAGCTCCCAAGAAAATGGATGAGAGGGTCAGAATATCTCATAAGTATATATTTTTATTATTCCACGATAGTCATACAAACGTCCTAGAATAACTACTAATACTACCACTACCAACTCATTTCTGAGAAGAGTTAAAACAAATTTCATACTATCTTCCTATCTCTTCCTTTTAAAATAGTTTTACTATATCTACATTATTTGAGTACAGTATCATCTTTCTTTTAACTTTCATTTTATCTTAGTTCTACAATTAAGGATAGCACTTACCTCCTGTTCCTATGATGCTGTCTCCCTAGTTATTTCACTAGTCTGAAGCTTATAATCTTTTTCTAGAGTAGATTTCTCAGGAAAAGTTCATGGGACTAAAACTTAGATTTTGCTTATTGGAAAACATTTTGTCTACAATCTTTATCTCAAAAGCCAATTTTGCTGGATATAATTCAGGGTGCACATTTTATTTTTCTTAAGTATTTTCAATATGTTGTTCCAGTTACATTTAGTTTAAAAGCTTTGCTGCCCCCAAATCTGATAATAATCTTTCTTCCCTTATAAAACACTTACTGATTTTTCCTAGACACCCAAAATATATTTTTCTTTTTCTACAAAGTCTAGTGATTTTACTAGAACAGTTATTGGTACTGATTGTATTGGGTCAATATTCTTAGAAATGTAATACTCTCTTTAAACATGGATTTACATTTTTTTAATTTTAGGAAAATTTTCTTGAGTTACAGTCTTCAGTATTTGTTTCCTTGCCTTAGTTTTCTTCATCAAGAATTCCTAGGATCTATATATTAAATCATCTTTGGTTTGCTTCAGTATTTACACTTTTTCTCTAATCCTTTTTATTCTCTCATTTCATGTACATGTTATTGAAGTATAATTACATACAGTAATATGCATTGACATTAATGACAGTTTGATATATCCTACAAATGTGTAATACACTCATGAAACCAACCTACAACCAAAACCTAGGGCATTGCCCTCACTCTAGAAAGTTTCCTAGTGTCGCTTTTTAATCTATCCTGCTCTCCAATTAGAGACAACCGCTATTCTGATTTCTAGCCCCATATGTTAATCTTGCCTGTTCTTGAACTTAGTAAAAATGAAATCATAAGGTAGATATTATTTTATGTCTCTATTTTTTCACACAACATGAGATTTATCCATGTTCTTGCATGTAACAGGAGCTTATTCCCTGTAATTGCTGAGTAACGTTCCATTGCATGAATATACAATGTTTATTCTTCTGGTGATGAACGTATGGGTTGTTTCCAACTCTCACTATGACAAACAAAGGTACAATCAACATACATACCCAGGAATTTATGAACATATATTTTCATTTAGGATGGTTATATGCTTAGGAATGAAATTGCTGCTTGATAAGGCAGGTGCAAGTTTAACTTATAAGAAATTGCCAAACAAATTTACACAACGCTTTTGTCATTTTGCCTCCTACCAATAATGTATGAGATACATTTGGTGTTGATAGTCTTTAACATTTTTAGCCACCTAATGTGTATGTAGGGGTATTTAATTATAGTTTCCATTTGCATTTTTCTGATGACTAATGATCTTGAGAGTCTTTTTATGTGTTTATTGGCTATCTGTAGACCATCTTTTGTGGAATGTCTATCCAAATTCTTGCTTTTTTATGGGGCCATTTGCCTTTTATTATTAATCGCATAATCTGGATTTGAATTCTTTGTCAGATTTATGTATTGCAAATATTTTTTCTCAGTCTTTGACTTTTTATTTCTTATTGTTATTTTTTGATGAATGGAAGCTTTTAATTTTGATGAAGTCCAATTGATAAATTTTCCTTTTTCAGTTAGTGCATAGTTCAGTGTAGAAACCTTGCCTATTCCCAGATCATAGAGATACTTTCCTATGGTTTTCCTGGGAGGTTTATGGTTTTGACTTTTACATTTATTACTGTAATACATTATTACTGTACTACATCTTGTAATACATAAGCAATAGGTCTTAGTTTGTGTGGCTATAACAAAGCTGGCCATAGACTGGGTGGCTTATATACCATAGAAGTTTATTTTTTACAGTTCTGGAGGATGAAATCTGAGAATAGGGTGCCAGCATGGGCGGGTTCTGGTGAGGGCCCTCTTTCACCATGTAGACTGTTGTATTCTTGTTGTATCTTCACGTGGCAGAGACACTGGAAAGCTCCCTGGGGTCTCTTTCATAAAAGTAGTAATCTCACTCATGAAGCCACTACCCTCATGACCTAAGTGCCTCCCAAGTGCCCCACTTCCTAATATCATCACATTGGGAGTTAGGATTTCAAATTTGGAGGAGGCACAAACATTCAGTTCATAATAGAGTCGATCGAGGTTTTTGTTTTTTCTAAATATACATTCAGTTCACTCAGATCCATTTTTGAAAATATTGCCTTGCCTCATTGAATGACTGACACTTTTGTCAACATCAGCTGAACACACATTTAGTCCTGATTATAAACCCTCTATTCTGCTCTATCCATGTATTCATCTATCTTTTTGCAAATACCACACTGACCTGATTACTGAAACTTTAGTCTGAAAATCAGCTAGTGTAAGTCCTTCAACTTTGCTCTTATTTTCCATGATTGTTTTGCCCATTCTAGGTTTAGCATATCATTGTCATTATTCAAAAGTTCATCGTTACGTTTGATGCTATCTCTAGGTTTTGCAGAGATGCCCATTAATAGGGTTGAAGATATTCCCTCATACTCTTAAGTTTGCTGAGAAATTGATCACAAATAGGCACTGAATTTTGTTAAGTTATTCTTCTGCATTGGTTGAAATGATTATATTTTTCTATGTTACTGGGGAAATATATTGAATTATCAAATATTAATCAAACCCTGAATTTCTAATATAAGCCCTCCTTTGTCCTCTATATAGACTACTAGAAACAGGGTATACTTTGTCTGACATTAGTATAATTAACAGCTTTTATTTTTGTTTGGTGCTTGCATGATATATCATTTTCCATCCTTTGATTTTCAGCTTTCTAACCTTTGACTTTCACCTTTTGTGTTTATGTGTTTAAAGATTGTCTTATATGTGCAGCATATAAGTTTGATTTTGCTTTTCAGTCTGATAATGTTTACCTTTAAATTAGAATATCTAGTTTATTTACATATGATGTAAATGCTGATATATTTATATCTACCACTTAACTATTTTCTATTTGTCTCACTGGATTTATGTTCCATTTTAGCTTTTTTTTCCTTTTATTGATTAGTCTAATATTTATCAAAATAATAATCACTAGTATTTTAATATTCAACCTTCTCCTGTATTAGTTTGTTAGCTCTAAATTCTTTTATTAGTTTTTATGGTCACCATAGAAATTACAAAAAAAGTATTTAATCTCTTACAATCTCACATAAATTAGTAGTTTTATCACTTTCCAAGCAAGGCAAGGATCATGAAACACTTAAATTTATCTTGCATCACTCTTGTGCTTTTTTCACATGAATTCCATTTCTATACATATTTTATATCCTATCTTATATTACTATTAATGTGATTGATTTGCATAATCAATATTTATGTATCCCCATATGTTTCTCCTTTATGTTATAATCCAGTTACAGACTGAGCTGATTTGATGTGGACTGTGATTTTATAAAACTTGTTCTGCTTCACCTGGTGCATCCTGTTCTGAGGGTGGAGCTATCCAGGGGTCCTGGCTGAGATTCTGGGTTCTGATTGTGTACTTGAACCTGTAATTCTTTGAAAGTCTTAACTCCAATTTTGATTCCTCAGCACCGTGAGACTTCCAGAAACTTTACCCTGATTTTCAGCAGCTTTCTGCTTGGTTTTGTATCCTGTGCTTTGTGTAGCCTAAAATGTGATAATCTTTCTAGAGGGAAACCACCAAGTGTCAGTCTCACTTTTCTTTACTTCCTTCTCTCCAGGATCTCAGTTCCTCAAGTTCTAGCTGCTTTGGAGCACTTGAATATTTACAATTTTATGTCTACAGCCTTGTGAATGTATCAATAATTTTCCTTGATTCTTTCCCTCTTAGTTAAGACTCTCTGCCTGGATTCTTAGTCTGTTGTCCTGTATCAAGAATCATCAAAAATTCCAAAGGGAAAAATAGCTTGAAGATGATCTGCTTACCTCTCTGAAGTCCTGTTCCTTCCAACTTATTGATCTGTTGGATTCTGGTTGCCATGACAGCTTCTCAATATCTTCCAGTGGTTTAAAAAAAAATGTATCTGGTTTTTCTTGTTGTTTTCAGTGGTAGAGTTAGTTTGCCCTGGGGTACTACCTATTAGCTGAAAGCAGAAATCTTCTTATACCAATCTTGATCCCTCCCTTTTATATTATGTCTACCATTTAATACTATTGGAGGATGTTAGAAAACCAATAACTTTCTCAACAGGCTTTGATGTGACTATGTTGTTCTTTAGGACTATGGTGATTATACTTGTAATACTATGAGAGAAGTTGTATGACAATTGTTTATTCAGTTCTTTTTCAGGTTCCATGTGTGATGACATGAAGGTATTAATGTCTCTGCTTAAAGAGAAATACCAGTGTAAAATAAACCTTAGTGGAAATAGGTGTCTAATATTGAGGTTAGTGCTATAGCCAAGAATTTCATAATCTTCACAAAATTTTAGGTTTTAGTGTTATAAGTCCTTTATAATTATCATTACATCTTCAGTTTTAAGCCTCTTACTAAGTAATTATTTCTTTTTTTTCAAAACATTCTGAGGTGAAAATTTTAACTTTTGGTAAGTTGTTTTCATCATCCTTTTCTCTTCCCATCAGTGGCAAATCAAAGTAAGATAATAAGAAGTTTGACTTTGGCAGTTTGTCATCTAAAGTCTATCTGGAAGCACAGCAGGCTATTTTCCCTTTTGTGTAACTTGATTTGCCTTTATTTCCTCCTAATTTTGAGCATCTGTTTTCTCATTGGAAAAGATGCCTATATGTGAGAACAAACACTTAAAATGTAGGTACAATAAAATAATGTATTTACAACATGAAAAGTACTAACTGTACTCTACTGTAGAATTCTGAAATAAGAAAAACTTCAGTAGTAATCAACTTAAAAAATATTAGTACTGTGCCAAATTCTATCATTTAAATTTGGCATGTCTCTTTAGTAGCTGTTCATATCTTTTAATACATAGTTTTAGAATGTTTACATTATACCCTTTTTTAAGTGAAAGAAAATATGTGTGCAACCCCATATAGTATCTTAGTTATTGGGGTAAAGCTAAGAGGAAAAGGAATCATACTCTGAATTATTAGGTCAGGATAACTTTATTTTTATAATGGAATTTATTGCTTATTATTATATTAAAAATAATAAATACTTACAGTGTGCAATTTGGAATATATTGGGAAGCACAAGGAAGCTAATAGTAATTACTTCCAGTTATATCTAGAAAGAAAAATCACCATTGATATTTTTATGTATATCCTCATTTTAGCACACACATATATATATACAAGCATATACATACACATTATTTTTACCAATTTTTTTAAATTTAAATTTTCCTGGGGACATTATGACATTCAATATTAAATTTTAAAATTAATTTAAGAATTTATAATAAAATAATTGCTTTTGCTATCCCTGCAATTAGCAAAGTAATAGAGAAGTTCAAAATTATTTCTTGCTAATATTCATATTAAGAATATTTCTATATTCTGTTTTGATTTATTCAATCATTCATTTAACACTCATAATAAGTAGAGTGGCCATATGTCTTTGTACCTATCCAGACAGTCCCAAGTTATCCCTTTTTTATGGCTTAATTATAAAGAAAACTTCTTTCACTCTTAAAAGTAATAGATTTGCATGAGAAATTCTATGGTTTTCTTAATTATTTGAAAAAATTGGGGCATATGTAGCACGTAAGGTAATTCTGACATGAATTATATCAGTCTTTAGAGACTATGGCCTATGGGAGATTAGAATTCACAGTAATAACATATAAGGAGTAAAAAGGATCACAGGAGATATACCGAGATTTCACCTACATTGCAATGTGAATTGTACAGGAATTTGACAAACATGTTGGAATTGTGAAGGAAACATATGCAAGATTCTATGAAGGCTAAGGATCCTTTAGGGAACCTAAACATTACCAAAGAAACAGAGGGAAGAAAAATAATAAGGTACCATTTTGAAACCCTCAGTTTAGCAAAAAATTAAGAAATAAAGAATCCTGATGAGACTTTTGTTTTGGGTAGAATGAAAGAGACTGTGGCTGAATAGCTCCCAAGAAGAATAATTGGAAAAATAATAGGAAAGACAAAGGTAATTTATTTACAGCAGGGAGCTACTGAAATGACGAAGATTAATGAGACTAAAATCTCAGAGAGAGAACTGAAAACTGAGACAATTATCTGCAGCCGTGTTTCCATGGGGCAAACACTGATAGTCCAAATTTGCCAATTCAGGGCACTATCTGGAGGCTGAGTGTATTTGTTCATTCTCACACCACTATACAGAACTACCTGAGACTGGGTCATTTATGAAGAAAATAGGTCTAATTGACCCACAGTTTCACAGGCTTAACAGGAATTACAACTGGGAGGCCTCAGGAAACTTACAATCACGGCAGAAGGCGAAGGGAAAGCAAGCAAGTCTGACCATGGCAGAGCAGGAAAGCAAGTGAGTGAAGGGGGAAGTGCCACACACCTTCAAAGAATCAGATCTCGTGAGAGCACACTCACTATCACAAGAAGATCAAGGGGAAAGGCGGAAGCCTGCTTCCACCATGCAATCGCCTCCCACGAGGCCCCTTCTCCAACACAGGGATTATAATTCAAGATGGGATTTGGGTAGGACAGAGAGCTAAACCATATCCCTGAGTTTCGAGGGTTGGGCCCAGCGGAGAATCAGTGGAAGGAGCAGAGGAAACAGGAAATCTTTTGGTCACGAAGGACTGGGGTGAGGAAATGAAAGGCCAGAGAGGCTTCACCACAGGTCCAGCTTCTCCCTCAGCACATTTGCTGATGTCTGCCATTGGGTGGGTCAGAAAGATTAAAAGATAAGCTGAATACCTCTGCCATACAGAATAGATTTCCATGGAGTTCTCCAGTACTGAGAGACAGACTCATCGAGGAGAGAGCTCAAAAACACTTTCATAATCATGTGAAGCTAAAATGACAAAATTGAAGACTCAAAGTCATTCAAACACATGATAAAGGTTCCCTGTCGAGATATCTTTTCTAATTTTGAAGCTATCTGCAGCAGACCAAAAAGCAGGTGGTGGAGAGAAAGACCCACCAGATGAAGTGCAATAGTGCACAGCCAGGCTTTCTGTTGAAAGTCCTAAAGGGATATGCCTTATGGTAGACTGATTTTTATCAAAATTGCAAAATGACTGTGACTCAGCTGAGTCACTGGTTGGATTATGTTAAGCAGTGTCCCTCTACTTAGCAGAGAAAATAGTAAAGCAAGATAGCACTTTCTAGGGCCTCAACATAATCTTATTTTATATGTTCACAGAGTCTCATCTGATATAAAATACTATTAGAAATACCAAGAGATAGGACCATACTTCTGGAAAACCTAGGGAAACAGACAGTAGAAGCAGACCCCCATGTGATACACTATTGGAGAACGTTAGAAAACCAAGTCAGGATTCTTAACATTGGTAAATAAAGGAAAAGAATCATCTATTTGCCTTACATTTTCTGTTTCAACTCTATCTCAGAGGAACTAAATAGATGATGAGGGAAAATTCTTCTTTAGAAAGGAAATATAGTTGACAGATACAAAAAGGATGATAGAATTGCATCACCACTTTGAAGTCTCATAATAAAATAATTTATCTACACTCTGATAATTAATGGCTGCTAAAACCACCAGAGGAAAGACTGATGGGATGTTTTTACAAAGTATGCATCAGGATGACAACATCTGATATCTTTGAAAATTGCCATAATAAAAAGTTAATTTTAAAAATGTTTAAAAACCAAACAGAATGTCTAAAAATCTCATTCACTAGTGTAAATTGTGCAAGAACTTTGCAGAGCAAATTGGCAATATATAAGAAAGATGAATGTGCATGCTCAACAAAGTACCAATTCTAGTTCTAAGTAAATATCATGGGAAAAAAATCTCCCACGTTTGTGCAAGAAGACATACTTGACAATGGTTATTGCAGCATTGAAAAAATAGCAGAATGTAGGAAACAAACTAAATGGTCATCAGTAGAAGAATGGATTATTTGTTAAAGTGTGGTATTTATTCAATTTAGTTTAAGTGAGTGAACTACAGCTATACATACCAACATAATACTGTGCAAAAAGGGAAATTGTTGGATGGAAATGTAGAGTAATGTCAAGTATGTAAAATACAACATGCTAAACACTATTATATTTACTGACACATATGAGTATACATGTTGTAAAAGCATTAAAATATGCCAAGCGACAATACATACCAATTTGTCTCTTTAAAAGGAGAAGATTCATATTTAAAATAATATACAGAGGGCTTCAAACATATCCTTAGTATTTTCAAAAGAAAGAAGATTTTAATAAGGCAAAATGTTAATATTTGGCAAATCTATGGTAGTAACTAAAATGAATGTTATTAAATCATTCTCTGTAGTCTCTTACTAGTTTATGAATCTTAATATTAAAAATTTTGAAATGAAGCAATATTTTACACCTATATGGAAAAACTGCATTGTGCATATAAGAGTTTTGACACACATGTATGTGTTAAAAGGAAGGGTGGAAAAAAATTTCCATTTTCAGAGAGCCTGCACACATACTCAGAGCTCCATTCTCCATTCCTATGAACAAATGCTGAAAAACAAATATTAAAAATCAGAAAATAGGCAAATGCATTTGGCTTTTGAAAGCAAAGGCACAAATTATGTATTTATCTATAAAAACAACATAAAATAGACTGTACCCTGCTAAAATGGTCTTGAGTGGTGGCTGTCATTCTTTATGATTACTTTGGACAGCTGCTGCATTATTATTTCCATGGTGAGCTTTCTATATTTTTGAGACTGACCATCTGGAATTGTATAGACCATTTTATCTCTGCTAAAAAGTAGGTTAACCTCCAAACTTCCATAAACATGCAACTTCATAGACAGCTAACCTGACTATGTGCCTCACCTGTTCCTGAAAAATCCATTCAAAGTCACTGTTTCCCAAATAAAAAAGTCTAGGGGCCGGGCGCGGTGGCTCAAGCCTGTAATCCCAGCACTTTGGGAGGCCGAGACGGGCGGATCACGAGGTCAGGAGATCGAGACCATCCTGGCTAACACGGTGAAACCCCGTCTCTACTAAAAAATACAAAAACTAGCCGGGCGAGGTGGCGGGCGCCTGTAGTCCCAGCTACTCCGGAGGCTGAGGCAGGAGAATGGCGTAAACCCGGGAGGCGGAGCTTGCAGTGAGCTGAGATCTGGCCACTGCACTCCAGCTCGGGCGACAGAGCAAGACTCCGTCTCAAAAAAAAAAAAAAAAAAAAAAAAAAAAAAAAAAAAAAAAAAAAAAAAGAAAAAAAAAAAAAAAAAAAAAAAAAAAAAAAAAAAAAAAAAAAAAAAAGTCTGGAAGAGAGAGAAAATAAAATCTAGTTTATTTTCTACTAGAAGTTATTGACATTCTTAAGTAAGGAAAGTGGTTGAAGTCAACGAGTAAAGTGAAGGGAAGTTTGAGATCCTATGAAATAAGTCTAAGCTAAATACACACTGATATTTAAAATATCTGGGTCTTTTGTCTGTGTCTTTATTTTTCCATCCTTCAAAATAAGGGTATTAATAGCAATGGCTTATGGCTTAGGCTGGAATAGCATTTTGCTATTTGAAAGCATTTTCACACATACTTTTTCAACAATCCTTCTTTATGGGTGAAAAAATTGAGTCTGAAAGAAGTGATCATACAATTGGAAAGTGCCAGGCCTCCTGACTCAATGTCCAGAGATCTCATTGCTAACATCATACTGAGTAAAATTTATTTGTAACAAATTCTGACTTCATTTAAAAAATAAATCTTTACATAGAAAGTGGGGAAGAATGGGTAACCTGATGTAAATAAAATAACATATTAAAGCAAAGTCATACAGAGTTAAGTAACTCTCAAAGACAGATAGGCTGTTATATCAAGGAAGATTATTTGGACAATGGAAATATATGGGTAAAGCTATGCAGAATCCATCAGTGTATGACAAGCAGTGACTTTACAAAAGGGAGAAAGGAAAGGAAAAAGGAATGGGAAGAGGAGGGGAGGAGAAGGAAAGGGAGGGGAGGGAGGGAGGGAGGGATAGAGAGGAAGGAAAGAAAAAAAGGAAGGAAGGAGAGAAGGGAAGAGAAAGAGAGAGAGATCTTTGCACTTTAAGAATAAATTGAAGAGGATTCTTTCTAACTAAACTACTTCTGGGGTTTCTTTAAATCCACAACTTCTGCCAAAAGATTCAAGCACAGATTTGGGACTTATATTTGACAAGCCCCCATATGCTACATTTTCCCTCCAAGCTTTTACTCTGGCTTGCTGAATCTGTGGTTGATTGAATATGTGGTTTTGCAATTACTAAAAATACCCTGAAGTCAACCTCTTTCTCTCAGTTTTTATGCAGTTGATAAAATGACCACTCTGGCCTCAGATTTTACATGGCTTAGCCTGTAACCTTTAATAAAACACTCCTTTCATAAAAGCAAGGTCTGTACACAGGGCCATTTATATTTCACTTCAATGCAAAGTGAAAGTCAGAGACCAAAAAAAAAAAAAAAAAAAAAGGGATCATAAAGGGGATGCTCTATAGTGTTTTTTTTTTTTTTTTTTTTTTTTTTTTCAAACCTCTCCATCAATAGTTAATTAGGGTGTCTTTGGGATTACTCAAAGTTACTGTGTGAAGCTTGGCTGTCAATATGCCTGAAAGCCTCAAAGGAACCACAGAACTGTCCCCTAACTGCAGGAGTAGTTTAAAGAGGGAATGTAAGTCACAGAGGCCACAGAGCTTTCTGTCCAATTCCTGGTAGACACAGAAGTACAGATGCAGCCCAGATACACCACACTGTGCAACTGTGCTAAGGTCAGTACATCAAGTCTCTAAGTTGTCAAGGCATCCCCCCACCCCTTGTATTTATCATTAGACATCCCCAGCAGGCAGGACCAGCTGCATTATTTGCAGGGCCCAGTGCAAAATGAAAACACGGAGCCCCTGATTCAAAAAGCAGGGGAAGTGTTAAAGTACTGCATTATAAAGCCATAGTTTCTCTTGATTTGTCACGGTGTTTTGTATTTTTCATTTGGTGCTGTGTTCCCTTGTGTGGGGCAAATGAAGTCCCACCAGACACGGCCACCCCCATTTTGTGACTGCATGTGCATGGCCCACAGGCTGCCAGGTTCCCCTCCAGCCAGTCACTGGGCAGAGGTCATAGGGAAGTTGAACCAGTTACCTCTCTTTCTCACATGCCTCTTGCCTCAGTCCATATTAGACAGGCGACTCCCAAGGGTATTGCAATAACAGTGCAGAGACATCTAAGGTATCTGGATAAAGGACGGGTAAGAGGCTTGCCACTGCGTGTTGCCTACCAAAAGTGTAGTGGCACTGCCAGTCCAGGGAGGAGAGAGCCACTGCCATCCATTGTCTTGAGATAGTGCAGGGCACATACATCAGACCCTGATCTCATCAGGACTTGTGCCCAACCCCTTGTCAGTGGTGGACAATGGAAATATATGGGTACAGCTATGCTGAATCCATCAGTGTATGACAAGCAGTGACTTTACAAAAGGAAGAAAGGAAAGGAAAAAGGAATGGGAAGAGGAGGGAAGGAGAGGGAAAGGGAGGGGAGGTGAGGGAGGGAGGGATAGAGGGAAAGTGGTAGTGATTTCTAGGCAGGAACAGGTAGTGGGAGACTGGACAGGGCTGAGACTCAGGGGACAAGAGTTCAAAAAGCCCATAGCCTGTCCAGAAAGGCAGGGAAGCTGCAAGATGGGGGCCATGTGTAAACTGAGGCTCCAACTCCCAGCGCTTGCTCTATTTTCCCATTGACCATCACTTACAAAATACAAATTAAAAGATAACATTATTATGAATTTCAAGAGGATGATCACAGAGCACTAAACATCAAGTGCAGGGCTCTTTGGAGGGAGGGATTGTGTTTGTCTGTCTGTGCTGGTTACAGGCCCGTGAAGCTGGTCCTGCCAGGGACCCAGTTTAGTACCAATTGAATAGACCATTTACAGACATTCCTCAAAAGTAGAATTAATTAGACGGTCAAGAGCATGCAAACAAGGCAACGCCTAATGCTTCGAGTGTATTTTCTATCTTCTTTCATGAGAAATAAAGTTGTTTGAATATTATTTTACGTATTACTTCCCACTAACTTCATTTATATATTCAGACATACCTTTACTCCTGATCATCTTCTTGCTAACATTTTCATTGTTTCAATGATCTTTGTGATTTCGAGTGGTCATCTTGAATGTCAGGGGCATATTACCCTGACAAGTTTGATAGCAAGCAGTGTCTCTTTTTCTAAGTTTCTTACATGAATGGATTATCGCAGTAATAATGAAGTTACACCAAAGTGTCTCAAATTCTTATTTTTGGATGAGGATTTCAAATTACTCTGGGTAGATCATGCACCTTTAAATGATTTCGTGAATGGTCCAAACTTGATGGAATCGTACATATGGATTAATTTTGTTGCTTCTCTGTTACATTCATTGTGTTATGGAAAACCTTTTCTTACCTTATACATTCAGATCAAATCCCTTGCTTTCAGGTAGTGAACATCTTTAAAAAAGAGTATTCTTTTTTAAAAATTAAAACTGACAGCTCTTCTTTCCAGCACGTGTCAGTCCTCAGCCTGAAAGACTTGGAATGGGAAGGGGTATGGTCTCCTCCTGCAATACCTCTTCCTCCTCTTTCTTCTGAGTTTTCACTCTTCTGTCTACTTTGATGGGAAAAAGAGATAGAAGAGAAGGAAAAGGTCTTTGACTTGCCAGGAGCCACTGTGGTCCTCTTCCAGGTTACCCTGGACAATTGTTACCAGGATCTTCTGGGTAGAGGGTCAGAGGTTGACTCATAGAGAGCACTGATGAGTTTGAGGAGCCCTATAGGGAACTGCATCACTGCAGAGTCCCCTGACATGAGAGATTTCTCTCCAGTTGAACCAACCTCATCCATACCACCTGTAGCATGTGCTGATAGTTCACCCTAAGCATCTTGTCCCTGAAATTATTTTCTATGACAGGCAGCCCGCTTATGTGGCATGATAGCCAGACAGCTTTATCCCACCACCTCCTGCAGTGCTGGCTAACTTATGGGAAAAGCACTTATCCTTATTCCAAAAAATGATGGAAAGACCAACTACCCATAGCTGCCCATCAGCATTGTCATGTCTAGCCAGTTCTCTTCTCCATCTGCCAAAGGGGCACAGAGGACAGATTATCCTAGGTGCTGTATAGGGAGACATCCAATTAGGGAATGAGATGATATTCTTCCCTTGTACAGATTCTTCCAGTCTCAACAGGTGGGTCTCTTGCTGCTCCCCATCTCTCTACCATTGGACACTTTCTGTCTTGTGAATGCCAAGAGATAAATGTGACTTTATATGAAGTGACAGCAATGCATTCATGATGCCATAATATGCAGGAAAATTAAGAGTGCAATTAAGTCACAGTGTCAGACAAACTCTTGCACTTCCTTTAAGAGGGGTAGAGGGCGGGAAGAATCAGCCTACATCAAAGTGAGTATAGGTGAAGTCCACTGCCACCAGGGATAAAGAAAGGTGTCAACAGTGGAGGGAAAGAGCAAACCTGGGATAGACACACACAGAGAGCAAAAAAACATCTGCCACTTAGAAAGAGATGCACCCCACTGCCATGGCTTTATGAAATAGCCTGGCAATAAGAAACAGCCAGGCAGAGCGAAGACCATACAGGAAATGGAGGTGGAGGCAATACAGAGCAAGGCTCAGGGCCAGGCACTGCCTGAGTGGTGGACTTGCCATATCTGTACACATGTATAACCCCCTCGCTCACTGGGTGTCTTTTTCTTTTCAATCTTCAGGAAGAGGCAGCCAGAATTCTCGCCCACCAGCCAATGTCCGTCGGCACATGTGCAGCTTTGAAAACCCCCACACTGCAGTGAATGTGTAAGAGAAGCTGCATGGAAAATCTAGTGTTTTGCCCCTTGCTTTCTCTCTCCTGGGTTTTTCCACTTTCTAACATGGAAACAGATGTGGTGCATGCCATCAGAATGAAGAATTCATTTACGTGCCATGGTTTGCACGACTGCCTTAAATTTATCGTCCATCGTTCTTAAAAGGACACTGTCAAGTTGTTCATTTAGTCTTTTTGCTGTTTTATGTTTTGATGCACTATTTTTTTTTCTGATTCTGGAGATTCACTTTTGTTTGTGACTCCCACTCACAAGCTCGAAAGTGAATTTTCCCCCTTCAGAAATTTGTCAGCTTCTCCTTGGCAAACGGAGCTCTTTCTTTTCCTTTCTTTTTTTGCCTTTTTGTGGTTGCACAAATGTTTGAAATGATGCTGTCTGCACTAAAGTAAAAGTCATAGCTTGAATTTATGGAAGAGTTCTATCATGTCAGTTTGCAGGGGTGGGTGCCAACATGAGCCTCTGCTGGGTGCCTCCCACGCCCTGGGGAGCACAAAACAAAAGTGTTGTGTGTCCCACAAAAAGTATACTTTACAAAAAGGAAAAGTAGTCATTTTCCTAACATTATGAGTGATTTTTATCAGATTTCCTCGTCTGATAAAAACGATGCATGTTTGGTCCCATTTTTGACCTTTAGATCTTGACAGTGTCTTTTTAAGTTAACAGAAGAACATAGACCATGTTCAGTTCGTTGTGCACGGAGTCTGTGGTCATTTTCAGCTGTTCCTTTACAGCCCTTCAAACTCCTGGGAGAGTCAAAGGTACACATTCCTGCAGCAGGAGGGAGTCCACTGATGAGGTGCCTGTGGCTTGAATAGCTCTTCAGATGAGAAGAGCCCGATTTGTTCAAATGTCTGCTACTGAACCTGGCCATGGAGGCTGGTGAATGGGGCCATAATATCTCTTCCCTTCACTCAGTGGAGTGCACTGGGAAGTCTGTTGTCTGCCTTTCTGCTTTTCCTTATACAAGCCCAAATAGAAAGAGTGTGGTCTCCGCCAAATCATATTGATTCTTAGAGGAATAAATGCGGTAGTCCTGCTGGTGTTCCAGGTAGTAACTGAGAGGCATCTGTACATCTAGGCCAGAGCCACTCTACTGTGGCTGGATGAATTCTCTGTAATTCTCCCAAGCTCAGAAGGCACTGAGTGTTTCTTGCATCATGGGGTGAGTCTAACCAAGGACACAGCAAGGAGATTCTAATTGTGAGAGCTGCTGGCTGCCTGTCAAAAAGGATTGATGGGAATGGGTAGATGTGCTTGTCTTATCATGACAGCAGGGCCAGAGAGAGAGGAGAGTTGACTGACAGTTTGTGACTAAAAGCAAAAGTAAAAGCTGAATGTGGCACCTCCCTGGTGGGTGACAGAAAATAAAGTAACAATCAGCAAAGCTAACAGACTGGCCATTAAGAACTTTCAGAATAGGATCTATTCAAACTTTCCTTCTTCAGACCATAAAGGATTAGGAAGAGATAAGTAGGTTTAAATCAGTGCACCATAGACTAAACTAAGACTGGATATTTTTAGCCATGGTTGTTCCTGTTAAATTTTTTTTTTTTAAAGATATGTTCTCCTGTGACCTTCAGTTCCCACTGTTTTTGTGAATAGGCAAGGCAAAGAGATTAGTGATGATGGAAATAAAGCTGCCTACTGGACCATTATGATCTGTCTAGATCTATCCTACTCCTGAGAAATAATCCCAACAGAGCAATGCAGCTGTAATTTGTATTGCAATTAGAAAATCAGCAAATTTTCCAGTTGCAGGAAATATGGCAGTTGCATTTCTTTGTTGGGAAATTGGCAAATCGGAAAATTTATCAGTTTTCCCATTTCCCAGGTTAAATTGTGAGAACTCCAGTTAGAGGTGAGGAGCATCAAAATTTCTTACTATTAAGAGATTGTTTCTGGTAGCACAAAGCATAGAAGAAATAATAATGTTTTGATCTGAAGTTCCTTTAAAAGGAGCATAATTTACATTCATCTATAATTCCTGAAGAAATATAATCATATTTGTTATACCTCTGCTAAAGCAATGCCATGGTACCAACATGTTGTCTTAAACAGACTTTGGTACAAGAATTTCTTAGATCAGCCATTAATCATGATTACATTGGACCAAAGACCATTCAAAATATACTTGGAAAAATTTTAGTATCCATCAGAATTCTATTCTTGAATATGAAATAAATTGAGTAATTTTCTCGGGAGAGTGGAGCCTCTACCCAGACAAAGTTTGTGGTGCCTTCCATACTTTACTGAATTTGATTAGGTAATTTTATCTCTGAATGTCTTTTTCTTTATTGATCAAATGAAGAAAGCACAGGTCTTAATAAAGGCAAACTGATTTTCTTTCTATTATATTTTATCTGGTGTCATATAACTTGAGCATGTAGGATGTAATTGATCTAAACATCCTAAAAGAAGAACTGCATATTTAGACTTTGTGATATTCTCTAATTTCAGCAAGCCAATGGCTCTCTGACTAGCTTAAGATGAAGGTAGAATTAAAGGGGAAAAGGCTAAGCTTCACAATACTATTTAAGATGTAATATCAACAGAAACTACCAAGTTCTCATATAATTAGAAAGCACACTCAGAGATTCTCTACCTTACAGCCAGTGGGGAGTCAAAAAGATGAGAAATTGTAATTATGTTCAGATAGGCCCCCAAGTTTGAGAATACATTCTAAATATGCAGACTTTTCTGGAAGGCTTACAAGAAGTGGAGCTGGAGTCAGTGGGAATCCTTTGTATTGATGACAAACTTGGGGTTGTCTGGGAAAACAGAAGTCTGATTCAACTGGTGTCAAATAGTTCTTAGGCCTGAGATTCTACAAGACCTACTTCTCAAGCTGCACTGGGGTACCAGAGGGCTGATGAATGTGAAGTTGAACTATTTGGACAGTTGTATTTCCAGCATTCCTTTGGGAAAGTTTTGGTGGGGTCAGAACCTCCCCTTCCTTGACAGGCCTCATATTCTAGCTGTAGCTTCAGGAGCCAGAGCAGAACTGCCCCGAAGCCTGTGCCTTTTGATATTTTTTCTTGATGAACCAATTCTCTCCTTGCTGGGACTCGATGGTGATTTCTGTTTCAATTTTCACTTTCAGAGAAAACAAGGGCTACCCTCCTCAGGTTCCAAAGAATGAGCCTCTCTTTCTTATGCGAAGGTCTTGCATTATCTGTGGGCTTTCTGGATACTGTTCTTATATCTGTTGTGAAGCTATTAAGCCTAGAGGCAAAGACTTGATTTGGACATAAGACAGACAGGTGTTGTGTAAGCTTCCCCTTCAGGCAGCTTGTGCAGGAGGCTTCCCTCCTGATGATCTCAGACACCCACCCACTGTAGTTCCCATTTTAAACCTCTCTGGATCAGAGAACAGTGTACTCTGCAGATGTAACTAGTACTTACTGAAACAAATAAAACAGACAGGATCACTGAATGCCAAAGATACACTAATCTGTTTACACTACCCACTCTCAACTCTCAAGAGTGCTGTAAATATTGGGTTTTCTGTTTGGGGGATTGCGATAGTTATCTAATGAAAGAAAAACCAAAGCAAGATCCTGAACCTGTTGTTGCTGGAACTGCAGCCTCAGGCCTGCCCAGATGTCCACACGGTAACTATACATTATTCTATACATTCTGTAGGCCTAACAGTGTTTTCCTCCAATTGAGCCACCTGAGATATTTACTCTAAATGCTGCTGCATTTGATCTTCAAATATGAGATTGTTTTAGGTCTCAGGTCTGTCTTTTGAAGTTTGAGCAAAAGGTTCGGGTGCTTTGTAACAATTATGTGGTGTTTTCTAAACCAGATTGCTTTTCCTGAGATTAGGAGGCCAAATGAAATTAAACAATAGAAGGAGGAAGCTAGTGGCATAAGCAGAAACAATTAAAGTTATCTGGGATTAAATAAATATCATTTTGCAGGGTGATATTATATTTTTATAATGTGTTTACTCTTTTTTGACATAAAGGGATTTGATTTTATATATTTTTCTGTTCTTAATATCACAGTAGTTGGTTCCCAGCCTTTTCAAATAAGATACTCTCTTTTCTCACCAAAACAGTTCTTAAGCCTTCACCTGAATCTATTATTACTAAATGTACCTCTATTCATGGCCATTTGAATACGGAACAAAATAAAAGCTTCCCAGAATTTAGTTACACATGTACTGAATAGCACACTTTATTATAACAGCATCCACATACATTTAAAAACAGCAGTGCGTTGTCTACAAATACATAATATTTATTCAGTCTAAAAACAATGCTTACTGCAGGTATAGATACATGGACCTTTCAGATTATCTATGGACCACAGGTAAGAAATGACTCATCCCAAAGGACCAAAGTTTATACTCAGTGCTGCAATGTCTGTGAGATGATACATTCCTTCTCCTATCTTTGGTTTTTAAAAAGCAATTTGTTTTGTCCTTGAAAGAAAGATTACGCTGATTTTGTTAATCTGATAAATGCCCTGAGGTGTGAGATCTGTTTCCTAATTAAATAGTACTTTACAGCAAATCTAGAGCAAGACTGAGAGGAACGACAGTTCCCAATTTTGAAGGCCATAGTGGAAATGTCCCATCTCAACAATAAAAATTGGATTTAATTAAAACAGAACTAAATTATGATTATATCTGTCTGCAACATGATTAATAATACTGTTAACTTATGGGTGCTTTTGATTTAAAAAGAGGCCAGCATAGAACCTATGGACAATGAGGAAAACAGCCCATGTGAATCAGTGGGATCACCTTAGGGCTTTCCAGGAAACAAGCTACCTTTTTGCTATTATGTGTGGAAACTAAGGGACAGCTAAGCCTGCTGGTTGAATTAGAGGCAGACTAGTTCTCAAGGGACCTGTTTTTTTTTGTTGTTGTTGTTGTTTTTATTTTTATTATTTTATTTTATTTTTTAACACACACAACTAAATAGATACAGGATAACATTTTGTTTAAGCATTTTTCTGGTAAACATTAAGAAGGCATTTCCTAATGCGTATTAAGAAGTAGGAAGGTGGGGAAGGAAACATTTTTTTCTTTTTTCTTTTTTTTTTTCTAATTTTTTTTTTATTATTATACTTTAAATTCTAGGGTATATGTGCACAACGCGCAGGTTTGTTACATATGTATACCTGTGCCATGTTGGTGTGCTGCACCCATCAGCTTGTCATTACCCATTAACTCATCATTTACATCAGGTATAACTCCCAGAGCAATCCCTCCCCCCCTCCCCCTCTCCCCTCCCCATGATAGGCCCCGGTGTGTGACGTTCCCCTTCCCGAGTCCAAGTGATCTCATTGTTCAGTTCTCCCCTATGAGTGAGAACATGCGGTGTTTGGTTTTCTGTTCTTGCAATAGTTTGCTGAGAATGATGGTTTCATTTTTTTCACTGCAATTTAAAATGATGCAAATCATTGAGTTGGATGTTGTATGTAGTAAGGCATTCTTAAGGAGGGCAAATAAGTTTTATATTTGCCTTTCTAGAAGAGGCATATTGAATGCATAAAAAGAAACAAAGTGTGTATAGTGGTAGATGAGGGGGTTGTTGAGAAATATTAAGTGAGGGATGAGCTTACCTAGAGTTTTAAGCTCAGAACAACAACTGTGGATTCTGGCAGTGATTCTGGCTGGCTGGTTGACTATCTGTTCTTGCCAGGGACACCACTGGCCTGTTCTTTAGTTTGTTCACTTCAGAAAAGAGTCAGCTATTCCAACAACATAGTGTGGAAGTCAATGAGACAATTTTTTAAAACTTTACAAGTACTTATACAGTCTCAGATAAAGTGTGAAGCATATATTTGAAAGAAATATTAACTTTGATATAATAGAGAGGACCTTTTTTTCCTAGAAAATTAAAAATGCAGTGTAGGTTATCAGATATATGGAGGAACTACCTATTTCCCAAATAATGAGGTCAACACTTTTAACTGTTTTATCTATTTTAAAGCCTTTATATCCAAAATTTTCTATAATCAATATCAGACTTTTACACTCATGTGTACTTATCTGTCTCACTTTACGTTTCAAGATTATAAAATATGAAATGTCAAAACATTGCCTTCATCATAAATGGTGCTCACATATAATTTTTGAAGTATTCGTTCTTGTATTCTCAAGATGATTAAATAAGCCATTATTTAAACTACTAATCATTTCCTACATTTTTTCAAACAAAAACTAGAATATAGTCTATTTCACCTCCACTTCAAAAAAAAAGTTCATTTTCATATTCCTTTTAATGTCACACATGTGTTATTATTATGCTACCTTCTCTGTCATTTTACTGAGTACAGAAAAAAAGCAAACTTCTTAAAAAAAAAAAAAAGAAACAATTATTTCCTGATTTAAGGATTACCACCGTTGTTATTAACAGAAGGCTATGGTAAGGTACCACCATATGCTAAAAGTTATACAGAAAAGAAGCTAAGTCCAGAAGTAAGATCAGAGTCATTACAATAGGACAGAATTTGGGGTGTATGCCACAGTACATCTCATTATTTTCTTATTCAGAGAGAAATTCCATATCCCTGGTTTTCTGTGGGTGCCAAGAAGATGAGAGTTGATACGGCTGGGAGACTGCTGGCACCCTAAGACTTTCTTCACCAAGGCTCAATGAGTAGATGTCTTTGTCTCAGTAACTGCTGCTTTGTCTCAATCATAATCTTGTTCCTAATGTTCCTAGTGTGAAAATCCCAAACTAGCTGCTATGAATCAGGGCCTTTATGTGAATTGTGATCCACTGTATGTGTGAGAAATTATGCATTGAAATGTTTTTTAAAAAATCAAAAGCTACAAAGCTCATAAATTGACCATAAGTCCGAGTTTTTCTGTCATCTGCTTTTTTATGTTCCTTATAGGTACCCTGTGTGATCACGCCACCCTGGTCATGGGAAATATTTGCATATGAGAATGGGCAACTGAGAGGATCTATTTTATAATCCCACAACACAACGAGAGTAGCTTTGTATGTGGTTCTTAATTTGTCACAGGGACAATAGTCATTATTTTGGTTGTTCATATGTAACTAAGATTTTTTTTAAAAAAAGTTTTCCTCCATCAGTTGGGAGTTTTTCAAAAGTGTGTGTGTGTGTGTGTGTGTGTGTGTGTGTGTCAGAGAGAGACAGAGAGGGAGAGGGAGAGAGCACAAGGGAGAAAAAGAGCTTTGTGAAATCTTAGACCTAAATGAAAATAGCTATTTCTACAACAAACTGGCTTTTCTCCTCAACAACTTTTCTCAGGGTCAATATTTCCTTCCTTGGCTCAGGATGGAATCACTGGCTGCAGCTCCAGTGGCATCCCGTGGTAACTACAGCTTTTGGTGTTCCTTTTGTAAGAGGAGGTATGGGGTGCTGGAGCAAAGTCCTACAGCAGGGACAGCAGTTAAATTACATTGAGCTAGATTTGCATATGTTTTTATGTATTTTATCCAGTGCGCATGATCTATCTGCAAATAAATCCATCTCTATTTTATTCATAGTTCTAATGGCAAGTCTGTGTCATGGTCTGAACCAGGTGGAGGACAGGTGTCCAAGGGACAGCACATGTGGCACCGCCTCTCTGTGCACGTGAAGACTAATGAGACGGCCTGCAACCAAACAGCCGTCATCAAGCCCCTCACTAAAAGTTACCAAGGCTCTGGCAAGAGCCTTACCTTTTCAGATACCAGCACCAAGACCCTTTACAACGTGGAGGAGGAAGAGGATGCCCAGCCGGTTCGCTTTAGCCCTCCTGGCAGCCCTTCCATGGTGGTGCACAGGCGCGTGCCAAGCGCGGCGACCACTCCGCCTCTGCCGCCCCACCTGACCTCAGAGGAGACTCCCCTCTTCCTGGCTGACCCAGCCCTCCCCAAGGGCTTGCCCCCTCCTCTCCAGCAGCAGCAGCAGCCCCCTCCACAGCAGAAATCGCTAATGGACCAGTTCCAGGGAGTGGTCAGCAACTTCAGCACTGTGATCCCGGATTTTCACGCGGTGCTGGCAGGCCCCGGAGGTCCCGGGAACGGGCTGCGGTCCCTGTACCCGCCCCCGCCACCCCCGCAGCACCTGCAGATGCTGCCGTTGCAGCTGAGCACCTTCGAGGAGGAGCTGGTCTCCCCGCCCGCGGACGACGACGACGACAGCGAGAGGTTTAAGCTCCTCCAGGAGTACGTGTATGAGCACGAGCGGGAAGGGAACACGGAAGAAGACGAACTGGAAGAGGAGGAGGAGGACCTGCAGGCGGCCAGCAAACTGACCCCGGAGGATTCGCCTGCGCTGACGCCTCCGTCGCCTTTTCGCGACTCGGTGGCCTCGGGCAGCTCGGTGCCCAGCTCCCCCGTGTCCGAGTCGGTGCTCTGCACCCCTCCCAACGTGTCCTATGCCTCCGTCATTCTGCGGGACTACAAGCAAAGCTCTTCCACCCTGTAGAGGGGAAGGGTCCACATAGAAAAGCAAGACAAGCCAGAGAGCTCCTACACCTCCAGAGATGTGCGAACAGCTGTGGGGAGAAACCTGGGAGTGGGGGACCTCGCCGGGAGGAGAGGAGGAGACCGCTGCTGCTGCTGCCGCCTTAAGTAGGAAGAGAGGGAAGGACACCAAGCAAAAAATGCTCCAGGTCAGGATTCGGATTCTTGAATTACTCAAAGCCTTCTCTGGGAAGAAAGGGAATTCTGACAAAGCACAATTCCGTATGGTATATAACTTTTATCACAAATCAATAATAATGACATCACAAACATAATCTCCTCTTTTGCACAATTGTGCATAGATATATATATGCCCACACACACTGGGCCATGCTTGCTAAGGAACAGCCTACGTGGACATGCCAGTCGGATCATGAGTTCGCCTGATGGCATTCGGAGTGAGTTGGTGGAGCCGGACAGAGCAGGTGCGCGGAGGGGAAGGGCCCAGGCCAGACCCATCCCAAAAGGATGATGGGATGATGGGACAGCAGCTCCTTGCTCAGAAACTCTTCTCTCCCCTGGGCTGACTAGACTCCTCATCTTCAGGAGACTCAGGAACGGAGCTGCACAGGGGTCTCTCTTCATCCACTGCAACCCATCCAGTGCCAGCTTTGAGACTGCACTTGAAGAAAGGTGCATGGACCCCCTGCTGCTCTGCAGATGTCCTTTATTTAGGAAAACAGGAATAAGAGCAAAATTATCACCAAAAAGTGCTTCATCAGGCGTGCTACAGGAGGAAGGAGCTAGAAATAGGACAATCCATCAGCATGGGACTTTGAAAAAGAAAAACACATGATCAGCTTCTCATGTTCCATATTCACTTATTGGCGATTTGGGGAAAAGGCCAGAAGAAGAGATTATTTCGAGAGTGGCGGGAACCCTTTTGTGGATTAACTTGTGTTTGTGCCAAGCGGGCTTTCCATTGACCTTCAATTAAAGAACAAACCATGTGGCAAAATTGTTACCCTTCCACTTACTGTAGCAAATAATACCTACCAGTTGAACTTCTAAGATGCATATATGTACAATTTGGTGCCATTATTTCTCCTACGTATTACAGAAACAAATCCATCTTTGAATCTAATGATGTACTCATAGCAACTATTACTGGTTTAAATGACAAATAATTCTATCCTATTGTCACTGAAGTCCTTGTAACTAGTGAGTGAATGTGTTCCTGTGTCCTTGTATATGTGCGATCATAAAATTTGTGCAAAGTAATGTCAAATTGACCTGTCAATGTCAACCTAGTAGTCAATCTAACTGCAATTAGAAATTGTCTTTTGAATATACCATATATATATATTTTTATGT
This sequence comes from Piliocolobus tephrosceles, assembly GCF_002776525.5. Taxonomy (NCBI): domain Eukaryota; kingdom Metazoa; phylum Chordata; class Mammalia; order Primates; family Cercopithecidae; genus Piliocolobus; species Piliocolobus tephrosceles. Next base: position 46,856,684 of record NC_045438.1, read on the forward strand.
TCCAATAATGTTTTATACATCATTGTCATCAATATCTACAGAAGCTCTTTGAAGGTTTGAATACTATAGCTCAATGTTTTCATATGCGGCTTGGATAGACATTTTTCTTCTAAGATGGAACTTATTTTTCAGATATTTTCTGATGTGGAGACATGTTATTAATGAAGTGGTTTGAAAATTTGTTATATTAAAAGTGCACAAAAACTGAGAGTGAAAATAAACGGTACATTTTATAAGCTTGCACACATTATTAAAACATAAGATTGAACAAAGCATTTAGATTATTCCAGGTTATATTAGGTTTTTTTTTTTTTTTAAGATTTTCCACAGCTATTTGAGCGTCTAACATACAGTAACATCTAACTCAGCTCATAATTTGTAAAATCTTTATCAATCACATTTTGCCTTCTTTTAATTTTTATGTTCATGGACTTTTATTCCTGTGTCTTGGCTGTCATAACTTTTTGTTTCTGTTATTTGCTGTTGTGCAATATCCACTGACATGTAATCCACTTATTCCATCTTTACCATCCATTTTTACCCCCAATAAAAGGATTTTTCTTGCTGTTTTGATTTCTTCTATTATTTGTGGAATGAATTCAACCCCCCTTAAATATCTTTGTTTATGCCTTATGTTCAGTCACATTTTAATATGCTTCCTTCATATTGAAGCTGCTGATTTCTCAGCCAAAAATCATCTTAGAATCTTTAAATATCCACTGCATCATTTGTTCAGAATTTAACATCCACTCCAATGTTGGAGGCTTGTATTTCTTATACTTCTACTGCCAAGTTTAGTCAGTTCCACACCAAGAATGAACTGCATTTCCTTTAAAAATTATTTTAAAACACCTTTATTATAAAGATCTCATGACCGAGATGTGGACTTCGGTTCCATGTTTTCATTGTAAGAAAGCAGACAGAGGAAAATCAATGGCTCCAGTGATTAATAGATGGGATTTTAGTAATTGACAAATTCATGAGGGAAAGCATATGATCTCTATTAGTGAATCATGTTTATTTTTTACTCTTAATGCCACTAATGTACATCTCTAATATCACAGGGCTTGTGCATTCAGATTTTTTAAAAATTAGAATAGATAAGGAAAACAACTTATATTCAAGTATAAGATGATATTAGGTTGGTCTAAGACATTTGGTGAACATGTTCATTCAACTGTGATCACTTTATTACTCTGAATGCCTATGATTATCGTGATTATGGGGTCTCCTGAATAAATAGAGTATTAGTCCTATGTCATCATTGTTCAAAATTGGAGACGTACACATACATACCCTATCCCAAGAGGGCCGAAACTCTTCACCTTAATGTATGTGCTGATACAAGTTGTTCAGCTTCTTGTAAATGTGTTTTCCTTTGGCTTGTTACTGCCTTTTGTCAAATAATCTTGATAATGCTGTATAATAAATATTTTCTATTTATTAAATGTGTATGTTCTTTCTCTGTAGTCTGTGAGAGTTATAATAATAGAAATAGACCAGTAGAAGAAACAATTCCAAGGTTTTGATTTGACTCAGAACATGTCCTCTGGGTGAAAGCTGGAGAATGCCACACAAGATCTACAGATCAAGTAGGTGAGAAGTACAATTTGACCATGAAGAAGTGGTACCTCATGTTATAGCAGTTTTAAATGAACTCCAAAATTAAAATTTGCAGTGCCCTTGGCAGATATTGTCATTCTTTTTTTTGATGAGGGTGTGAAGCTGAACAAACTCCTGGCATTCTAGTGGAGCTCTGGGGGCAAAGGCATCCAATGGTCCCAGCTTTGTTTTATTCACACCCTGCAAGGCTTTCCTTTCCATGGTTCACACTTTAGGGGGACCTTGTTTCCAATCTTACTGCTTCTCTTCTGTTCACCCTAAGTTCTACTCCTCTACATTTCAACAGACACTTCATTGGCCCCCAAACAAAGGAGTCTCTGTTATTCACATTTTCTGCTATGAGATTCCTGCAAAGTAAGGCATTTCCCAAGTATCACTTGAAAAGAGAATGTGATGGTACAAGGACCACACCATGAGATTCATCATGCGTTTTGATGGCAGGAGCAAGCACCATACAGGAAGTCTAATGTTGAAGAACCACAAACAGGGGCTGGGACACCAGAGGTTTCTTCAATGTGCCTAAAAGATGGAATAATAAATTATGAAATGTTTGTGTCTCAAGAGGAAAAGTCATAGGAGAGAGAATGAGAAACAAAAATAGGAAAGAAAAATGATAGAGAAGAAAAAGAAAAACGTTGAAGATCCGTAGTCCAAAGACATAGCCAAATGTCATGGTAGGTCACAAAGGACTCCATTTGGGAGAGTCCAAAAGCTTTCCTTGGACCATACGGAAGGCATTTGGAGAGGCAAGGATTAGGGTCCAGATGCCATAAATGATGTATGAGTAACTGCCCCATGGTTTCTACAGAGAATGCCCTGTGAGGGAATCAAAGAGAAGGGAAGCAACACTTTTATAACCTGCTGTGTTCCAGCCACTGTGTGCTAGGTTCTTTGAATTCATTCTCATTTAATCTTTCCATTACTGCTGTCATATAGAAACTTTAGATAACTGAACTAACGCACCTCAAATTTCTCAGCTAGTAAGTAGCCCAGCAGGGCTTCCATCCTCATTTTCATCCAATATAGAGCCTGTTAATTCATGTTCCTCTCCAGAGCCCAGGGAAGAATGAAGGACGTGGTTCCTTTGTGCTTGGGATGAATTTTTCTTTCTGATTTCTGAGTTCAGGGCAAAGCACATATTCAATCAAGATTTGTTGAGAAAGTATTATAGAAAATGAATGTTATAATACCATATAGTTTTCCCAGCTCAATTCCCTGAAGAATTTTTCCAAGATCCTTATGGGGTCCAGAGCTCTATATTTCCACCTACTAATTCTAACTCTGCCAGCTGGAACAACACATGCTTTCATCATGAAAAGCAAGCTCTCCTTTCGGCATCAGAAAGAGCTGGCCCATGGACAGCAGTCCCCCTTTCCTGCAGAGTCCATTGAGTCCAACCAGAGATCAGTGTCGGGTGTGGAAGACAGCGTCCTCTGCAGAAGAACTGCAGGTAAGACATAAACTACTGAAGTGGGACACCAGTTTAAGAGAGGGCAACATAAATCACCCATGGGAAAAGCGGGGGCAGGTTTCCTTTCTTAAAGAAGTATCTGTCTTCAGACACAGGCAAACAAAACCAGTTATCAGGAGTTGGAGAAACATGAGGGAGAGGAAGAGCTTAGGTAGGGACTTGAACTAATAACATCAGAAACCTTGATTTTGGGCTTGATTTTCCCAGGGCAGCCTCAGAAGAAAGACTTATTAGTTAATAAACAAGAGAAATGAAGCTTAAGAATGAAGGTCACAAAAACTGAAAAGGAAAATAGTGACAGAGGCTTAGAGTTGGAAGTAAACTTCAAAGTCATTTAAAACAAACTTTCACCCTGTTTAGGATTCCATTCTCCTGTGTTATGTTCCTCTTCCTAGACAGCAAGAAGCCACCACTGATGGGTTGAACTGGGTACAGGGCCAACTACCTGCACTTGCTGTGCCAAAGGAGAAGGCAGAGAGCCTTAGACACTGAGAGAAGAAGTCCAAAACTACATTGTTAAACCATAATGCTGGTCAGAGAGCAGAACTCAGGCCCAAATCCAGAATGGAGGCATGACAGGAACCAGGGAATCTACAAGGAAAAGCATCAAGGCAGGCAACAGGGTGGTAGGCTATGAAATTCTGCAGATAAAATGCTGGTGACAAAAATGAGCTTTTCAGAGGATTACATATGTAACCAGAGTTTATTTTAAGGGTCAGGATAGATTTAGGTGACTTTTTTTCACCTCTGCCTAAGTATTTTCAGAGACTAGAATCTTATATTTGATAAGGCAAAGCTTTACTTGTTAGAAAGTTCTTTCCTTTCCTGAGTTGAATATTGCTTTTCTCTAATTTTTCCTTAGTTCTGCCTTTTAGAAAAAACACTGAACAAATTTAGTCCACTGTGCACATGACTTCCCTTCAGCTACTTGAATACAGTGATTATGTCATTCTTTAGCAGTTTATTCTTGAAGCTAAATAGCTTCACTTCTTTCCATTGTTACCTTTGTTATTGTTTTCCTAATCTCCTAATCAGGCCATGATCATATCCCAATTTTTGAATATGCTTTAAGAACATATTGTATCCAAAACTGGACACAACACCACACATATACTTTGACTCTCTTTAATCATTATTGTCCTATTTCTGCCTAAATTTATGTTGACTTTGTTCATAGTCTTGCCACATTTTGAGTTCACACTTACCTCATAACCCTTAAGCCATTTTTATATGAATTGCAATAAATGGATATGAATATGAATCTTTTCTTAAGTTGAATTTCTCCAGAAAGAGACCCTGAGAGGGGGACTTTCCCACAAGTTGTGTACTGGGGAAGCAATCCCTGGAAGCTCTGGTAGAAGAGCAGGCAACAGAGGCAGCAAACAATATGCAGGCAATGAAGGGACATTACCATGCAGGGTTGCCACCGTGGGAAACAGGAGTTCAGTCCTGCTGGGAACTCTGGGAGACAGAGGAGAACATGCCTCACAAGTGTCCCTACTCCCTCTGGGGCAAGAGAATTCAGGGTAGCAATTGGAGCAATTCCTGTCAATCATGGTTGAACGTTGCTGGGGAGGGAGGTACATGTCAAATTCTAGTTACTCCCTGTGTGTCCCAAGTGCAGGCTCCTGTCTCCAGAGAAAGCCCTCAGGGAAAGAGTTGCAGATGCTAGAGGTTGGACATTTTAATGCTGGTTTGTGTGAGGAAGGTAGGCACCAAGGGGATGTGGTCAGAACAACAGAGTACCAGCTACAGATGTGATTATGGAGAGAAAGAAAGGTGGAGGCAGGGAGGCACAGAGAGAGAGAAAAAGAGAAAGTGGGAGGATATTTCCACACATGTAGATAACACTACAGATAAAGACTTGAAAACAAAGACCTGAAGAAGTCAAAGCAAAGGTATATCGAAACACTTGTAGTGGGAACAGGCACTTCTAGAATCACCCACAAAGACTACTATTTCTTCATAGCAAGGAAAATCACAAAAGAAAATTAAAGTGAAACTTGCTTTAAATAAGTGTGTTGTTAGATTCTGGATTACTTCCATGCAATGATTCCTTAAATTTAGTGTTATTCTATTACAAAAGTAATAAAACACATTGTAGAAAATTGGAAATTAAAGAAAAAACCTATAGTCATATGATCCAAACATTGACATTATAGATTTTATTTTTCCTTCCAGTGACTTTCATGTAAGTTTCATTTTAACAGAGTTAGAATCAGCTTTCATTTATATTAGGTTGATGCAAAGGTAATTGCAGTTTGCAGTTTTTGCTTTTACTTTTAATGGTAAAACCCAGTTACCTTGGCAACAACCTGATAATAGGCTTTCCTGTTTTTTTTTTTTTTTTTTCATTTAGCATTATGACCAACAGCAGGAGTTTCCACTTGATCAGATCTGAGGAATCACATGTTTATGGAATTAGACAAGTCTCCATCTCCCACAGAATCAGGAAACCTTTGGGAAATAATTAATACCTGGTTCCTAACTGAGGTTCAAATATATAGCACCATAACCAACAGGTGGTAGTATCCTGGGGAAACCATGTTATGGAGAAAGGCAACAGATGGTGTGAAAGAAGGAGAAAAAAAGAGTCATGAGAAATAAATGAGAGATCTTATTTCTACAAAAAAAAAAAAAAAAAAATTAGCCAGGCACAGTAGCACACCTATAGTCCCAGTTACTCTGGAGGCTGACATGACATGGGAGGATCCATTGAGCCCCAGGAGCATGAGGCAGCAGTGAGCCATGATCACACCACTACACTGCAGCCTAAGTGAAGTGACAGGACAAGACCCAAAAGAGGAAGGGAAGGGAAGGGAAGGGAAGGGAAGGGAAGGGAAGGGAAGGGAAGGGAAGGG
>NC_045438.1:46862648-46864791 GCF_002776525.5 Piliocolobus tephrosceles
GGAAGGGAAGGGAAGGGAAGGGAAGGGAAGGGAAGGGAAGGGAAGGGGGAAGAAAAGGAAGGAAATAAAAGAAGGAGAAGGAGAGGGAGAGGGAGAGCGAGAAGGAGAAGCAAGCATGATATCTGGGCGAAAATCAGCCACAAGGCTTGGGTGGTGGGTAGACAGAAGCAATAATTAAACCTATTAGATCCTGGAGCAGGAATTAAATCAATCAGAATCTACCACACTCAGCAACAGAGAAGGCTGTGTGGCTCAACAGTAAGAACGTATCACGGGGCGTCAATAACAGAAGTCAGAAGCAGAGGGTACCTGAGTACATGAGCTCTTAATGACAGCAAGGGAGAGAACCTCATAGGACATAAGATGTCAGTGCTGTATAAGCATTTCCTCATGGCCAACTCAAGCCAGGAATAGATGGCTAGGTGCCTGTGGACAGATGCATGGAACAGCCATAGGAGCAATAAGGTATCCATAGGCAAGAGCAAAAACAGTATAAAATTAGCAGCTGAAACAAAGATGGCAGAGATGCAGACAGTATGCAAATTATATGAAGGCCAACACTCTCCCTTCTCCAAAGACTCAGCACAATTGAGACATGCCATGGGCTTTGCCATGTGGCACACAGGGGGCTTGGGTAAATCATTAAAGTGACTTGCTTAGTATTCATCAGCTAAAAGGTAAAGCATTGAAGGTATTTCTTACTGACATTAACAAAAATGCTCCATAAACTTCATTATGTGAATGTATCTTAATTTATTTAATCATTTCTCTATTTCTAGACACTTTGATTATTATAGTTTTCTAAATTCTGTAAGTAGTATGAGAAATTATTTCATGCCAAAAGATTTTTCTATGTATAATATCATTTTAGGCTAGTTTCTGAGATTACTAGTTTATCAATTATTTAGAAATAATTATTATTTTGATTATCAAACAATATATTTTGAGATCACAATTGACTTGGTAAAATCCTTTGAGACAGGACTTATTTTATAAATATGAAAACTGAGGCTCAAAAATATAAACTTGCCTAAGATCACAAGGCTAGTGAAGTATATCCATTGGATTGCAAAGCCCACACTCTTAACCACCATACTATGCTGAAAAGTTATGCTAAAAACACTATTCTGAAAGCTCTTGATACAAATAAACACACTAAGTTTGAATAGCAAAATAATGGAAATGTTATACTGCTGACTGTAGAATCACCAGTTGGAAAGTGGGTATGAATTATCTCCCTAGGGACTTCAAGATTCTATGGAATTGGGGAAGTTTGTCTAACTACGTAAGTAGAATTACCACCACTCATTGATTTGCCATGGACAGCTACCACAAGAAAGCCCAATTCTACCTTTGAATCACAGTTTAATTGTGGTAATTTATAGATATATTAGAAAAATACTTGAAATAAGAAGATTTGTAGTAATTGTCTTATGGTTTGGCAATTTAATAACATAACATCATTCTAAAAGTAACATTTAAAAAATAGGTCTTTATTACTTCCAAAATATTTACTAAAGAATTTCAAAGTAAAAAAAAAAAAAGTTAGAGAGGAAATTACTCTATCCTCAAAAATGTGAAGATATTCATGAGTTAATGTAAAAACAGTCAGCTAAATTCCTACTGAGAACCACCCAACAATTATAAAATTGAGACCAACACGGTGTGGGTATCAGTAAACCCTCAACATATTGGCTATATTTTAAAAATAAACGCAGTTCTTATTTTTTATAGACTAACCTCACTCAGAATTAGCATGTCTAAATATTTCGTTCACTAAGGTGGTACATCTGATTTAGGGGGAAATCCATAATAAAAGAAACCTAGGTTAGAAATATTTAGCTGCTCCAAAAGTTAGCTGTTTGGTCGTAGGTAAATCACTTGACTCCTTTAATCCTCAGCATTTTTATCTCTAAAATAATGAGTTGATTATGTAAAATAATAATAAGTGCATTCAGGACTTATTATGTGCCCCTATGTCTCTAGCATTATATCTTTGATGTTGTTTAATCCATATAGCTGAGTGAAGTAGGTATGAAGTGCTGTATTAACTGAATAGACTAAGCTAGGAGGGAGGGAAGATGGAAGGAAGAAAGGAAGGAAGGAAGGAAGGAAGGAAGGAAGGAAGGAAGGAAGGAAGGAA
>NC_045438.1:46864801-46884413 GCF_002776525.5 Piliocolobus tephrosceles
GAAGGAAGGAAGGAAGGAAGGAAGGAAGGAAGGAAGGAAGGAAGGAAATGAAATCTCAGTGCCTTAATAAAATAACGTTTATTTCATGCTTACATAAAGTTACATGCAGGTTGAGCTACCTTCTTTCATGCAGTAGCAACCCCAGCGGGACTCTGCAGTTTCTAAGTCACTACACAGGGCAACTGCATGAGCTGGAGGCTTGTGCAGGATGCTTGTAAAGACCAGAACCAGTAGTGGAGTGATTCACTTCACTTCCACCAACACTTCCTGGGTGGAGCTCAGTCATGTATCTTCTGAAACTTAATGGTAAGGGAGGCTAAGAAATATAGTCACGCTAATGTCTAACACCATAAATGGTGAACACAGTTCACTGCCTCTGCCATAGTTATTTGACCCAATCTATATATAAAAAGACTGGGGCTTCGATATACTAAGTATTTTGCCTAGGGTCACACAGTTAATAAGTGATGATTATGAGAGACATAGGATCAAAAGAATCCAGGGTTAACTAACCTCTTAATTATGCAAACCTCTAAGTCTCCTTCCATTTTCAGTATTGTCACCACCATGACTGCACCCAGAAAACAGAGTAATTGATAGCACAAATTCTTTTGATTTGTTTTTCTTTTTTCAGTTCTTTGCTATAATTATAATCTGTTTCCATGTAGCCACACAGAGGAGCACATGGCAGAAATTTTTAGAATTTTGTAACCAGTTCTTTCTATTTATCAAAACTCAGTCTGATAGTGAAGACTTACATCAAGTCCATCCCAAGTAACTAGTAAACAGATGTATCTTAAAATAACCTTAATCCTCTCACATTGGAATACTGTAATTTATTATAAGTAGTGGTCACGGAGAGAAGTGTTTTTTCAATGATAGAAGGCATCAGTTGAGTTTTTAATTTTTAAAATAATTTTTAATGAATACAAATTAATTTTTTGCCCAACATTAAAAATATATAAAAATACAGGATAGGGATCAAATTATTCTTACTCCTTCAGGGTTATAGTAGGACCTTAGTGATAAAATGAAAATGCTTTACTAGGAGAGAGGACTTATAATTAATAAGTGATTTCTGTTCATTCAGGGTGATATTTTTCTTGATGAAATGCAATCTATTTCTCCTGTAGAAATATGTATAATTTACTACTTGATGAGATACCTTCTATTTCTCCTGTACAAAGCATAGCCTTTGTGAAAGAATGATTGCAATGCCTGGCAGCAGAGAGCCTCAGAGGTGCAGGGTCTGAGATCCAAAAAGATGTGAGTAATGAAGAAGCTCTGACCAATGACCCACATTAGCAATACCAAGTGACCTGAAGAGATGGTTATTCCCAAGATATGAGGAGGATGTAATTTATGGCATGATTTACACTTATGCCTTTCATCAGCTTGCTGCAATGGTGTCAAGATATTTCCTATCCATTATAACAGGTTATAAAATACCAATCCAATGTTGTAGATCTTCAGCCTGTTTTACCTTCAGAAAGACTGTTGATCATCATTTCTTCTTTTTTTAATCCCTATGTTTAAATCTCTAGATCTGAGGTCTGAAATCCTAGAGACTGTAAATATTATCTACCTTCCCTTTTCCTATTAAACCATTCTAAATTTGCCTGACATATAAAGGCTAAGCTAAAAGGAAAAAAAATGTACTCATGAAAGATTTGGTTTTTCCTGATTATCATCTCTGTTTACCATTTCTGTTGGCATATGCAGGTAAAATTGAATGACAAACATTGTTTTACTCTGCCTCTTGTTTATGTTAAAGTAATGACATTGCAGAGCATTATGCATAATATATAAAGTAGTTTCACTTGAAAACAAATGTTATCTATATTCTACTTCCTTAAAACCAACACAAATATGTGACAGGTTTTAATTTTATCTCAAAATGTTTATGCAAAGTTTAAGAAAGAGCATCTCTGTATATTTAAATTTTTTAAAATATTATTTTCAAACTGGTTCTTCTTAAACTGTAGTCTAGAAAGAGTCCTGAACCACATCTGAATCTTAAAAAAAACTTTGCACCCATTGCTAACATTAAAGAAGGAGAGGGAAATCTATTTCGCATTTTGGAAACCACAAATTGCAGCATCAGTCAGCATATTGGGAAAAAAAGACTAAATATTGGAGAGTTATTTCCTAGCAAATACCATTGTCCCTTATATTCAAAATTGAAGTTAGAAAATGATGTTTTGTCTACACCACTGCACAATTTGATCATGTAACTGCCCAGGGAGTTATTAAAGTTTCTTCCAAAGGTTTTAAATAAAAAGGTCAATAAGTATTTATTGTGTCACCAATTATGTGTCACTTGGCAAAAGGCACTAGAATAGTTTTCTTTCCTGACCTTTAAGGTACAAAAATCTACAGTATTTGACACACCTCATAATTTGTTGGCTAGAGTCACCAGTTAGGATAGGATCCTCATGACCTAATGGTTTGTGACTATGCTTCTTCTAGCAGAAGAAATTCTCATTGTTGGAAACAGCTAGCCAACCAGTATCATAGGAGTCTTTTCAGCCCCCAAGTTTTTGATAAATCTGCTAATAATAATAACCAATGAATCAGTTAATAGCGGTGGAAATTTAATGGAGTCCTTCTAAGGCCATGATTCTTAATCTGGACTGTACGTTAGAGCACCAAAGTAGCACAAAAACAAAACTGATACCTGGGTCCAATCTCTCAGACAATTTGTGGCCTTTAGAAATACAGCCTATGTATCCGTATCTTTCAGAAACTGTCCCAGGTTTTTCTACTGTGCAGCAAGGATGGAGAATTATTGTCTCAAAAATGTGAGTAGAGACATTGAATTAAAAAATCCTTAAGAGTTGTAGAAAAGTCTACTTTTGAAATTTTTTACATTCCTACCTGTAATCCTGGCTCACATTTTGTATAACAAGCTGACAGTTCACCCACGGCCCCAGAGGCTCCCAATAGAGTAGGCCAAAGGGAGGAAGAAATGCTACATTAAGCATTAAAAAACAACTGCTAAGGAGATGAAGAGCTTTCTTTCCTCATGCTCATTCTCTTCATCTCCCAACCAGACCAGTATCCTCCAATAAGAGTTGGTTTTGTACTCAATACCAAATGGGGCAGGGTGGGAATGTGAGAGACAATGTCTGATATAAACTCTGCATGCCTCCGACAAACACAACCACAAAACCATCAGTTTTATTTGTTACATTTCACTTTTCATGTGGACGTGAACACATTTTTCTATTAAATTAATCCCTACTCCATCAAAATCCCCTTGGTTCTTGAAGAATCCTTTATTAGTCTGTTTTTACCCTGCTGATAAAGACATACCCAAGACTGGACAATTTATAAAAGAAAGAGATTTATTGGACTTACAGTTCCACATGGCTGGGGAAACCTCACAATCATGGTGGAAGGCAAGGGGGACCAAGTCACATCTTACATGGATGGTAGCGGGCAAAGAGAGACCTTGTGCAGAGAAACTCCCATTTTTGCAACCATCAGATCTCATAAAACCCATTCACTATCATGAGAACAGCACAGGAAAGACTCAGCTCCATGATTCAATCATCTCCCACTGGGTCCTTCCCATAGCACATGGGAATTATGAGAGCTACAAGATGAGATTTGGGTGGGGACACAAGGCCAAACCATATCATTCTACCCCTGGCCCCTCCCAAATCTCATACCTTCACATTTCAAAACCAATCATGCCTTTCCAACAGTCCCCCAAAGTCTCAACTCATATCAGCATTAATTCGGAAGTCCACAGTGCAAAGTCTCATCTGAGACAAGGCAAGTTCCTTCCACCTATGAGCCTGTAAAATCAACAGCAAGTTAATTACTTCCTAGGTACAATGGGGATACAAGCATTAGGTAAATACAGCCATTCCAAATGGGAGAAATTGGCAAAAACAAAGGGGCTATAGGCCCCATGCAAGACCAAAATCCAGTGGGGCAGTCAAATCTTAGAGCTCCAAAATGATCTCCTTTGACTCCATGTCTCATATCCAGGTCACACTGATGCAAGAGGTAGGTTCCAATAGTTTTGGGCAGCTCCACCCCTGTGGCGTTGCAGGGCAGAGCTTCTCTCTCTGCTGCTTTCACGGGCTGGCAATGAGTGTTTGCTGCTTTTTAAAGAGAATGGTGCAAGCTGTTGGTTGATCTACCATTCTGGGGTCTGGAGGATGGCCTTCTTCTCATAGCTCCACTAGGCATGCCCCAGTAGGGACTCTGTGTGGGGACTCTATCCCCACATTTCCCTTCTGCACTGACCTAGCAAAGGTTCTCCATGGGCACCCTGCCCCTGCAGCAAACTTCTGCTCTTATGAAATCTAGGCAGAGGTTCCCAAACCCCAATTCTTGACTTCTGTGCACTTTCAGGCTCAACACCACATGGAAACTGCCAAGGCTTGGGGCTTGCACCCTGATCTTTACATCAGTCCCTTTCAGCCATGGCTGGAGCAGCTGGGACACAGGGCACCAAGTCCCTAGGCTGCACACAGCACGGGGACCCTGGGCCCAGTCCATGAAACCACTTTCCCCTATGCCTCCAGGCCTGTGATGGCAGGGGATGCTGTGATGACCTCTGACACGTCCTGGAGACATTTTCCTCATTGTCTTGGGGATTAACATTTGACTCATTACTTATACAAATTTCTGCAACCAGCTTGAATTTCTCCTCAGAAAATGGGTTTTTCTTCTCTATCACATTGTGAGGCTGCAAATTTACCAAACTTTTATGCTCTTCTTCCATTATAAAACTGAAAGCCCTTAACAGCACCCAAGTCACATCTTGAATGCTTTGGTGCTTAGAAATTTCTTCCATTAGATACCCTGAATCATGTATCTTCCATTAGATACCCTGAATCATTCTATCAAGTTCAAAGTTCCACAAATCTCTAGAGCAGGAGTAAAATCTTGACAGTCTCTTTGCTAAAACATAACAAGAGTCACCTTTGCTCCACTTCCCAACAAGTTCCTCATCTCCATCTGAGACCACCTCAACCTGGACCTTACTGTTCATATTGCTATCAGGCTTTTGGTCAAACCCATTCAACAAGTCTCTAGGAAGTTCTAAACTTTCCCACATTTTCCTATCTTCTTCTGAGCCCTCCAAACTGTTCCAACCTCTGCCTGTTACCCAGTTCCAAAGTTGCTTCCATATTTGGGGTTATCTTTTCAGCAATGCCCCACTCCTTGTACCAATTTACTATATTAATCTGTTTTCACAGTGTGGATAAAAACATATCTGAGACTGGGCAATTTAAAAAAAGAAAGAAGTTTACTGGACTTACAGTTCCACATGGCTGAGGAGGTCTCACAATCATGCAGAAGACAAGGAGAAGCAAGTCACATCTTATGTGGAAGGCAGTGGGCAAAGAGAGAGCTTGTGCAGAGAAACTCCCGTTGTTAAAACCATGAGATCTCATGAGACCCATTCATTATCACGAGAACAGCACAGAAAATACCTGCCCTCATGATTCAATCATCTCCCACTGTTGTTCCTCCCACAACATGTGAGAATTATGGGAGCTACAAGATGAGATTTGGGTGGGGACACAGAGCCAAACAACATTGAATCCCATATTTAATTCATTAAGTAGCCAATTATAAAAGACCTGTTGAGGGTCAGGCATTGTGCTCTGCTCTGACTCCATAGCTGATTCAATAAATAAACAAATATATAAAATGCCCAGGAACACAAAGGTGAGAGTGGCCAGCTCTGGTGCCATTCAGAACCTTCCCTCTGCTCAACCAGCAGGACAACTCCTGCCAGCATCTGCTTCATCATCAGCCTTTCTGACAGCCCAGAAGTAAGAGAGTTGTGCAGCAAGAGGTACCACAGTGAGTCCATAAGTAGATCACATCTTATCAATTTTTGTATCTCCGAGTACCTTGCATATATTAATTACTCAGGAAATATCCAATCAAGAAATGAATAACAAATGCTGAATGTCAATCCTGACACCCACTTATGAATTACGGATTTTCTTACTGTTTTGAAAGAAAAAAAATATTGCCAGGATCATGATTGTGCATGTGTGTTTAACATAAGGTCTGTAATAGGTACTTTTGAGGCCACGAAGATAAAAAAGAAAGAAACCCACCAACATTGGGAACTGTATGTATGGAATATTACATAAATGATGTAATTTAATTTAAATCACTAAGCATATTTATTATTTTAATTTAAATTAATTTAATGCATCACAACAACTCTTTGTTTTGGTACTATTATTTTTTTAAATTGATACTAGTAATTATACAAATGTCTCACATACTTGTGTTATTTTGTGACATGAATATAACATGTAATAATCAAATCAGGGTATTTGAGATATTCATCATTTTGAGCATTTATCATTTCTTTGTGTTAGAAACATTCTAAATCTCCTGTTCTAGCTATTTTGAAATACACAATAAATTATTAATTATAGTCACCTACTAAGCTGTGGAAAAAAATAATTTATTCTTTCAAATTGTATGTCTATATTCAAAGCCAATTTTTCTTTATCTCTCCATCCTCCTACCCTTCTCAGCCTCTGATAATCATCATTCTACTTTATACCTTAATAAGATCAATTTTTTAGCTCTCACATATGAGTAAAGATATGTGATATTTGTCTTTCTGTACCTGACTTATTTTACATAACATAATAAACTCCTGTTTCATCTATGCTGCTGCGAACGACAGTGTTTCATTCTTTTTAGAGCTGAGCAATATTTAATTGTGAATATATACCATATTTTCATTTCTATTGATGGGACATTTGGTTTGATTCCATATCTTGTCTATTGTGAATAGTACTACAATAAACATGGGAGTGCAGATATCTCTTCAATACACTGATTTCCTTTCTTTTGAATACACACCCAAAAGTGGGATTGCTGAATCGCACAGTGGTTCTATTTTTAGTTTTGTGAGGAAGTTCCATACCGCTTTCCATAATGCCTGTGCTAATTTACATTCCCACCCAATGTATAAGATTTCCCCCTTCTCCAAATGGCTGCAAACACTTATCTTTTGTTTTTTAAATAATAGTAACTCTAATTGGGATGAGATGATGTCACATTGTGGTTTTGGCTTGCATTTCCCTAAAGATTAGTGATATTATGTATTTTTTCATGTAATTGTTGGCCATTTGTGTGTCTTCATTTGAGAAGGTCTATTCATGTTCTTTGCCTATTTTTTAATTGATTATATTTTTTTTCTGTTGAGTTGTTTCAGTCCCTTATACAGTGGATACTGGATAGTTTCCAGTATTTTATTCCATTCTGGAAGTTATCTCTTCACTTTGTTAATTCTTTGCTGAACACAAATTTTACAGCTTGATGCGATTTTATTTGTCTTTTTTAGATTTGTTACCTGCTTTAGAGGACCTACCCCAGAAATCATTGCCCAGACCAATATCCTTAGCATTTTGACAACGTTTTCTTCCAGTAGTTTCAGGTTTTAAACTTAAATCTTTAATTCATTTTGGTTTGATTTTTGTATACAGTAAGACGAAGGGGTCTAGTTTCATCCTTCTGCATATGGTAATCCAGTTTTTTCTGCACCATTTATTGAAGATATTTTCCTTTCCCCAATGTATGTTCTTGGCACCATTGTAAAAAATGAGTTGACTTAAATGAATTAATTGATTTATGGGTTCGTTATTCCATTCCATGTTTGTTGGAATTCTCAAAGAGAGCGATATTTACCCAACATTACCTCAAGTGATTTGACAATGGAAACCTTTGGTGCTATGAGCTTTTCTTAGAACCCAGCCTAGCAAAAAAAATCTTTTGTGTAGTACTGCTTTATACTGTACTGCCCTATAGTCTCCAAAGCTATGGGCTACAAAGGGAGCTGGATAAGACACAAATACCCAGTTTAAAGATGGGATGTGGTCCGTGTTTTCAGAGAGGTAGAGAAAGAAGGAAGAGCAGCTCAGATGAAGAAGAAAATGCCTCCAGATGCCAGAATAAGCTGCTCAGAAAATGTGACATTTGACATCTTCTCATCAGTGGCATGAATGAGTGGCATGAATTTCCTTCCAGGATTTCATATTTCAAACTCAGTTACTGGCAATCTTACCTGCAATTTGGAATCCCTGGGAAGCTTTAAAAATGCTAATACCTGTGTCCTATTCCCAGAGAGTCTGATTTATTTGGTTTGGGGTGGGACCTAAACACCAAGATTTTAAAAATTTACCAAGTTATATCATGAGCAGACAAGATTGAAACCATAGCTGTGAACCTTGGCAAAATTTGTGACTTGCCTTATCCTGAACAAATAACTTATGCTTTTTCTGCAACAATTCTCATGCCACTCTTTTCAGCTCTTCCCATGGCCAAAATCTGTAATGCAGGTATAGATTTTAAACTTATTTATATCTGTGCCAATACTGGAGATCCTTCCAGGCTTACTTCCTTCTTTCGGATTTTCTCTCCTAGGTATGCCTAATATTTAAAATTAAGGCTCAGAATTATTTAAAAACCAGGATAATAAAAATGTTAATAGCACAAGCTCAGTATCAGGCTGTAAGGATTCAAATACATATACGGATTTCTAAACTTCGGTAAGATGCCCTGCTTTTCATGCCTCAGTTTCCTTATTTGTAAAGCAAGTTAATAATAAACCTTTAAATGGTGGTTCTGAGGACTTTAACAAGTTAACTCTGGAAGTCCTCAGCACAGTGTCTGGCACATATTTGGAACTCATTAAATAATAGTGATCATTGGCGTTAGCATCATCATTATTTTACCACTTTTTCAGTTACTGTACATCCCTTTCCAGAAATCACAGGTAAGCTTGTCAGGAGCTTGTTAGGAGCTGGAAGTTACTTAGGGATGCAGAATATCAGCCTCCAGCCCAGGCAGGCAGTTTTCCAAGGCAAATTGTATATTAAGGATAGAGAGACATTAACCTATGAATTAGAAATTACTTTGAGGAGATTTTTAAAAGTCTACCCCCAACCAGTTAACTCAGAATTTCTGGGACTGGGATCCATGCATCAGTGTGTTTACAGTTTCATGGGTGATTCCAAAGTGCAGCTAAGGTTGAGAAACTATGATTTCAGTCTAGGGGCTACCAATGGTTTCCAAAGTCATTGGAAGTCCTAGGCTAGCCTCTTTCTTTGTTCTCCCTACCTCCCTTCCCCTTCTCCTTTCTTTCCTTTTCCCTCTCCCTCTCCCATTTCTCCTACCATTCAAACTCTCCTACTCTGCTCTTCTCTCTCCTCTTTTACTGCAGCCAAATTTTATTTTCCTTTTCAACAAATGTATATATATGCTTATTCTTTTCTTAAACTATCTTACAGATTCTGCACTCTAACTTGATAATTTATAACTCCCTTATTTGATAGAGGTTAAGCCAAGCCAAATTTCCAAACTTATTAACCCTTTGCCACTTCCTAGATGAGTTCCCACACCTGTGATTACTTTAATTCAGCATACAGCCTCATCAACACCACCTACATTTATGTCCTTTACATTAAAATCAGCTAAAGAGAAGCATCTATATCCATTTTAATTCCTGGTAAGTGAATGTTTCTTGACACAAAAACAATAAAATCCCTATTTGGAAAAATAAAAAAGTTGCTCAAAACATATTACCAGGAAGTTGAATTGTGATTCTTTTATTGCATAGCCTTCAGAGTTGTTAGTTTAATGATCACATGTGATTCTCACAAAAGCCCTTCAAGTATTTTAAACCCCATTTTGCATCCAAATCAAAGTGAAGTAAAGAAAAGTTAAAAAAAAATCCCACCAATAGTTGAATAGCTAGTAAGTGGTTGATTCAGGTCTAAAACACTTTCCTTCTGATATATTAAAGGCTATTTATATCACACCATGCTCCAAGTCAGAAGGTACAAAGTGTGATTGCTTGAACCTAGTGTCAGATAGTGCCAAATAATGAGAATAAAGTGGGGAGCTGCACTTGTCTCTATCTTTGCCTCATTATGTCAGAGTGGCAAATCAAGGTCTGTTTCTGAAGCCCAGAGTTTCATGTTAACAAAAAACAGAAATCTAGGACTTGACCCTTTCTATTTTTCTTCTTCCTGCACTTTCCTTGCTCATGAATGAGTTGTCCCTGGTCAGGCTTCTGTGACAAACCACAACAATGTTTGCTTGGATAATGAGTTTCTGGTGATGTCTTTGACTTAACATGTACCTGTTTTCTGTAGGACCACTCAACCTGCTACCTGTCACTGAACACTGTTCAGGAATAAGATGGGGATGGGAGGAAGAAGATCTTCATATAATAAAAATGCAAAACAAACAAATAAATAAGAATGTACATCACAAAGTTCTCAAGTGCCTTTTGCTAGTGAATGACAAAACATCACTAAAAAATCAACAAACCATTCATAATAAAAAACGATGCTCATGAATTCATGATAAATTCCATTTGAATACAAACCAAATGTGACTTTTTAAGACATATGAATAAAACACATATCAATCCAGTTGTTTCTAGTATTACTTTGCCAGCAAAATGAGGACTTTAATGAAATAAAAACTTCAGAGCCTTCAGTTGGAAACAATCTTGATCATTCCTTTACATTAATAGAATCTCATCTGCCTTTCAAGTGTAGCACAGCTTGGTCCAGAAG
This sequence comes from Piliocolobus tephrosceles, assembly GCF_002776525.5. Lineage (NCBI taxonomy): Eukaryota > Metazoa > Chordata > Mammalia > Primates > Cercopithecidae > Piliocolobus > Piliocolobus tephrosceles. Next base: position 46,875,388 of record NC_045438.1, read on the forward strand.
GATGTGGGTATGTTTGTCGCAACTGCTAGACTAAGATATCAAGAGGGCAGGTGGTCTGCCTGACATGTCTTTGTATCATAGTGAAGCCTTGTTCATGCTTTATTGTATACACACGTACTAAATGAGCAATATTTTTAACTCAGTTGGAAAGCATTAAAATAATTGTAGAGTTTTTACATCTTTGTTCCAGTTTCTAGAATAATGCCAGGCACCAAGTGGTGATTCATTCATTATTAATAAATGAATATCTGATTAAATGAATGAAAAATGATTTTTTTAAGTTAGTGGGCTTTCCAAAGAATCGAATTTATTAAGCAAACCCAAGGGCATGTAAAGCATTAAGACTTGCAAAGTAAAAAAATCAGCCAGGCTACAAATAAGTGAAAAAGTGTTAAGCCTTGTTATTTCTGATATTTTCTAGGAGTTTAATATCTACATATTTAAGTTTCATATCTAATATTTTCTAGGAATTTAATAACTACCCAAGGCATCTATTAGACATTGGGTTTTCAGACCTTCAAAGTCCCCCTATATGTGAAAGACCAGCTCTTTTTGTTGCTGTTAAAGACCAGCTTGTAGTATCAAACTTTTCCAGATACTTATATTCATTCACAAGCAATTTCCTGCAAGAAAAGGAAATGTTATGGAGCATTTTGCAAATGCTGGGCATTTGAGTATGCATCTAACAGAACCAGGATCAGAGCTGAACCTTTAATATAAAGCTTGTTGTTGAAATAATGTTAAAATCCCATTTAGTTTCTTTTCTCTTTTCTTTTCTTTTCTTTTCTTTCTTTTCTTTCTTTTCTTTTTTTTTTTTTTTTTTTTTTTTTTTTTTTTTTTTTTTTTTTTTTTTGAGACGGAGTCTCCCTCTGTAGCCCCGGCTGGGCTGGAGTGCAGTGAAGCGATCTAGGCTCACTGCAAACTCCGCACGCCACCATGCCCCACTAAGTTGTGTGTTGTTGTTGTTGTTTAATGTATTTTTAGTGGAGACCGGGTTTCACCGTGTTAGCCAGGATGGTCTAGATCTCCTGACTTCGTGATCCGCCCGCCTCGGCCTCCCAAAGTGCTGGGATTACAGGCGTGAGTACCGCGCCCGGCCAAAATCCCATTTAGTTTTAATGTTAGCAATGAACATATTTCAGTCTAATCAAGATTTTGCCTTTTTTTTTTTTTTTTTTTTTCAGGAATAATGGCGAGGGGATAGGGGAACAAATTAAAAGAAATCATGAAGTAACAAAAATCTAGGTTGTAAGTTATTCTTCAGGAAATTGACTTAGTTTTTTCAACAAATTAATGGCATGACAAATAAAAAGATAGAAGACGCTACTCTAAATTAAAATGCCTTAATGATAAGAATGACTTAATGTTACGGTTATTACCATTAAAAAATATGCGAACCTTTTAAAAGACTTTTGTTGATTGTTGAAGACATTGTAAAATGGACTGGATATATCACAAAATCAAAAGTTATTGTTAATTCTTGTCTTAGTGCAGACTGCTGTAACAGTGTACCATTGAATAGGTGGCTTAAACAACAAATATTTATTTCTCATAATATTGGGAGGCTGAGTAGCTCAAGATCAGGGTGCCAGTATCCAGTGTTTGGTGGTGAAGGTCAGCTTCCTGGTTGGCAGATACCCTGTTGTCCTCATTTGTTGCAAAAAGAGCTAGGTAGCTGTCTGGCTTGTTCTTATAAAGGTACCAATTTTATTCATGAGAACTCTACCTTTATGACCTAATTACCACTCAAAGATACTACCTCCCAATACCATCACATTGAGATTAAGACTTCTGTATATGAATTTGATGGTGGTGGGTGAAACAAACATTTAGTTCATTGCAATTGTGTTAGGGATGATAATAGCATTGTGCTTATACAAGTAAATATCTGTATATTTTTAGAGAGGTACACTGAAAAAATGATGTAATGTTTAGGACATGCATTTAAAATGCTTCAGAAATAAAATTTAAATGAGAAACAAGAAGCAAATGTGGAAAATTCTGAACACTGTTGAATATGGATGATGACTCTGTGGAGGATTATTATACTATCTCTCTACTTTCATGTGGAGACATTTTAACGAGAAGAATAAAGGTACACAATAAAACCCAAGTTCAAAGTTACAGTTTTCCTTGAATGTAGTCAATTTTGGGGTCTTGTTATGTTTTAAGAGTTATTCTATGTTTAAATAATTTATAAATTCTATTTATGTTACCATATATTTTTTCCTTTTTGGACTTTGTTTTTTTTACTTATCTTGGAGACTTAGGTAATATTATATGTAGAGGTGCTTCATACTTCTTAATGTTTAGATATGATTCCATCTCTTAAACAGTTCTAATGAGATTGTTTTATCTGTTCATATTCATGATAAAGAAAATGTTTTCTGGGTTTGAAAAAAGATTGGAAATATTTTTTTTTCTCTCTTCTCCAACGATGCATGCATGATCAAGGCACTGGGCAAGAAGCCTTGTTAAAGTTATAAGCCCAATCACTAATGAGAAAACTGTACATTTCTATCCCTTCAAGGTCTTTCCTGTCCCACACAGAACACTGAATACATAGGTATGTCTGGGTATCTGATAAAATATTTCTTTCTTTTCAAAATGAATGAAATAATGTTACCCAGTGACAAAAAGGGAAATGTTTTCAGAGAAGAAAATATGTTTTTCTCAAGTTGAAAAGGATACAATCCTAAATTTAAAGATCAATTTAAAAGGAAGAGTTTGTATTATCCAGAAAATTGTAAGTACAAAATGACTTTCAGAATGAAATTTCAGAGTTATGAAGACAAAATAATGAAGATAAAGCTAACATTCTCATTTAATATTTTCTTTTCTTCTGTGTTCTTCTAAGGTGACAAGGACCATTGAATACTAAAAATGTTAATTGTTAAGGTTATTTCCAAGAAAAAAGGCTAAATGTCTAACTGTGAAGGCAAATTCACACTAATTTGGATATATTTATATTCAATCAGGAAAATGATTGAGTGACTCTTAGTCATTAAATCAGAAATAATAGATATGGAGAAGTCTGTTTTACTGTTGCCTAGCACATAGCTATGTGAAATGATAAAAGAGAGCTTCATTATAAAGTAATAAAATGAAAATTTTATTTTTGTCATCTCACAGCCGCCCACACAAAAATCAGAAAAAAAATTATATACATCTTGTATTTTCCTAGTATTTTCTTAGCAATTTAACAGGTATGGTGAGAAGTAGAAAAGAAGTACAAACACTGAATGCTTCTCTACTTCCCTAATTATTTCCCCTTCCCAATATCCCCCACCCAAAATAATCTTTACAGCAAAATAATCATAATGATATTTACAATAGGATTTCAGATTAGAATTGCCTTGTTAAAATGTTAAGCATGACTTTACTTGCTCCTGGAAGCTTTTGCCATTCTAGGCACATGTCCTTAGGATATGGGTTTTGTCTTAGTTTATTCCCTCATGTCTGAGTTCATCACTCAAAAACTTAGAACAATAAAATGCTTTAGACAGAAGGGACCATGAGATGACCAAGCATAATTCTATCACTAGTGTATTAATAACTATCATTTATTGAGGAACTATTATGCATCAGGCACTGTGCTGATAACTCTTTCTATATCATGTCATTTTAATCATTATAACAACCCTATACAATAAAGACTATACTTCCAATTAACAGTAAGGACAGAGTGATTTATAAATGTTAATATGTTATTCAGGCTCAATGTATGTACTAGTTAATTTTGTCTACTCAATATCCATTTATCTTCCTTCTGTTACCTCAGTTTTGCCTTAAGAAACCTATCACTTCTTCCCCACCCTCAGTTAATATAGTTAAGTAGGGGCTGATTCTACCCTGGCCCAACTGGCCAACTAGAAACATTCATTGGTTCAAGGGAAGGCACATTTCCTAAACTGGACCAATCAGAATAAATCTCAGGACTGATTTGGGAGACTAGGTGCCCTCATTCTGTGGAGGTTGCTGAACTACTAAGGTGAAAACTGGAGCACATGGTGCCCATCTTGCTGCAATTCAAGAAGTCAAAAGGGATGAAACAAATTTTTATTAACATCAGTCACGCTGAAAGTCAGAGCTACTCTTGGATTTGAGGTTAGATAAATGAACAAACTCCTTTGCATTTTTTTTTTTAAGTCTGACTGATTTGATTTTCGGTGTTTTGCACTGGAATCAGTGATGAAAGATCCAATCACTAAGCTAATACACGGCAGAGCCAGGAATTAAACCCAGGTTTTGTGTTCTTTTCCATCACAGTATTTAGATTTGATTTAATCCTTGGTTTTCTCTAAAGAATTCAAGCAAATTAGAATAAGATTTAGCCACAGAAAGTGCCTTAGGTTCAGTTACCCAGAATTAGTCTCTGAGTCAAAGATTTATGTGCAAGTAATTTATTAAGAATATGCCACAAAGGGAAACTGACATGGACCAGGCAAGCAGAGTGGGAAAGGAGAAGAAACCAAGCAAGGGTGAAATTTCCTGCAAAGTCCTAGTCTCAATCTGTTTCCCAGGGGTATTTCCAAGGGAAGTTACACTGAGGAGCTTGTCCTTCTGATTATGCTCTAGTCAGCCATTGCCAGGTGAGCAACCCTGGGTGGAGGGAACATATACTCCCAGGTACTCTTACTATCTGTGAGCCCTAGAAATGAGTCCAGTAGCCCAAGGCCAGTCCTCTGAAGAAGGCCCATTAAATGCAAAGCACTGACAAAGTTAAGTCTGAATTAGAGGAGCCTTTTCTGGAAACATTCTGGCATAATCGGCTTTTCTGGAGTGAGATCTTGGAAAACTCAAAAGTATAGGAAAGGTCTCACTACATGGATGTGAAATTGAAGTCCAACCTGTTTCCTTACCTTCTTGAAATGTTACATAATTCATGGAAAGCAGCTTCCTCAGGTTTATGATTTTCTTACATTTCTTTTGATGGCAGGGACCATTCTCCCATTCACAAGACCTCAACTCCACCAACTTACCAACATCGACCATCTTAACTTCACTTAGTATGAATTTTCTCACATGCACAGTGGGGAAAATAATAGAGCCTATTTTGATAAGTTGCTTTAAAAATTAAATGACAAAATGCCTTATCACAATACCAGGACTGAGCTATTTGCATGCTGTTTATGGGCTGAAGTGCATCACCCTCAAAACTCATAGATTTAAGTCCTTGTACCTCAGAATGTGATTGCATATAGATGTGACTCCATTAAAATGAGGTCATTAGGGTAGGCTCTAATCCATTCTACTTGACGTTTTTGTGAGGAGATTTGAACACTCAGAGATATCAAATATGAGTGTGCACAGAGGTGAAACCCTGTGTGCACAGAGGTGAAACCCTGCCAGAAGGCAGCCACCTGCAAGCTGCAAAAGGAGCCAAATCTGGTGACATTTTGATATTGGAATTCTAGTCTCTGGAACCATGAGAAAATAAATTTCTTTGTTTAAGCCACCAAGTTTGTGTTATTTTGTTATAGCATCCCTAGCAAGCTAATAAACATGCATATCAAAACTGTCCCTTCCTTAATTTCTCATTCTAATATCCTATCATTCCTGGGTACGTATAAATAGATGGCTGTTGTCAGGAAAGGAAATTCATCCCCTACACAGTGTTTCCAGCCAACTGAGTTGGACATTTCAGAAACAAACCTTAGAAGAGCATAAGACAGTTTTTCCAGAAGGAAATATTCAGCAGATCCATATTCCACCTTCTCTGACACTGTGTTCCCAGCAGGTGGGAAATTATTCTCAATGCTATATCCCAGAGACTACAATTGTGTTAGCATGAAGACCAGATGGAATAAAACCAGGATCCAACTGCATTTATTTTCAGAGCTTTAGAAAAGAATGGAATGTAGTGAAGGTTAGATCTCTCTTTGGTGTCTTGGGTCTAAGTTTGGCTAACCAGCTCCATAAAAGCTACCTCAGGAACACTAGGTACTTAGTGGAAGATAAACAATCTCTCCATGTCGTGTCCATGATTCTCAAAAATGAATCTAGAAAATCAAAGTCATAAATCTCTTTTTAAGTACCTTCCAAAGAAAACTATTTCTAAATGAATTTTATTGAAATAATAAGTTCAACAAATAAATCCAGAGAAGCACTAAAGCTTTTCAAAATGGAAAGAGAAAATGAGTTAAAATATTAGAGCTGAGAAAACAGAACTGCTAGGAGCTAATGTCTTTGAAATCCCAGTTGATGTCCCTAAAGCAAAAAGAATGCCTCACAGCATGCACAAAGTATCTTCCTATACACTATCCACTTGAACCTCACGGTAACTCAGAAAATAAACAGGAAAGTGGCTCAAGGTCAGAGAACTCACCAAGTGTTTTGCCTTAGATCAAAACAATTTAAGTGAATAGAATAGGAAAAAAATTCACATTTCACAGCAGTTCTAACATGTAGGCATCTGATGCAAATATTCAAATAGACAATGGTATAGATTCAGGTTGATTAATGTCCTATCAATCAAGAAGACTTTATTTAATGCACTGTTCTAGTAAAAATATATTCTTTTCTTTCAGTAAAAGTTTAAGATGCATTCTTCATAATTTGTGGGTAAAATTGAATACAAGAAGCCAAGGGCAGGAATAGAAGCAGGTCTCCTAAATATACATCACTCTTAAAAATGTTTAAAGACAAAGAGCTGGAGCCTGCACTTTAGATTTACAAGTGATCTAGTGTTGTAATGTCTTAGAGAAATTAGAAAGAGAGATCCTCCCACTGATTATTCTTTCCTGTCATTTGTTCAGCTAGAAAATCCAGCACTCTACATATAGGTGATGGTTTGTGCAAGTCGGAGCCCAGGAAAGAGAGAGAAACCACACCAACTGTGAAGGTATTTGACTGTGTCAACTTGGCTAGGTTACGGTTCCCATTTATTCAACCAAACATAAATCTAAGTGTTGCTGGGAAGGTATGTTATAGACATGACTAAGGTCCATCATCAGTTGGCTTTACATATGGAAAATTATCCTAGATAATCTGGGTAGGCCTGACTCAATAAATGGAAAGACCTAAAAGCAGAGCTGAGACTTCCTGTCCACGAAATTCCAACTGTGGACAGCGGCTTTAGCCCATGCCCAAGAGTTCCAGCATTCCATTCCTGACGGCCTGCCCTATGGATCTCAGACATGCCTAGCCTGCCCCTACAATCATATATATACACACACACATATATACATATATATGATATATACACATATATACACATATACACATATATATGTATACACATACATATATATACACACACATATGGTGTATATGTAGATACATATGTATAGGTATACATATATACATATGCATGCATAGATTAGATAGGTAGATATTCTACTGATTCTACTGTTTCTGCTTCTTTGGTTGAATTATGATCTATATATGAACTATTTGAATAATGAGAATTTAATATAAATAATTGTTAAGTAGGCAAAAAGTTATTAACTAACTGAAAGAGTAAATTGGAACTCTGAGGTAGATCACAGAGTTAGCAACTTGAGGAATCAGACATCACCCCTAATGTTTAGGGTGCAAAGACAGAGAGTGGAATTACTAAAACTTAGAAATTTAGAGGACAGAGCCTGTAGGCCTAGGACAGTTCTCTGAGCAGATAGGGATAGCCAACTGGTGCTGGTGTCTCTGAGTAGTCACTGTAACAACGGCTCAGAGAAAATGCAGAAAACTGCAAATTGCCTCCTGCTGCTGCTCCAGGAAGGTACTGCTCTGCCAGAGTGAAGAAGCAAAGAGAGGTGATGCTCACAGGAACCGCAAGCTGCCAGGTAGGAACCTAAACGAAAGAGAGTATCCTTTATTTCTCCTGCAGCCTTGCATTTTTCGTCTAGTGCTCCCTATTGTTGGAAGCTAACAAGGATCTAGTTGGCAAGGCAAAAAATAAGGCTTGCGGAGCCCCAGTCCCAGAAAAACAAGATAGAGTGTACAGTATAGAGGGGTGAGCACTTCACTGAGAGACAAAAGATTGATCACTGGATTGGGGTCTTGGTATTGCTCAGAATATATAATAGTAAATATTTGGGGCACTATTTCCCCAAAGAGGAACCAAAAGAGCATATGATTACATATATTTGTAGCACACTAATTCTTAAGTATCCTACAGCTAAATCAAAACCTTCTGCCACTAAATGTAATTCTTCTCTTAAAAGCAGCCACTTAACCCTTCTGCTTGTAAGCTCACTCCACATTCAGGGCTTTATAGATAGATTTTCACTTTGATCAATCCACATAAAAGTCAGTAATAATGTATTGCCAAGGCATTATCTTCTTAAAATATCCAAGCAAACCAATTACATCTTCTAAACATGGCTCAGGGTTTGGAACAGAATAGGAACAAGTACTGTCTACTTAGCAGTTAGACGATATTCCAACAGTGAGTAAAACATGCTAGTGGGAATAGACAGTGACATGATGAAGTGGTAGATACTAAAATCTAGAAAATATTAGAACTTGGAGACCAACTGAGCATAAAGATGAAAAGAAGATTAAAAAATGTGTATTACTTCAAGGTTTTTTGTTTGTTTTGTTTTAAGCAAAACTAGGCAAAGGCCATAACAAGAACAGCAAAGGTAACTCAGTTTTGTTCAAAGATTTGATTGCACACATGCTCCTATATGTCTTCTACTCTTACCTTAGAAGTTCTTAAATCTTGAAGTTGCTTAAGAAGGTCATGTTTATATTTGCCTATAACCTTTCACAAAGTGTGCCTTCTGCCTGGAATACCTTTCTTCCCTTGTCTTTCCATGAATGACTAATTTATACTTCTAGCATCAATTCAAACTTCTACTTCTCAGTAACTCCTCCCGTCACCCAGAGCTGCAGCATTGCATGGCTCCAGGGGACATAATTCACATTGCGTTTTATGTGGCTAAGATCTCTTGGAGATATGCAGCCTGACAGCCTTTCTCTGATCTCCCTGCAAGGCAAAGTTTGGGTAGGACATGTTTATCTATCAATCTATCTATCTATCTATCTATCTATCTATCTATCTATCTATCTATCTATCTATC
>NC_045438.1:46884423-46901923 GCF_002776525.5 Piliocolobus tephrosceles
ATCTATCTATCTATCTATCTATCTATCTATCTATCTATCTATCTATCAGCCTGCCCACCTACCTACTTTAGTCTGCAAAAGGCTAAATACCTGAGACTGGGTGATTTAAATGAAAAACATTTTTTTTTCCCACAGTTCTTGAGGCTAGACATCAAAGATCAAGGTGCCATTAGGGCTGGTTTCTGGTGAAGCCTCTCTTCCTGGCTTGTAGATGGCTACCTTCTTACTCAGTCCTCACATGGCCCTTCTGTGTGTGCATGGAGACAGAGAGAGAGAGACAGAGAGAGAGAATTCGGGGGAGGGGGGAGAGAGAGAGAGAGAGAGATCCTGTATATTTTCCTTTTTTTAGGAAGCACACCAGTTCTACTGGATTGGGACCTCACCTTTTTTACCTTGTTTAATACTAACTACTTTCCTAAAGTTCCCATCACAAAATACAGTCACAGTGGGGGTTAGGGATTTAAATATAACTATTTAGAACCACAATGTACTCTATAACTCTCTCTCTCTCTCTCTCTATGTGTGTGTGTATATATATAATCATCCCACTGTCTCCTGGACTATAGTTTCTGCTGAGAAACCTGTGATGGTTTTATAAAATTCCCTTGTATGTTACAAATTACTTTTCTCTTGCTGCTTTCAAAATACTGTCTTGACTTTTGAGAATTTGATTATATGTCTCAGTGAAGATCTCTTTGTGTTTAATCTATTTGAGGTTCTTTGGGCTTCAGACATCTGGATGTTTATTTCCCTCCACAAATTCGGAAAGTTTTCTGTCATTGTTTCTTTAAATAAACTTTCTGTCAATTCCTGTTTCTCTGCTCCTTCTGAGTCTCCCAGAGTGCATATGTTCATTTGCTTCATGATGTCCTATAAGTCCCATAAGCTTTCTTCACTCCTTTATTTTTTTGTTGTTGTTGTTTTCTTTTCTCTGTCTAGGTAATTTCAAATGACCTGTCTTCAAACTCACTGATTTTTTCCTTCTACTTGAGTCTGCTATTTAAGCTTTTTATAAAATTTTTTAGTTCAATCATTTTTTTAAACTCTAGAGTTTTTGTTTGGTTCTTTGTTAGGGTTTCTATCTTTTTGTTGAACTTTTAATTTTGTTCATGCGTTGTTTTCCTGGTTTTGTTTAATTGTCTATCTGCTTTGTCTTCACTGAACTTCTTTAAGCTTCCTTAGTTGAGAAGATTTAGAATTATTTTGCAAACAGTTCACAGATCTCCATTTCTCTAGGATCACTTACTAGTGCTTTATTTTGTTCCTTTGGGGACTTCATGTTTTCCTGATTGTTTGTGATCCTTGTGGGCTTGTGTCGATGTCTGCACATTTGAAGAAGTAGACACCTCTTCCAGTCTTTTCAGTCTAACCTTAGCAGGAAAAGCTCTTCATCAGTCAGCCCATCCAGAGATTCTGGGCAGGCCAGCTGTTGGGGTCCTTACGAAGGCTGGCTGCTGGAGTCCTGGGGTGGGCTGTCTTAGGTTTGGGGTCAATGGGCAGATGGATCTGATAGTGAGATCTACTGGGGTGGGCATGGTGACTATATCCGTGGGATAAGCATGGAGCCTGGATTTGCAGAGGAGGCCTGGAACTTGGGTCCATAAGGGCCAGTCTGGAACCTGGGCTAATCTGGTTCTGGGCTGAGTCACAAGCCTGAGTATGTCAGGGCAGGCCAGAATCCTGGGTCTGTGGGAACTGTCTTGGAGTCTTGGTGCATGGGCAGCAGCCTGATGTTGATGTGAAAATGTAATGTATAAAGAAATTATGGATAAGCAAGGTCCTGCTGAAGATCAAATGGATGTTAAAAACATACTTGATGTACAGTTTTGCAAGTTCTGAACTTCTGAACTGATAGGAAATAAGACACATATACCATTACAACATAGATTAAAAGATGTGAAATAATAATTGAACCAATAAATTGTATAGTGCATAAAAGGAAAAACAGTTGTTTGTGAAAAACAGAAAATTGGACTCAAACTAGCTCAAATAATCTAGAAAAATTTTTGACTAATAGAAATGTAAAATCCAGAAAATGTAGGCTTCTGGTCAGTCATGCTCTAGTAGCTCAACAATGTCACTCAAGACCTAGTTTCTTTTCATTTCCTCTGTTTTCTTCATAAGCCTAAATTTGCTTTACTTGAAGTTACAAGATGGTATTGGCAGTGGCAGAAAGATTATGTACTTGCTTTCTGAAATCTAAAAGAAAAACAGTATCTCCACTGAAGAGTAATGAAGCTACTTTTCAAAGAACAATCAAAACTCTCTGCTAGCATCTCAGTCATGTGCCTATATATCAACCAGTCTCTATGTCCAACAGATTGTATCTGCTTGGTTTAAATTAATCAGGAATTGCTCCTGGAAGGCAAAGGTGGACTACATAAGAAAGGGTAAGTTTTTCAATGAAAATAAATATAATATTATCAGCATAAAGAGGATAAATTCTGGATAGTCAAACTCGCCCCCAAAATGTAGAGATGTAAGTGTTTGAGATAAGTTTTTGAAGAATGTGTGTCTGTAGCAGAGGGGGTTTGCTGATGAAGGGATCAATAAAATCAGAGCTCAGAGTGAAGAAAATACAATAAATATGCAGAAAATATTAAATGGCCTAGTTTTACATGAAGAACAAAGGGATACTTAACCTGGAAAATATAATGTTTTGCACCAACTAATACAACTCATAGAGGTTTATTTGTGAGTTGTTAAATATTCTTGAACCCCCTAAAGTAGCATAAAGAATGTTGGGTTTATAGATACATGGGCATCTTCCTGGAGAAAAAAAGTCTACAGATTTTTAAAGATAATTGTAACAAAAACAAAACAAAATACACAAAAATTAACAGAAAATAGAACATAGTAACAGTAGAAAATTGCACTAAAGAAATAGGAATAGGTTGGGTTATAGTGTTGAGGTTCGTAAATGACAGGTTACAATGTTTGACTGACACAGAACCTTTAGAAAGCACATTGGGAAAACAAGTTGATCTAGATGGAAGGTTAAAAAACTCAACATTAACACTTTGGGAGGCCAAGACAGGCGGATCACTTGAGGTCAGGAGTTTGAGACCAGCCTGGCCAACATGGTGAAATCCCGTGTCTACTAAAAATACAAGAATTAGCCAGGCATGGTGGTGTGCTCCTGTAATCTCAGCTACTCGGGAGGCTGAGGCATGAGAATTGCTTGAACCTGGGAGGTGGAGGTTGAAGTGAGCCAAGATCGTGTCATGGCACTCCAGCTTGGGCGACAGAGTGAGACTCCATCTCAAAAAAAAAAAAAAAAAAAAAGACATTAGGTATATTGATTTTCAGATGATGGTAGGACATTGAAATTGGAATAAGGAATTGAAGCCCAGAAACACAACTGGTGTTGAAGAAACATTGATGGCAGCTTAGGAGCAAAAGTCAACATAACTATTGGCATGTACATACAATCAAAACAACAGACTTTACCACATTTTACAAATTGTAGCTCATGATATTGTTTCAGCATTCAGTTCTTGAGTTCTCTGCTAACTAAAATAAAGTGGTTTCATCTATGACAGCAGTATGCAAGGAAATGAAATTGGCCTAGTGGAATTAGTTTTGCATTAGCAGTGTTTTCTTTTTCATAAAAATTCAAGTTTAATTCCATATTGCTTTTTGAAATAATACTGTGGCAATGAGTCAACAGGCCTTTCCCCTGGCATTCTTAGCTCCCTAATGGGGCAAACTGTCTTATGATAATGCCTATTAATTTTATGAGATAGTATGGTTTATTACTTAATTTTAAAAATTAGAATTTAAAATGATTTTATTGTATTGATGTTTTAAAGTTCACTTTATTGTGAAAATACTTCAAATTTGACATTCCATATTTTCTTTTTGATTAGTAGCTAATAGGTTTTAAGTTTTTTTCTTACTTTTAGTTAGATTCAGGGGTACACGTACATGTTTGTTATATAGGTAAACTGTGTGTCATGGGGTTTGATGTGCAGATCATTTTGTCACCCAGGTAATAAGCATAGTACCCAATAGGTATTTTTTCTGATCCTTTCCCTCCTCCCACCCTCCACTCAAGTAGGCCTCCGTGTCTGTTGTTCCCCTCTTTGTGTCTTTGTGTTCTCATTGTTTAACTCCCATTTATAAGTGATGACATGTGGTATTTGGTTTTCTACACCTGCATTAGTTTGCCTAGCATAATAGCCTCCAGCTCCATCCATGTTGCAGCAAAGGACATCATCTTGTTCTTTTTTGCGGTTGCATAGCATTTCATGGTGTATATGTACCCCTTTTTCTTTATCCAGTTACTGTTGATGGGCATTCAGGTTGATTTCTTGTCTTTGAGATTATGAATAGTACTGCAGTGAACGTATGCGTTCATGTGCCTTTATGGTAGAATGATTTACATTTCTTTTGATATACATCTACTAATGGGATTGCTGGGTCAAATGGTATTTCCCTTTTAAGTTATTTGAGGAGTTGCCACACTTCTTTCCACAATGGCTGAACTAATTTACACTCCTACCACTAGTGTATAAGCATTCCCTTTCCCCCATAACCTCACCAGCACCTGCTATTTTTTGGCTTTTTAATGATAGCCATTCTGACTGGTGTGAAATAGTATCTCCCTGTTGTTTTTGATTTGCATTTATCCAATGATTAGCGATATTGAGCATGTTTTTCTTCATATGCTTGTTGGTTGTATGCATGGCTTCTTGTGAAAAGTGCCTGTTCATGTCCTTTGTCCACTTTTTAACGATGTTGTTTGTGTTTTGCTTATAAATTTAAGTTCCTTATAGATTCTGAATATTAGACTTTTGCCAGATGCATAGTTTGCAAATAATCTCTCCCATTCTATCGATGCTCTGTTTACTCTGTTGATAGGTTCTTTTGCCATGCAAAGGCTATATAATTTAATTAGGTCCCATTTGTAAATTTTGGTTTGTGTTGCAATTGTTTTGGGCATCTTTGTCGTGAAATCTTTACCAGGTCATACATCCAGAATGATATTTCCTAGGTTATCTTCTAGAGTTTTTATAGATTTAGGTTTTGTATTTAAGTCTTTAACCCTACTTGGGTATATTTTTGTGTATGGTGTAAGAACAGGGATCAAGTTCCAATCTTCTGCATCCCAGCAGAAGACTTTAATCAGCTATTCCAGCACCATTTATTGAACAGGTGGTTGATATGGTTTGGATGTGCCCACACCCAAACCTCATCTTGAATTGTAACTCTCACAATTCCTACATTTCATGGGAGGAGCACGGTGGGAAGTTATTGAATTATGGGGGTGGGTCTTTCCTTCACTGTTCTCATGATAGTGAATGAGTCTCATGAGATCTGATAGTGTTAAAAATGAGAGTTGTGCTGCACAAGCTCTCTCTTTTTGCCTGCCACTTTCCACGTAAGACATGACTTGCTCCTCCTTGCCTTTCACCTTCTGCCATGATTGTGAGGCCTCCCCAGCCATGTGGAACTATAAGTCCAATAAATCTCTTTCTTTTGTAAATTGCCCAGTCTCAGGTACATCTTTATCAGCAGCATGAAAACAGACTAATACAGGAGTCTTTTCCCCATTGTGTGTTTATGTCAGCTTTATCGAAGATCAGATGGTTGTAGGTGTGTGGCAGTATTTCTAGGCTCTCCATTCTGTTCCCTTCGTCCATGTGTTTGTTTGTGTACCAGTACCACGCTGTTTTGGTTACTGTAGCCTTGTAGTATAGCTTGATGTCAGGCAACATTATGTCTGCAGCTTTGTTCTTTTTGCTTGCTTTCTTCTTTTGGCTATTTGGACTCTTTTTGGTTCCATATGGATTTTAAAATAGTTTTGTTTTTTCTGATACTGTGGAGAATAGCATTGGTAGTTTGATAGGAATAGTACTGAATCTGTAAATTGCTTTTGGCAATATGGCCATTTTAATGATACTGATTATTCCTACCTAGGAGCTTGGAATGTTTTCCTATTTGTTTTTGTCATCTCTGATTTCTCTGAGCAGCGTTTTGTAATTGTTTTTGTAGATGTCTTTCACCTTCCTGATTAGTTGTAATCCTAGGTATTTTATTATTTTAGTGGAAATTGTGAATGGTATTGTATTCTTGATTTAGTTCTTGGTTTGGATGTTGGTGTATAGGAATGCTATTGATTCTTGTATATTGATCTTGTATCCTGAAATTTTGCTAAAGTTGTTTATCAGACCCAAATAGGAAGAGACAAAGTCAAACTATCCCTGCTTGTAGATGACGTGATTCTATATCTAGAAAACCCCATAGTCTCTGCTCAAAAGTTTTTAATCTTATTTAATAATTCCCAAGTATTTTTTGTACAATAATAAACTCTTTAACTGAATAGAATACAATGCAGATAAACCACTGACATGGGTTGAAGTAAGAGAAAAAATGAAAAGTATTACATGCTATTCAGTGACATTAAATTACAATCATTCATGTGAAACTGGACATGATTGATAGGTAATACATAGATTTGTTCTCTATTTCAGCATTTAGGACTTGTCTTTTAAAAGTAATCAGCAGCCAGGCATTGTATGTTACCCTTATGATCCTAGCACTTTGGGAGGCCAAGGCAGGAGGATCACTTGAACCCAGGAGACTGATACCAGCCTGGGCAACATAGTGAAACTCTATTTCTACAAAAATTAAAACGTTAACTGCATATGGTAGAGAACTCCTAAAATTCTGGCTACTTGGGAGGCTGAGGTGGAAAAATTGCTTGGGCCCAGGAGGTCGAGGCTGCAGCAGTGAGCTGTGATTGCATCACTGCACTCCAGCCTGGGTGACAGAGTGAAACTCTGTCTCAAAAATAAGAAAGAAAGAAAGAAAGAAAAAAAGGGAAAGTAATTAGTGTAAGAGTAATGGTCATATGTAATTAGCATAAGTAGGCATAATTTCAGAATTTTACAAGGAAATTGTCATATATTATTGAGTATTTACAAAATGACATATGGTTTGAAGGAAAAAAGAAGGGCAGCAGGGTATTAAATAACTACATTAAAAAATTATTTTCATTAAGCACCATTCAACTTTGATCCCAATACCTGAATTTCATCAGTCCCATATTTAATTTTTATTATTCATATCTTTATGATATTATACCTTATCCTTACAATAAGAAAGACATTTCAAAGCTGTGTTACATATAAAATGTTAAAGTTATCATAATCCTGATGCACATTATCATCTGGGGATGTCTGTCAATCCCCATTTTACTTTTTGGAGAGCTCACATTGGCTTTCATGCTACTGATATTCTATTATAGCAATTAAGATTCATCTGTTTCTTCACTTGCATCTATCTTCTAATAAAAATCTTTTTATAGGAGGTTTATTTTGTAGTTCTGTAAAAGTATTATTTCTCATTCTTTATCTCTCTTGTTTTTCACTTACACAGTCATAGAAAGGAAGTAATGCTTTGAACCTAGCTTGCAGCATATATAATTTGCACAGCAATCTTATAATAAGAAGACTATAGCAAACAGAATGGCATCAAGGACACTAGCTTATCAACTTGTTTGTGATATTTTTCATCTGAGCTTAGTGAGACAGTGTCCAACTCAATATACTGGAAACTTTAGAATGTTATAAGAGGCTGTGTCTAGCTAGCCTTGGGAGAAATGACTGCATTTTACTCAACAGATTCTTTGTCTCTAAGAAAGTCACATTTTTTCAGATCACATTTGGTTTTAGTCAGTATTAATATATTTTCATTTCTGGACACAGCCACAAATGTAGAAGCTGGCTGAAGCTGCATTTCTAATGTCTTAGAAGACAATCATACTGGTATTGATCACGAACATCAGATAATAAGAGAAGAAAGTTTTTATATGGAAAGGATAAACACACTTTAAACTTTATTTACAACCAAGTTTAAAAGCTACCGATAAGGATATCCATTGCTAAACTAGCTTTGATTGAAAGGTATAGGTCTTTTAGAATAATGATTTATAAAAGTCTGTGTACAGACCCATTTAGCTTCACAGGGTATCTAATAGTATGTAGTAAAATAAATCAAATATAAGTAGGATAATAAATTTATCATAAATTAATTTTATTTCTTTCATGGTCTTTATATTATGAAATACCAATAAAGATAGTACAGGAATCATTTTGTTTGATTTTGTTTTTATTTTTGTTTTTCTTTTGGAGATGAAATCTCATTATGTTGCCCAGGCTAGAGTGCAGTGACTATTCACAAGCACAATCAGTGGATATAGCCTCAAACTTATGATCTCAAGGAATCCTCCTCCCTCACTCCTGAGTAGTTGGAAGTATAGGTACACAGCACCATGCTCGGCTGTTTGTGTTGTTGTTGTTGTTGTTGTTATTGTTGTTGTTGTTGTTTTTAATTGTGTTTTAACTGCCTAAAAACAGGCAATTTATTCTCCTCTACATTTATTCTCCTGTATTTTCTTTGAAATTTTACTTGTCTACAGAATCTTCAAGTTTGGAAGCCACTTAGCTCTGGAATTCCTAACAAGCCTTTTGAGATCAGCTGATCCCTTTGCTCTCCACACTGGGGTAGCCCCATTTCAGTGCACATTCACACACACACATGCCCCATGATCTTACAGAGCCTTGCAAACAATGGGCTGGAACAAGTTGCCTCTCTCCAGGTATTACATCTGCAGTTCTAGCAGTGACTATCAAAAGGATGGCTTGTCATCTAGGGTAGCAGACCAAAGTAGGAGATGATGACCTCGGCCAGAGAGAGAGAATCTGCATCTGTCATTATGAAAGGAAAAAATTATCTTAATTCTTATTACTTCACTTAATCTTTGCATCCTATTATAGAAATCAAAAAAACTTTTAAGTAGTTTGTCTATAATCTTCTAGCTAGGGGTGGACCCAGAATTAATCAATAAAAAGTTTTTAACAGTCTTCTGAGTTTCAAGTGACCTCAACATCTTTTTTAGGTTAAGAGCAGAAATTTAATAGGAAAAAGAAAGAGAAAGGACAACAGCTCTCTCTCCTGCAAGACACTCTTCTGAGTGAGACTTTCCGAC
The DNA here is from genome assembly GCF_002776525.5 of Piliocolobus tephrosceles. Classification (NCBI taxonomy): domain Eukaryota; kingdom Metazoa; phylum Chordata; class Mammalia; order Primates; family Cercopithecidae; genus Piliocolobus; species Piliocolobus tephrosceles. Next base: position 46,893,419 of record NC_045438.1, read on the forward strand.
AGCATAAATGTTATTTGTGATATATAATCCTGATATAATATTCCATAAAATGAATCTTGGCTTACCCATGTGGTGAAATGTTTTGTGTTCTTTTGCAACTTGTTATTCTGCTGCAGATAAACACATTCTAGTCTCTCTACTTAGTTTCACATGGTTAAATAAATCTTTCAGTTCATAACTATATTTTAATTAAAGTGAACGCATGATCTCCTCTTGCTATGATTCTCAACACTGAGAAAAGTCATCTAAACAACTCAGGGGAAAATTACTCCTCAAAACTAAGAACTTCGTTATGGCATTTTTTTTCTAATGATATTACATTTGGCAGTTCTGTGGAGAATGGATCTAGGCTAGCTTTTCCAATAAAGAGGATACAGATAGTTTGTAAGGATTCTTTCTGAGTAGAAAAAAAAAAAAAAAAATTGGGAAACATAGGAAAATAAGGTAGAATATCTTAAAGTCCTCACTTCATCCTGTCTGATAATATTGGTACCATGCAAGAATATTATCTGAGTAATACCTGTCAAGAGAATTAAAACTGAAGGCTGATTTAGAATAAAATTTTGTTCTATTTATTTTATTTTGCATTGTTTTCTTTTTTTTTATTTTTGAAAAAGGGTCTTGCCAGGTTGTCCAGGTTGACCTCAAACTCCTGGGTTCAGGTGGTTCTCCTGCCTCAGCCTCCCGAATAAATGTGATAATAAATCTTTTAGAGAAGAAGTCTCACTATGTTGTCCACGCTAGAGTGCAGTGGCTATTCACAAGCACAGTGGACTATAGCCTCAGACTTCTGGTCTCAAGTGATTCGCCTGCCTCAGGCTCCTGAGTAGTTGGAAGTATAGGTACACAGCACCGTGCCGGGATGTTTGTGTTTTTTATTGGGCTTCAACTGCCTAAAAATAGGCAATTTATTCTCCTCTATTTTCTTTGAAATTTTAAATACTCTTAGTTTTCTTTTCTCTTGAAAGATATTCCAGGAATTATTAACTTGTGTTTTTACATTTTAAGTTGTTATCACACAATTGACCATTACACTTCAAATCTAAGTAGGTCTTTATGGACATCATTTCAATTCTCTGCAAAACTTATCTGTCCAGATTTTATCTTGCATCTTCATTTTTTGGTGCTATAACTCAATACCAAAGATTGAGTAATTTATTTAAAAAAAAAAGTTTATTTAGCTCATGGTTCTGTAGGCTGGGGAGTCTCTGAGCATGATGCTGGCATCTGGTGAGGGCTGTTTGTGCTGTATCATAACATGGAAGAGGGCATCACATGGTGGGAGGGCAAAAATAGGCCAGCTCAGTCTCTTCTTCATCTTATAAAGCCACAATTCCCATTGTGGGGATCCAACTCTGAGGACTGTATCTACTTCTAATTACCTCCCAAATGTGCCCTCTCCAAATATCATAACCATATGAATTTGGAGATTATGTTTCCAACATATACAATTTGGGGGAATATTCAAACCATAGAATCTTGGTTACAAACATTTGAAAAATGAGCCTTAACAACAAGGCTTTTCATTTAGACTTGTACTTTTGAGAGGTGAGGCCAGCGGGACTTCCTGGGTTGAGTGGGGACTTGGGGAACTTTCCTGTCTTACAAGAGGATTGTAAAATGCACCAATCAGCAGGATTCTAAAAGTAGCCAATCACAGGGAGGATTGCAACAAGGGCACTTTAATAGGACAGAAACGGAACATGGGAGGGTACAATAAGGGAATAAAAGCTGGCCACCCCAGCCAGCAGCAGCAACCCTCTGGAGTCCTCTTCCATGCTGCAGTAGCTTTGTCTTTTTGCTCTTTACAATAAACCTTGCTACCACACACTCTTTGAGTCCATGCCGTCTTTAAGAGCTGTAACACTCACTGCAAAGGTCCGTGGCTTCATTCTTGAAGTCAGAGAGACCACAAACCCTCCAGCAGGAACCAACTCCAGACACGCTTTTTCCTACTGACGTGATGTCTGCTGCACATCTCTTTTAGTTAACCTGCACTAGCAGAATTTTCATGAGTAACAGGTACAGTATTCATGCTACTGAGCTCCGGTGACTTTGCCCTTCAGAAACATTTTAGGTTTATCATTTCTTTTTGTTTTGACTTTGGATCTGAAAGCTGGAAACAGGGGAGTCATATAGATGTTGTGGAAAAAATATGTGGGAAGGAAGTGGCTGCCATAGAGGCTAATGCTGGCCTCAGGATTATTAGTCAGTTTGTCTCAATGGGAAAGCCCATCAAACAGGGTGAATCTGCTTGTGAATTGTGAAAAATGAGAATCTTAAATAGGGAGTCCTAAGTGCTGCCTTATCTATGAAAACTATTATTTCTGGGGCAAAAGCAAAATAAGACATTCAGGAGAAAGTTGATGACTGTGCTGTAAAACAAAATAAGTAAAATTTGCTTATAAATAAGCAAAATGCTCTAGGATTTCATTGCTGTATCCCTTAGGGTCCCAAGAGCAGGAACGCCAAGAGGAAATAGTACTGTGTACTTGAGACAAATTAGGGGTCCCAGCTGCCCTCACTGGGGGAGTGAATTTTGTAATAAGATGACTATAAGCCATTTTGTGACTCAGGCTTAGCTACACTAGTCTGTGCCTTACACAGCAGCCTGGAGCAAGTAAGCATGCAGATACAGCCTCAAGGCCTCCCAATCCCTGAGCCAATCTTAGAAGAGGGAAGGCATGCAGCAGGTACTTCCACAGTCCCTGCCCACTGGGATGGGTGATTGAGTTATCCGTGTTGAGTTCTGTAGGTTCCAGCACAACTCTTGGGTCCCGACATCTTCATAAGTTTACATGGCTGTCCCCAGTCAGGATAAAGATCTGGGTTACATTTGGTATGGTGTCTGGGTCTCAGCTATGGCCTTGGGGTCCAGTCTATACTCTGCCCTGCCCTTCCTGCCTAGTGCTCTGGTCACTTGGGAAAATGAGAGTTTCTCTTCCCCCTACCTTTTTGACATGTGCCTCTGTGCCCTTGCCTACTTTGGCTTGGCGAAAGGAAGGGGCTTAGAGTAGAGTTTTGGCCTAGAAGTGGCCAACTTGTAGAAGGTCATATCCAAAGTGAACAATAGATCTCTCACAATGGCTTCCATCCTGACACCAGCCCTGCCTTTCAAGAGTTCGACCTTAGCTATGAGAAATGGCATACCAAAGTGGCTATAGCCATCAGACTGGCTGGGTTCAAATTTCTGCTCCATAATTTACTAAAACTATCACTTAAACCTAGCTGAATGTCAATTTTCTCATCTGGAAAATGAGAATAATAATATTAACTCTTGGAATTGGTACACAAATTAAATGAGAACACAGTAGATGGTTGAGACGAATAAGCTATTCTTATGTTGATCTATCCACACTTATTATGTCTCATCAAATATCCCATTTCCAATTTCTGTGACTATTTGAAGTGGCATACAACTAAGCAAGTACAGCAAGAATCATGTTACAATAGTTCCCAGCTGCCTCTTCAGGTACGCAGGAGATAACCAGAGATAATGGCAATTTGGGTAAGAAATGCTTTTTTTTTTCTTCACTTTTTAAATTGATTTTTTTTAAAGTGTGAGATAGCAGACATATGAAAAATAACAAGATTAATATACAGGAATACCAACATACCTTTTGCCCAGACATCCCTTTTGAGTTGTGCCGGTTACTCTAATCATGTCCTTTATAATAAAAACATCCACATTAGTATTTTGCATGGTACCCACTTATTATGTCTCTCTAGTTTCCTTCAATCTGGAATAACTTCTAAGTCTCTCCTTGACCTTCATGATTTTGACATTTCTGGAATTTCAGGACATTCCTTCTGTAGTCTTTCTTCATGTAGGTCTGTCTGACATTTTCTCCCAAAGACACCCACATTACACAGTTCCATCCTGTCAGGTGGTACATAATGCCAATTTGGCCTATTATTGATGGTGTTTATTTGATCACTTGATAAAAACAGTATTTACCAGGATTCTCTTCTGTAACATTACTTTGGAATTAATAAGTTGATTTTGTGGAGAAATTTCAGGCCCATCAAATATCCCATTCCTCATCCCATTTTCATCTATTAGATTTAGCATTTACAGAATTAATTATTAGCGTAATGAGTGGTAAGTGGTGATTTTAAGCTATGTCAGCATTTCTATATTTATTATATATCCAAGCATAAAAGTAGATTCTCTTATATACATTTGTTTATATTTAATGTATTTAAATATATTTAATATAATTCATTTAATGGTCTATATTCAACAAAGATACAGTAATATAAATATTTGTATGCTCTAATTTCCCCAGGTTTGGACAGTGGCAACTCTTTGGGCTAGATAAGATATCCTTGAAATATTTACTTCATTCTTTCAACACTTTCTTCCTTTGTGGTACAACAAGATGTTTCAAGAATATTTTCTACTTTACTTACTCAGCCCTGCATAAAGCATCTCTCTATAAAGGTTTGGTTTTTTAAGTAAAGAGTACTATCTAAAAATCAAAGTCTGGGTGCTAGGTATGTTAATTGATACTGAGGTCTCACTGCTTGACTTGTCCTTTTATTTAGATATTCTGTTAAATATCTTCTTGCAGTCTACACTACAGAGTTTAAGGTCACTCAGCTCTTCCTTTATTCCATACTCATATTCGCTCCTTCATTGGTGAGAAGCCTAGCCCCAACATCTTCAACCACTTTGCTTATTTGCTCGATCTCCTACGTTGCCCATGTCTCAGCTTATCAGACTTCCCTCATCTCCCATCTCTGACCCCCATTCTGGCACCACCCACCATTACTTGTTCTGCTTGTGTCAAGAAAGGAAGCAAGGGTATGAGAGAGAGGAGAAAGAAGGAAGAAAGGAACAACAAACATTAACAGAATGGTCTTGACTTGGCCATAGTTTCAATTGCTGCTTATCTTACATTGTTACTATATTCCAAAAATTACTGTTAGGTCTTGCTTTTGTTGAACATTCTGCTTCTATAAAATTGTTGTGGTTTCATCTTTTGATTATTATGTGGTTTCTCTCAGATTTTTTGTTATGACTGAGTTCTGGTCCACTGAAACTTGCAGGGGTAGGTAACAAGAGTAGTCATGGGCTCAGAACTTGGACCCTTGGCTGGGCCATTTGATAGTGTACTGTGAGAGACGGTGGCCTGTGTGTATGTGTGTATATTTGGGGGAGGGATGCAGGGAGCAATTTCAGAAAGGAATGGTGACATCTATTTTGAAACAAAAAAGAAAAGAAATGTTTCCTCTTCTCAATGCCCATATCTTTCCTGATTAATTCTGATGATCTCCTGTCTGGCCTTTCTGCCTTTGATTTTCTCTCAATTTAACTTTTTCTTTCAGTGGAGATCATGCATCTTCCTCCATCAAACTGACATCTCTTCTTTATCCACCACTACTCTGGGTCCAGCTTAGCCCAGGGTACATTTCCATTTTACTACTTATGGCACTGATTTGAACTGTCTCCTTATCAAGAAACTCTGAAGTTCTATAGAGCAGGAACTACTTAAATTTCAGTATTAAAAATACCTGGAATTTACTATGTACTCAATAAACATTTGCTGAATGAATAAATTAATGAGACTAGTCTAAAGAAGCTTGTGTTAGATATTGTCATCTCTTCGTTTATAAGTTAGTTTCTGCCACTGAATTTTTTTGGGGGGAGAGGGAGGGTGGGAGAGCAAGACCCAGGAGTCTGCATTTTTAACACAACCCCCAAGGAATTGTATCCAGGTCATACTTTAATAAAAAGTATGATTTGTTTCTAGTTTCTTAATTTTAAGTTCAAAGAGAGAATTTCATTCTCCAGAGCAACCAGTAGAGCATTGAGAATTAGAGACACTAAATGAATTATGTGTTTTTATAAGGGGCTGAGGTGCAGCCTTAACTACCTATTGATCTTTCTGGGATGAAAATTGCCACAGCAATATTTTTCTTCGACCCTACCATTCATGCCACTTAAATACTTATTTACATTCTTCTAAAGTACTGTTTATTATATATGTACTTTATGGCTGAGTCTAAAAACAAAACTTCCTGTCTCTAAGAAATATGGATATTCTATTTATCTTGATTTATAAGAAGCAATACACAAGCTTCTAGGATTGCAAGATTGTTCAAGCATGACCCAATGGGCTCTAACAAATTGAGACTCAGAGATTATTTATAGATAATCCAGTCTCCTATACTATGTACAAGACTAGATAAATGGCAAACATGTTTTTGGTATCATGGCATATATTTTTCTCACTCAGGGTGATATTAACAGATTACACCCTTTTCTGCACAGCAGGATTGCTTTATATCTTTTCTACTGATAAACTCATAAGGGAAATAATAGATTCTTCCTGTTTCACGCCATTTATTGGATAAAAAACTGAGAGAGTTGTAGTTGTCTTTGGAAAAATAATTTTAAAAAATGATTTGTGTTTGGCAGTGAAACAAAGCGCTAAGGTGTGGGGACTTCCACTGTCAGAGAAAAATCTGCACTCTGTCTGTGGGAGCACTCACTCCAGGAAGGGAGTGATGGGGTCTCACCAGAGGCCAGATCAGCCAAGCATGTGGCTGGATGGAGTAGGTGAGGTCAACGGCTGGGCCCACTAATTTAAAACCCCATTTCTCTCCTTGAGACGTAACTGGAATCTTGGCCTCCTGTTGAGTCATTCACAGCTTATTTCCACATGGATATCAGCAGCTGTCTGCTCCACTTCACCTGTTGGCTTTTATATTTTGTCAATATATTTTCTAGTCTCTTCTTGAGCCTCTTCTTTCCCTCCGTCATGGCCTTTGCTTATTCAAGTTTATGTCAGAGCATGAGGGTCCTGAAAATTCCAAAATACTCTCAAACTATGATACCCATTTAGCAAGAGGGATTTGAACGACACTTACTCTCCTACACTCAGTTACGGAAATTAAAGAAAGGAATAACAGATGGAATCTGTGGATCCATCTCACTCTCTAGCTCTCTCTGTCTTTTCGGTCTTCTCTCTTTCCTTTGTTCTTTGAGAGGAACAAGGGGGCAGGGGGGAAGGTTAGACCTGTATAACAAATGACATTTTTCTAAAGAAGAAAAAGTAGAAATGAGCCATATATATACCAGTAAGAGTTATTCTAAATGTGCTTTACACAATGTAGCTAAATCATTTCCCAAACAATAACAAAAAATATTGACTAAATACACAGTATTGACAGTATTATTCAATGTTAAGTAACACTGATGCAAAGTAAAATGGAAAGAAGAGACAGGAGCAGTTATTAATCAACAAACATAACTCTGGATGACCCATTCTCTCAAAGGCTTCTCTGCATTAATAGCTATGGTTTCAGAGTGTAATTATTCCTGAAATTCTCTGCCTATGTAAATATATGTTCATGCCCAGTCATCAATTTATTCAGTAAAGTGTTATATGTACATGGTTACTAAGTACTTAATCAATGCTCACAAGAATAGCAAAATTTGGCTTCAAGTAGCAGTAATTTTCTCAAGAGAGGTATGTGCTATTAAAATAGTTCATCAAGACTCACATCAGTCAAATACTCTTCTATCCTTGTGTATACCTATTCAACCATAACAAACCAGAAGATAAACGTAAAAGCCTAGGCTTCAGTAGTTTTAACTGTAAACGTTTTTCACAAACCAGGGTGTGCCACTGACATTCCCTAGGGGAATTAGTAATGCTATTGACACTTTATTTCAGTGCTCTGTCATAGATATGATTTTTTTTTTTTTTTACTTCAGAGAATTATCATGGCAAATGTGCCTCAGGAATCTTATTTCTCTCTGCACATCTAGGAAATTTCACTCTACTATCCTAAAATAATTATTTCATAGGATAAATGTTTTAAGGCTGCTTGATATCAGAAAAATCAGAATCAGCCATGCTACCCTTAATTTGCCATCTCTAGAAATGGGAACGTTCACACAATAATAGGGCTCAGAGGAATTTAGAGGAAGTTCCTCATTGTGAAGGAGAAGGAGAGAAAGAGCTCAATGCTTATGTTCAATGAACAGGGAAAGAACAGCCATGCTTTCTTGGGATGAAGGAGGAGAGGAGTGAGTTCCTTGCCACCTCCCACCCTCACAACAGGTCATATACTTATCCAGAATGCATCGGAATCAATTCAAAGACGATCTCTCATATTAGATTTGGGCAATGTTTCCTTAATGAGAGAATGTGCTCTCTTACCTTCAGGAAAGTTCTTAACATCTTTGCATCTCAGTTTCCTCATCTATAAAATGAGAACAGTACTAGCATACACTTACAACAGAAAAGCTTGTTGTAAGGATTAAAATAAGTAATATGTGTAAAACTCTTAAACTCATACTTTTTTTGGCGGACAGGGCTTTGTTTAGTGGAAAGAAACATAAATTAACTTGTTTAAATGACCTCTTTTAATGCATAGGTTTAGTGCTATGACCACCAGTTGTATATCTAAACTATGATTGTTATTCTTATGCCCATCTCCAATAGTAATTTCTGCTAAACAGTTTGATTTTTCTAACAATTTTATCTATAT
>NC_045438.1:46906923-46910615 GCF_002776525.5 Piliocolobus tephrosceles
AATTCTTCAGTGAGCCTCTGAAATTTCAGGTTCTTATAGTTCAGGGTTTCAGAATTCCCTGGGCCCTATACAAAAATGGAAAATGAGACTCTTGGCCATTGAATCTGACATATGAAGCAATCTGGGATCTTGAGCCTAGCATTCTGCTGTGTGCTCACTGTCTCCACCCTTATCTGTAACATGAAGGAAATTAACTAGTGTGTCAAAAAAAGTCACAGCCAGCTACTGCTTGTATAAATCATTATTCCATGAAAGGGCCCTATATGCAAAGCAGTTCCCAAATGCTAAAGGACCCAAGAAACCAAAGAATGAGGCAGACAAGCCCAGTTTGTCAGTGGGAGGTGATCTATTATGGGGATCTTACAGACAGACACATAGTCTTAAGTGGCTACAAGACAGGTAGATCTTCATGCTGCATCCCCAAGACCCAGGGCTTATATTTTGGGAAAAAAGTATCCATGCTTTGAAAGGAATGTGTAGGTGGCTGAGAGAATGCTGCTGACATCACAACCTATGATTTCTGCAATAACATAAAGGGTTGTTTTTGATGAAAGACAAAATTTATAGTGAATAGGTGTTTCTACATAAAGACTAATAAATCAACCAGACATCCTGGAGGTATTCCTGGACTTAGGGTTAGTCAAGGGTCACATGATGGGTTAGCATTTAAAAATGAAGTCTCTCTTTAAAATAAAGTCAATCTTATGAATGATAAGATGCGATGTAATTCTGTTGTTCGGGCCACTCTCAGATGTGACTGGCTCAGGCTATGGCAGCTCACTTGTGTTGGTCCCTTTTTCTGTAAAGAACCTTGAGCAAATTATCTAAATTCTCTGAGTTTAATGTCTTCCTTTATAAAATGAGGTGACCATAGGGACTATTGACGTTGCTATAAGAACTAAAGGAAGTATCATATAAAGCACCTAGCATATTAGTTTTCTTCTGTTCATCATCATTATGAATGGAGTAGTGAGAAGACAGGAGTGACTTCTACTACCTCTTCAGCCTGTGACTTCATCAAAGGAGAATTTTAAAATGATAGGAACTCCTCTTTTAACTTCATCATAAAAGGCAGTGCTGCATTCTCCAGAAAATGCATGTCTACAAGTGGTTCATTAGTTTATATGTCAAGAACTTTATGTGGTATTTAGGGTGAAAAGAAAGTATCAGAGGAGCAACCTTAACTCAGAAACACCACCCTCCTTGGGCTTTATTCTATTTATTGGAAACCCTTTTCATGGTCATGCCAGGGCATGAATAGTCAGTGGATTTGCAGTTAAAGTTCAATTCCTTCCAAGGACATTCTTGAAAATAGCATTTGATTATAGAAGCTCCACTTCAATTATGCAAAGAAACCTACACTGGGTTAAATCTTTTGCTTAGTCACATATTTGAATAACTGTGTTAATATTATAATAATTTCCACCCCAAGGAAGAGGTTTTGACAGATGCAGGAAGTTGGAGAGAAAGAGAAATAAGTGAGATCAAGTATAGTAGGAGGTCAGGCTTCCCCGTTTCTAGTGACCCCTGACTTCACATCCCAAGTGTTGTTCTTTCATCCTTATTACAGGTGTTGCAGGATCCACAGGGTTTGGAAACTTCTAGAAACTCTTTGCCAAAGAATTCTGAAAGGCACTAGCATTGGCAAATCTGCTTCATACAGAAAACATGGATTCTAACATAACTCAAGTGTTCTGATATTCAGTGTTTGAAATAAAACAATTTTTTTTTTATTTCAGTATCTGGATGATAGATAGGTAATTTTTTTTTGTTTGAGACAGGGTCTCTTTCTGTCACCCAGGCTGGAGTGCAGTGGCATGATCTCAGCTCACTGCATCCTCTGCCTCCCAGGTGCAAGTGATTCATTCCTCAGCCTCCCGAGTAGCTGGGACTACAGACACATGCCACCACGCCCAGCTAACTTTTGTATTTTTAGCAGAGACAGGGTTTTACCATGTTGGCTAGGCTGGTCTTGAACTCCTGAGCTCAAGTGATCCACCTGCCTTGGCCTCCCAAAGTGCTGGGATTACAGGAGTGAACCACCATGCTCAGACAGATATGTATTTTTTTTTCCCAAAGGTTAGGAACAAAAGAATAGATCTTTCTGAGTATGCCCTAATACCGAGATGGCAGCCCTACCCAATCATCTTTGGATTTCAATTTCAGCACATATGAATGATCTGGGTGAGTCTTATAGGAAGTTACACAGTTCTTGATATAGTTCTTTCCCTCTGGGATGTCAGAAAGGAAAGAAGGAACTTCCAAAAGTGACTCAGTTGTAAACAGAATTATTCAAAGAACTTGAGAGAAGAAAAACATTGCTTTCTACTGTCAAAAAAATGTTGATGTTATGTTGAGAGTGAATGTGATCTTTCTATACAAAGATTAGTGATTGAAATTTTGTACCATGGTTCATTTATTTCCGATTAATAATCGGGAGTAGAAGAAGAGAGGAAGAAAAATGTGAGGAACAAGGGGAAAACAGACAATGAAGCCAAGATTTGCTTTTATTCAGGAGAGATTTTCTAACATTTGAAAAACATCTACTGGATTAGATGACAAGTGATATATAGAAGTGAAAGGACCAATCTAATGCCAGAATTTTGCACCTAGTTCATCAGTAGTCATCTTTTCCTAAGTCAAGGTAATGAGAATCGTAGCACAGGAAATGGATAGCATGACATTATCATCTTAAACTCTTTTCATGGTTAGGATATGCACAGAAAAAGAAAAATCTCCAGGCAGAGCAGATGGCTTGATGCACACTACCAATGATTTGTGTACACACAGTTTAAAATGACAGTCTTTATTGTTCCCTGAACATGGCTTCTGATGACAGAAGCAAAGTCAACAGGCTTAAAAATGTGCAGACGTGTTAATATAATTTTATAAATGCAGACTAGAGTTCCATTAAAAAAACTCAAGGTCATTCCCTACCATATGCCATAAAGCTTACTGGTTTTACTGATAAATGAAAAATACAATCTGGAAAGAGCTATGAGACAGCAGTCACTAATTTCCAAAATAGAGTCCTAAAAGAAGAGGATATGGAGGGACATTTATCTTTTAAAAATACTTTGATTACCATCAGAATAAACCAGCCCTCAAGACAGAGGTACCTACTTCTATCTTAAATCTAAGAACCCCTAGGGCTGTGCTATAGCCTGCACACCTGGAATAGATTTAAACATAGACACCCAAACCCCAAGAGAACACCGAGGCATACACAATCTATATGTCCCCTTCCCTCAGATAATGCTGCAGAGATGGAGTCTCTTTGGAGGGTCCACAAGCTCCTTGAGTAGTATGCAATTAAAAAAAAATCAGTTGCATCTTTTTATTTAATACAATCGCAATATAATTTACTCATAGTAAGTTTATTCATTCTTAAATTTACAATGTCTCTATTATATACACAGCACTGTCAGGCACTGGGATTGTTTTGCATAGTTCATATCCATTTTTCTGGAAAGAGGGAGGACTTGGGTAAGGTTTTCAAAGGAACTCAATCAAAATAAAAAATGCTAAGAACCACTGCTGCATAAAATAAACCAAGCTTTATATATGCAGCAGGTGTGAATGGTATGCACAGACTGTAAAGCTAAATACCTTGAGTACCTATTGTATGTCAGCAGGTGTGAATGGTATGCACAGACTGTAAAGCTAAATACATTGAGTATCTATTGTATGTC
>NC_045438.1:46910625-47055440 GCF_002776525.5 Piliocolobus tephrosceles
TATGCACAGACTGTAAAGCTAAATACATTGAGTATCTATTGTATGTCAGGTACTGTGTTATCACAGGGAATCCTCACCACAATCCTATATTGTATCACTCAATTTATAAATGACAAAACTGACCTGAGGTTGATGGATATGTGTCAAATGTCACAAAATTGACCAGCTCCCCAGACTCTCACTTTTCATTTCCATTGTAATTGTTGATGTCCCCCCAGGGCTTTATCCTAAGGTCTGCCTCATTTTGCCAACACTTTGGGCATTCCCTTCCTTTGTCTTGGTTTCAATTTCCATCTACATCTCCCTTGCTTTCAGTCTCCATGTTGATAGGTACTGAGTACCTAGCTCTAGGCCAATAAATACAGATGCATATGAGACTTCTTCGCTTGTCATACGACTTCCAACTCTAGTTGTTTCTTATGCAAAATGAGATGATTTTCCACCAGTGTTCACATTTGAGGCATCTGGCAATGTCATTATCAATGTTCTGGTTGCACAAGTCAGAAACCTGGGGACTATTTTTGATTCCTATTGTCTTTTACCATACATCAAAACAATCACTTATCCTGTTCATCCAACTTTCTAAACATTTCTAAAATTTATCTACTTCTGTGCTTCCCCACTACTTACATCTCTTACGTCAATTTGATCACATCACCTTTTCTACACCTGGTACCTGCTGAGCCTTCTGGAGATTCCCATTTCTTTTAGGGTAGCGTCCAAATGTCCTGCTTCCAAAACACTTCAATGTTGGGAGCCAAAAGCCTGAGGGTCATGACCAACTCAGCATTTCACTGGAGGATATATGATTAAACAGCAAACTGTTTTTCATGAATGCAGAATGTGGGCAAACTCGCCTCTGCACCTGCCACCAGAGGGTATGCCAAGGGCAGTCACTCCCTGGCGCCATGCTCCTTGAGGTTATCTACTGGGACATCTGGAGCCTACTGTTTAAAAAATGCAGCCATGCAGGCCTGCACCAAGTCAAGCAACTGACCAACAACCACCGGCTTCTCCCTATCTCCTTTACTCAATAAATACAAAGGGCTCTAGAAGCTTAGGGCCCTTGTTCACTAGAAGCAAGGCGCCCCCTGACCCCTTCTTCCAAACATACTCTTTTGTCTTTATCTTTATTCCCACATTCGTCCTTCTTTGTTCAGTCTACCAGGATCTGCGGCACTTCAAAATCTAGTCCTTGCTCCAAACTTATCTTTTGTAAATCCCAAATTGCAATTTAAACTGAAGTCTGTGAACTATTTGCATCTTTTGAGGGGTCTGTACTCAATCTCCTCCATCTGCTGTTTTTTCTGCCAGTAATGCTCACCCTATTCCTACCTCTGAGTAACGCCTATAAATGCTTCAGGTCTTAATAATTGAGAGCTGGCATTCAATGGGCATAAAATTTCAATTATGCCAGATGAGTATGTTCTAGAGATCTGGTGTACAACACAGTGCATATAGATAACAATAAGATACTGTAAACTTTAAAATCTGTTAAGAGAATAGATCATGTAAAGTATCCTTACCACTAGAACCAAAAAGCAAATGAAAGGGAAACAAGGAAAGTTTGGGAAGTGCTGGCATGTCTATTACCTTGATTGTGGTGATAGTATCACAAGTGTTTGTATGTGTCCAAATTCATCAAATTGTAAAGATTAAATATGTACATTTTATATAGCATTTACCTCAATAAAGCTGTTTACCAAAAAGAGCTACAGTCATATCTTAAGAGATTTCCTGATCTCGCTGAAATGTGTTGGAAACCATACTCTGTGCTTCCTGCATCATAACACCTACAGAATGATCTTTTCTTTCCACTAGAAGTAACATCATGGAGCAGAAAGGTCATGGCTTCCTTGTTCACTCTTGTATTCCCAATGTTGAGCACAGCATCTAGCTTATATCAAGTACCCGTAAATACTGATGAATGATTTTAATTTGATCCTATGAATGGATCCCCTTTAAACATCCTGGCTGATGCTACTTTGGTTAAAGTGGCCAGATAAAATACAGTTTTCCCAGTTAACTTTGAACTTCATATAAGCAATGAAAAATGATAAATATATATATATACACACACACACATACACACACACACACACACACACACACACACTGTATGTAATATATAGGGCATACTTATACCAAAAAAGTATTTGTTATTTTTCTGAAATTAAAATTTAATAGACTGTTTTGCATTTTCATGCTATTAACTTTGACATTTGGTTGGCCCTTTGTCAGGGACCTTGCAGGTTCCTTTAGTCATGCTAAACAGGCATCTCCCACAGGCATGAAAGGTAGCCATGTTTGCCAACAACCTTCACCATGCACTTGCTGATTCACATCTAGCTTCATTGCTCTGATTTAGCTTCTAGGTTTCCCCTTACTTTATTCCCAGCAACCACTTGCTATCCCATTACTGACCATGGCCTGATGTCTACATTCTGATGACACCTTTGGCAGCCACACCAGTCTAGCATTAAATCCCTACTAAGTTCATTGTCTTGGGCTCTGCCTCTCCTCTGTCATATCCTGGAGTATCACATGCAAACTTAGCGCTCACAAGACAGCCTATTACATTCTTGGAGAGTTCTAATTGTTAGAGAGTCTGTCTTTGTGTTAATCTGAAATTGACTTCCCTGAGGCTTTGACCTATTTGAGTTTCAATAGATAGTTTGTTTCTTGAGAGCAGAGAAATGTCTTATGCACTGTGGTATCTCCAGGCTTCATGGCAGTGACTGGCACATGGAAGACTCTTGATAAATGTCTGCTGAATAAAATTGGGCATTATTGCCTCTGGAGCTGCACTGTGTAAAATGAATCTCATATCTACAGTCAGTTTTTCAAATGTGTGAACAATGTTATATAGCTCTTCATCAATCTGGTCTTTTATAGGCTAGGCATTCCCAGTTCCTTAAATCATTTTTCATTTGGGAAGTGAAGTACCTTGAACAGAAGAGGCACTTGGTAAATGTTTGTCCATTAAAAATTTCCTCATGCTTGGTTAAAATGGCAAATATTCATAAGAAAACAATCCTAGATATAACTTTAAATGACATAGACATTACTCGTGGGCACAGGTAAAAATACAATGAATGGTGAAAAGGATAATTGTATCCCATAAAAATATATGCCAACTTAACAATATAGACTGCCTAGATATTTTGAAAATGAATTCATTTGCATAAATATCCAAACATTCCTATAATTTGAAATACTTTAATTTTGAAATATAATATGATAATATTTGTAGTATATTTTGAAAGAAGCCTTCAGCAATCCTCCAATCTTATTATTTGCCTATTCCCACACATACAGTAATCTGTCTAGATATTTTGGGTCTCAACATTGAACATGTGGGAAGAGAGAAGTTTAAATATCCTTTTTAAATGAAATATATTTTTCCATTTTCTGTTGAAATAATTAGCAAGACAAATGATTGTATCATCTCATTGTTACTGTGCAAAGAGATCTATAAAGAAAGAAAGAAGGAGGAGAAACCAATGATTCAATCTATTAATTAGAGAGAAAATCATGCTAAAAATGGTAAAGTGTGCATCAAGGTACTAGATACATCTTAAGTAGGTAATTTTAAAAGAGGGATAATTGTCAATGATTTTCAAATTTGCATATTTTCCTTCAGCTCGCCTACTAAACTGAATAGCTATATTTGATCAATTATAACAATTATATAAAAACTAAGATTTTCATTAAACTTGTTTTTATAGTTTTTATAGCCAGAAATATTTGATGTGTAATGAGCCACTCAACAATTTACTGCCTTTTATTTATAAACATTGCGAGATTCTGTGATGTTATAGTGATTTTACATTCGATATTCAAATCTGACCCGGGGTTGGATTATAGTCTGTCATTTCTGCGGTCCAATTAGTATGAACAGGGTGGGAGAAGGATGAATCTTATCTATATTAAAATTTGTACATGGCCACACAGCAAAATAAACACTAGATTGGTTGCTGCAAAAATGTCAGGCACAATTACATGGATGAAACATAAAGGGCATTCCTCTCAGCAAGATTCACAAGAGGAGGGGTGTCATAAATAGGGAAAAGAAAACTGTTCAAGAAAGCTGGTTGTATCTTGCCTTTAAGCAGGGAGTTCATCATTAAAGGCATTTTCTGGATATGCCGTTTTATACAGGGAGAGAGAATTTATACACTATCATACTGGCATCAAGCCATATAATAGCTCCAGGAATAATACTGAGATTTCATAATCCATGAAATTTCTTATTTCCAGCAAACTCCCTCATAGCCAGTGAGTGTCAGAATGCAGATTGTGTGTTTATCTTTCCTAAAGAAGTAAAAGGTAGTTGCCTTGCTCTTCCCCTCCATCGCCCCACATCACCTCTGCTCCACTTGCCATCCATTTTCTTAAATAGAAGATTCAGGGAGAATCCCTGGAGTAGGTTATAATAGGTTGCCAGAGGAAATGCTTCTTCTATTTTAAAAGAAAAAGAAGTAAGGAAAAGAAGTTTTCATTAGCTCTATGATATTCCTTCTGACAAGCCACTGTTTTGAAGGCAAATCTACTCTTCCTACTGCCTTCACATGCTTCTAGGAGATAGTTGTGTGAGAAAATCCTCTGTACTAAAGATTTTTGTATTCTGGAGATATTTCTCATGAGGAGTGGTCAACCCCCTGTAGAGTAAATGAGACAAGGGGCCTGTACCAGAACACTCTTATGAGAAGTGACATTTAAGATTCAGTAAAATAGGAGATAATATAGGAGATATGGAAGCCCTCCTGGTCATATGCCATAAATGGTGATGATATTTGAATTGCCTGTGTTTTCACCTGCCTTGCAGCTGAAGTGTTAGAAGCCCAGGATCCTAAGAGACTTAGGGTTTTCTCTATTTGAATTATAGCATATGTTCAAGCTGTATCCCTAAACTCCTGACTGAGCTACTAAAAATAATGACTCCTGAGACAAACAATGAGTAATCTACTCTGAGCAGTGCTATAGCAGAGGGAGTGGAATGTTTGCAGCTGAGATTTGAAACATAAGAATCAGTGAGGGAGAGAGATAAAAAATGACTGCAAGAGTTGATATAAAAAACATGCTTCAGTCCAATTGTCTCCCATTTTTTTTCTGTTAAAATGAATGAGCATCAGAAACAAAGATATCAAGGAGATTCACAGAGAATGGCCCTAGGAAAGTTTAAAATTAAGAAAGCACAATCTACAATGATTCTTAAAATTAGAAAATAGTATCCAGGGGAATTGCATAAGATTATATCCTGACTAAACCACAATTTATTCTTGTAAATAGAAAAAACAGATTGGGAAAGGTGTAGTTTCATTATGAACAGTCTGCTAATGTCAGTACCATAGGAAACTAACAAAAAGTTTGTCCTGTGACTTAGCTTCACACCTTCTGAGAAGCAGGAACAGCCTAAATATACCCTAGACAGGGTTATCAGCAAAGAACCACAAAACAAAGCCCTCAGCTTTTCATCACATTAAGGCAGTTGAGAAACTGCAATATTCCCCTTATGTTCCTTGTGGGTAATTCTAAATTAAGCTCTAAATAAAGAGCACCAACCATTGTTCATCAGGCCTGAACCAAATCAATAAAATAGATGAGATTATTTTGGCAAGTGGCATGAGATGTTGGAGCCTAGAGCTGGAATGCTTAGGTGTCAATTTCTGAATTATTTCAAGGGAACTAATTCAGACGATATTTATCAAGATAATTTTTAGAGTTAATGCAATTCAGATAATTTTCCAAGTTAAAATAATCTTCATAAAATTAAATTTCACAGTTCAGAAATGTGCAGAAAAGAGTAGTCTTTTCCATCCAAGTGAACAACATTTGACTTTAAGGAGCAATTCTCTTAGTATTTTAAAAATGAGAAACATAAGCTTCCCCAAATTTATACATCAATCGCAATCTGTGGTTTGAAAATTTCTAACCAAAAATATACTCTGAATATTGTGGCAGCTGTTCCAAAACATCTTTCAAGTATTTATTATTCATTTTATATTGTCTTAAGATTTAAATTTGATATAGAGGAACTCCCTTTAGTATTATTATTATTTTGTATAGGAAGGAAGAGAACCATACTTCCCCAAACACTGAAGAGAGATTTTTAAATCATTGATCTGATAGCAAAAAATGAGTAAGGTGGTCTTCTCACAAAGAATTAAATCAGAATTTCCAAGATCATCAGAGAGCAGTAAGTCAATGTCAGAATTAGATAACCTCGCTCACTAGTCATCCCAACAGTCGCATTTCAACAGTAAAATTATAAGTACAAACAGGTTTAGGAAGCACTATGTAAAGAGTTAAGCTTTGGGGACATGGCCATTTTCCATGCAACCCAAGATGACCTCCTCATAGATTCTGTTGAGTAGAGAGGGGATAACTCATACAGTCTTAAGCACTTGTTCCAAGAAATGACATCAAATTCTGTTCAATGGTGAATTCAGTGAAAATTTTGACCATTTAAAAATTAACCCAGCTTTCCTAGAAGTATGGCCCATGAGATAAGACTTATTTTCTTTCACCTAATCTCCAGACCACACTAAGGTTAGGAGTCTGGCTACAAGCACAGCTACATCTGCTGTAGGACAATAGGGCAAAATCAAAAGGTCATAAGTTGATCAAAATGTATCCAGATATTTTGGCAAGAGGATGTGGATCTCCAGGGGAGGAATAAAAGCCTTGGCACACATCCTTAGCTTGTTGGGGAACTGAATCTGCGGGGGAAAGAATGGATGAAATTTTGCCTAGGCTATAAAGCAAATCACAGTAAAGTCAGTATCTAATGCATTATGCATGTAAAAACAAAGATGCATAAAATGTACATTCCAGTAATTAATTTCAGAAGCTCTTAAGAGGATGTTACCTCAATTGTATTTGACAAATATCCTTAAGAGCTTGAGCTATGTAGTGTGGCAAGCTGAGAAGCAGAAAGAACAAGGGCATGCAAAGATTAATACTTCAATCAATATTCACCAAGTGCCATATTAGGGCAATGCTGCGGGAAATCCTGTACATGGGACCTGAGACCTCTCTCACGGGCCATGTAATAATGTCTCTTCTCATAGGAGCAGAAGGTTAACAGGCATTGCTCATGTGCCCAATCCTACAGCTGAAATGCCTACCTGCAGTAAGGGAAGGAAAAGGAATGTTGGCAAAGCTTTTTAAAGACCTTTGCTGAGAAATCATGCTTGCCAGTATTCCATGTTTCTAGAAATATTGGGAAAAGGCTTGTCCCTTTGCATCCCAAATAAGGCAATACGAAATTATAACTGGATGCTACCATGGACACCCAGATTCTATCCAGGAGAACATAAATAGAAGTGATGAGAACACCCTCTTCCTGCTGGAAATACATGTGGGGCCCCCCTGTGGGATTTGACTGTAGGCTCAGGGCAAAATGACACTGCCTTTTCTAAGGCAGTTCCACCAACCCTGAGGTGCAGAAGCTCATGAGTATTCAAGAATCTCACCTGCAGCAAAGGACTGGAAACACTACAAAGGTGGAACACTCAACATTGTGGTTAACCGGGAATAAAGTGAGAGTATAAGTCTTTGGTTTCTCTTTTAATGCCCTGCAGTTTCTATCTCACCAAGAACCAAAAGAATCTAAGGATGGTCTTGCACACAGGAATTGCAAGGGTGAAGCACTTTCTAAGATCAGGGATTTACCAAATGAATGACTCTTCCAGGGGCAGAGTCAACAAACATCTAACAATAAGGCAAGGTAGACACTAAGAGTTGATAATCTAGTAAAAATAATAACACAAAGCAGAATTTGATTGTTATTTAAGATTAAGTAGAAGAAACAAGCCAAGCAATTGGGAAAAAAACAAGGTAAAGATTTCTTCTAAGATATTAGAGGAACAATTCGTGAAAAATCACCAAGTTAGGAATGAAATTTTTTTCAATATCTACATATTACCAAGAGTGGTACAAAAACTAGGAATGTAGGTCTAAAAGGGAAATAGAAGTAAAATTGAATAGATCTGCTATTTTCTAGCTATATCATAGTGGATAAATGAGTAAGCCAGCCCACATTCTGTGCTTTAGTCCTCTCCTCTATAAATTCAACATAAGATGGAATGAAGAATCTTATGAGGATGACTAAATTGATTCCAATATGGTGTTTTGATATCTTTAGCACAAAGAGGGATGATACACATTATTATTGATCCTTTCAATAAACAACTAGCTTTAAAGGAGCACTAACATTTAAAAAAATGTTGCTATACTAGTCTTGTATCTGAGATAGGAAAATAGGTCGCTCTGATGTATTATTTTATATTTTTAATTTTTATTTTAGGTTCAGGGCACATTTGTTATATGGGTAAATATATAAACACATGCACATTTGTTATATAGGTAAATTGTGTGCCATGGGAGTTTGGTGTACAGATTATTTTGTTACCTAGGTAATAAGCATAGGACCTAATAGGAACTCTTCCGATCACCACTCTCCTCCCACTCTATACTGTTTTATATGAACAAGTTTGCATTTTATAAGGTCCTAGGATCTTTGGAAGTTTAAAGTACACTTTATAGAGGGTATAATACTTAAGGCGGTTTCATTAACTTCAATAGATTATAAATTTTCAATATAAGTAAAATTATGAGAAGACACTTAAGACATTGGGTTAGGTGCTGGAGGTATGACAATAATTATTCTTTATTATGATACTTTGTTCTAGGGTACATGTGCACAACATGCAGGTTTTTGCATAGGTATGCATGGGCCATGGTGGCTGGCTGCACCCATCAACTTGTCATTTACATTAGGTATTTCTCCTAATGCTATCCCTCCCCCAGCCCCCAACCCCCAACCCCCTGACAGGCCCTGGTGTGTGATGTTTCCTGCTCCGTGTCCATGTGTTCTCGTTGTTCAGTTCCCACCTAGGAGTGAGAACATGTGATGTTTGGTTTTCCGTCCTTGTGATAGTTTGCTAAGAATAATGGTTTCCAGCTTCATCCATGTCCCTGCAAGGACATTAACTCATCCTTTTTTATGGCTGCATAGTATTCCATGGTGCATATGTGCCACATTTTCTTTATTCAGTCTATACTGATGGATATTTGGGTTGGTTCCAAGTCTTTGTTATTGTGAATAATGCCACAATAAACATACATGTGCATGTGTCTTTACAGTATCATGATTTATAATCCTTTGGGTATACACCCAGTAATGGGATTGCTGGGTCAAATGGTATTTCTAGTTCTAGACCTTTGAGGAATCGCCACACTGTCTTCCACAATGATTGAACTAATTTACACTCCCACCAACAGTGTAAAAACGTTCCTATTTCTCCACATTCTCTCCATCATCTGTTGTTTCCTTACTTTTTAATGATCGCCATTCTAACTGTCCTTAGATGGTATCTCATTGTGGTTTGATTTGCATTTCTCTGATGACCAGTGACAATGAGCATTTTTTCATAAGTCTGTTGGCTGCATAAATGTCTTCTTTTGAGAAATGTGTATTCATCTCCTTTGCCCACTTTTTGGTGTTTTTTTTTTTTTCCTTGTAAATTTGTGTAATTTTTTTGTAGATTCTAGATATTAGCCTTTTGTCACATGGGTAGATTGCAAACATGTTCTCCCATTCTGTAGGTTGCCTGTTCACTCTGATGATAGTTTATTTTGCTGTGCAGAAGCTCTTTAGTTTAATTAGATACTATTTGTCTATTTTGGCTTTTGTTGCCATTGCTTTTGGTGTTTGAGTCATGAAATCTTTGCTCATGCCTATATCCTGAATGGCGTTGCCTAGGTTTTCTTCTAGGGTTTGTATGGTTTTAGGTCTTACATTTAAGTCTTTTAATCCATCTTGAGTTAATTTTTGTATCAGGTGTAGGGAAGGGATCCAGTTTCAGCTTTCTACATATGGCTAGCCAGTTTTCCAAGCACCATTTATTAAATAGGGAATCCTTTTCCCATTGCTTGTTTTTATCAGGTTTGTCAAAGATCAGATGGTTGTAGAAGTGTGGTGTTATTTCTGAGGCCTCTGTTCTGTTCCATTGATTTATATATCCATTTTGATACAGTACCATGCTGTTTTGGTAGGCTTGTAGTATAGTTTGAAGTCAGGTAGAGTGATGCCTCCAGCTTTGTTCTTTTTGCTTAGGATTGTTTTGGCTATGAGGGCTCTTTTTTGGTTCCATATGAACTTTAGAGTAATTTTTTTCCAATTCTGTGAAGAAAGTCATTGGTAGCTTGATGGGAATGCCACTGAATCTATAAATTACCTTGGGCAGTATGGCCATTTTCGCGATATTGATTCTTCCTATTCATGAGCATGGAATGTTCTTCCATTTGTTTGTGTCCTCTTATTTTGTTGAGCAGTGTTTTGTAGTTTTCCTTGAAGAGGTTCTTCACATCCCTTGTAAGGTTCAGCCTTGTAAGGTCCAACAAAGTCACATCCCTTGTTGAATCTGCCTTGCATCCCAGGGATGAAGCTGACTTGATCGTGGTGGATAAGCTTTTTGATGTGCTGGGGGATTCAGTTTGCCAGTATTTTATTGAGTATTTTCGCATCCATGGTCATCAGGGATATTGGTCTAATATCCATGTAAGATGGATTCCTAGGTATTTTATTCTCTTTGTAGCAATTGTGAATGGCAGTTCACTCATGATTTGGCTCTCTGTTCGTCTGTTATTGGTGTATAAGAATGCTTGTGATTTTTGCACATTGATTTTGTATCCTGAGACTTTGTTGAAGTTGCTTATCAGCTTAAGGAGATTTTGGGCTGAGATGATGGAGTTTTCTAAATACACAATCATGTCATCTGCAAACAGGGACAATTTGGCCTCCTCTTTTCCTAATTGAATACGCTTTATTTCTTTTTCTTGCCTGATTGCCCTGGGCAGAACTTCCAACACTATGCTGAATAGGAGTGGTGAGAGAGGGCATCCTCGTCTTGTGCTGGTTTTCAAAGGGAATGGTTCCAGTTGTTGCCCATTCAGTATGATGTTGGCTGTGGTTTGTCATAAAAAGCTCTTATTATTTTGAGATATATTCCATTGATACATAGTTTGCTGAGAGTTTTTAGCATGAAGGGATGTTGAATTTTGTTGAAGGTCTTTTCTGCATCTATTGAGATAATCATGTGGTTTTTGTCATTGGTTCTATTTACGTGAGGGATTACATGCATTGATTTGTGTATACTGAACCAGCCTTGCATCCCCGGGACGGAGAAGCTGACTTGATCGTGGTGGATAAGCTTTTTGATGTGCTGCTGGATTCGGTTTGCCAATATTTTACTGAGGATTTTCACAACCATGTTCACCAGGGATATTGGTCTAAAATTCTCTTTTTTTGTTGTGTCTCTGCCAGACTTTGGTATCAAGATGATGCTGGCCTCTTAAAATGAGTTAGGAAGGATTCCTTCTTTTTCTACTGATTGCAATAGTTTCATGAAAGAATGGTACCAGCTCCTCTTTGTACCCCTGGTTGGCAGGCTATTAATTATTGCCTCAATTTCAGAACCTGTTATTGGTCTATTCAGAGATTCAACTTCTTCCTGGTTAAGTCTTGGGGGGTGTATGTGTCCAGGAATTTATCTATTTCTTCCAGATTTTCTACTTTATTTGCACAGAGGTGTTTATGATATTCTCTGATGATAGTTTGTATTTCTGTGGGCTCAGAGGTGATATCTCTTTTATCATTTTTTAGTGTGTCTATTTGATTCTTCTCTCTTTTCTTCTTTATTAGTTTTGCTAGCAGGCTATTTTGTTGATCTTTTCAAAAAATCAGCTCCTGAATTCATTGATTTTTTGAAGTTTTTTTGTGTGTATCTCCTTCAGTTCTGCTCTGATCTCAGTTATTTCTTGCCGTCTGCTAGCTATTGAATTTGTCTGCTTTTGCCTCTCTAGTTCTTTTTATTGTGATGTTAGGGTGTCAATTTTAGATCTTTCTTACTTTCTCTTGTGGGCATTTAGTGCTGTAAATTTCCCTCTACACATTGCTTTAAATGTGTCCCAGAGATTCTGGTACATTGTGTCTTTGTTCTCATTGGTTTCAAAGAACATGTTTATTTCTGCCTTCATTTCGTTATTTACCCAGTAGTCATTCAGAAGCAGATTGTTCACTTTCCATGTAGTTGTGCAGTTTTGAATGAGTTTCTTAATCCTGAATTCTAATTTGATTGCACTGGGGTCTGAGAGACAGTTTGTTGTGATTTCTGTTCTTTTACATTTGCTGAGGAGTGTTTTACTTTCAATTATTTTAGAATAAGTGTGATGTGGTGCTAAGAAGAATGTATATTCTGTTGATTTGGGGTGGAGAGTTCTGTAGATGTCTATTAGGTCTGCTTGGTGCAGAGATGAGTTCAAATCATGGATATACTTTTAAACCTTTTGTCTCATTGATCTGTGTGATATTAACTTTGAGGGGTTAAAGTCTCCCATTATTATTATGTGGGAGTCTAAGTCTCTTTGTAGGTCTCTAAGGACTTGCTTTATGAATCTGGGTGCTACTGTATTGGGTGCATGTATATTTAGGATAGTTAGCTCTTCTTGTTGAATTGATGCCTTTACCATTATGTAATGGCCTTCTTGTCTCTTTTGATCTTTGTTGGTTTAAAGTCTGTTTTATTAGAGACTAGTATTGCAACCCCTGTTTTTTTTTTTTTTTTTTTTTTTTTTTTTTTTTTTTTTTTTTTTTTTTGCTTTCCATTTGCGTGGTAGATCTTCCACCATCCCTTTATTTTGAGCCTATATGTGTCTCTGCACATGAGATGGGTCTCCTGAATACAGCACACTGATGGGTCTTGATTCTTTATCCAATTTGCCAGTCTGTATCTCTTAACTGGGGCATTTAGCTCATTTACATTTAACATTAATATTGTTATGTGTGAATTTGATCCTGTCTTTATGATGTTAGCTCGTTATTTTGCCCGTTAACTGATGCAGTTTCCTCATGGCATCAATGGTCTTTACAATTTGGCATGTTTTGGCAGTGGCTGGTACTGGTTGTTCCTTTCCATGTTTAGTGCTTCCTTCAGGGTCTCTTGTAAGGCTGGCCTGGTGGTGACAAAATCTCTCAGCATTTGCTTGTCTGTAAAGGATTTTATTTCTCCTTCACTTATGACACTTAGTTTGGATATGAAATTCTGGGTTGAAATTATTTTCTTTAAGAATGTTGAATATTGGCCCCCACTCTCTTCTGGCTTGCAGGGTTTCTGCCGAGAAATCCACTGTTAGTCTGATGGGCTTCCCTTTGTGGGTAACCTGACCTTTCTCTCTGGCTGCCCTTAACATTTTTTCCTTCATTTTAACCTTGGTGAATCTGACAATTATGTGTCTTGGGGTTGCTCTTCTCGAGGAGTATCTTTGTGGTGTTCTCTGTATTTCCTGAATTTGAATGTTGACCTGCCTTGCTAGGTTGGGGAAATTCTTCTGGATAATATTCTGAAGAATGTTTTCTAACTTGGTTCCATTCTCCCTGTCACTTTCAGGTACACCAATCAAACATCGATTTGGTCTTTTCACATCGTCCCATATTTCTTGGAGGCTTTGTTTGTTTCTTTTCACTCTTTTTTCTCTAATCTGGTCTTCTCACTTTATTTCATTAATTTGATCTTTAATTGCTAATATCCTTTCTTCTACTTGATCAAATTGGCTATTGAAGCTTGTGCATGCATCACGAAGTTCTCATGCTGTGGTTTTCAGCTCCATCAGGTCATTTAAGGTCTTTCCTACACTGTTTATTCTAGTTAGCCATCCATCTAACCTTTTCTCAAGGTTTTTAACTTCCTTGCCATGGGGTAGAACATGCTCGCTTAGCTCAGAGAAGTTTGTTATTACCGACCTTCTGAAGCCTACTTCCCTCAGCTCATCAAAGTCATTCTCTGTCCAGTTTTGTTCCGTTGCTGGCAAGGAGCTGTGGTCCTTTGGAGGAGAAGAGGCACTGTGGCTTTTGGAATTTTCAGCTTTTCTGCTCTGGTTTCTCCCCATCTTTGTGGTTTTATCTACCTTTGGTCTTTGATGTTGGTGACCTACAGATGGGATTTTGGTGTGGATGTCCTTTTTGTTGGTGTTGATGCTATTCCTTTCTGTTTGTTAGTTTTCCTTCTAACAGTCAGGCCCCTCAGCTGCAGGTCTGTTGGAGTTTGCTGGAGGTCACTCCTTGCCTGGATATTACCAGCAGAGGCGGCAGAACAGCAAATATTGCAGAACGGGAAATAGTGCTGCCTGATCCTTCCTCTGGGAGCTTTGTCCCAAAGGGACACCCACCTATATGAAGGGTCTGTCGGTCCCTACTGGGAGGTGTCTCCCAGTCAGGGTACATGGGGGTCAGGGACTCACTTGAGGAGGCAGTCTGTCCATTCTTAGAGCTTGAATGCCATGCGGGGAGAAGGACTGCTCTCTTCAGAGCTGTCAGGGACGTTTAAGTCTGCAGAAGTTGTCTGCTGCCTTTTGTTCCACTATGCCCTGCCTATAGAGGTGGAGTCTATAGAGACAGTAGGCCTTGCTGAGCTGCAATGGGATCCACCCAGATCGAACTTCCCATCACTTTGTTTACTTACTCAAGCCTCAGCAATGGCGGACACCCCTCCCCCCACCAGGCTGCAGCCTCACAGGTCAATCTCAGACTGCTGCACTAGGAGTGAGCAAGGCTCCATGGGTGTGGGACCTGCTGAGCCAGGCACAGGAGGGAATATCCTGGTCTGCTGGTTGCTAAGACTGTTGAAAATCACAGTATTTGGGCAGGAGTGTTTTTCCAGATATAGTCTATCATGGCTTCCCTTGGCTAGGAAAGGGAAATCTGCTAGGAAAGGGAAATCTGCTGACCCCTTGTGCTTCTGGGGTGAGGCGATGCCGCACCTTGCTTTGGCTTGCCCTCCGTGGGCTGCACCCACTGTCTAACCAGTCCCAATGAGATGAACCAGGTACCTCAGTTGGAAATGCAGAAATCACCCGTCTTCTGTGTCAATCTCTCTGGGAGCTGCAGACCAGAGCTCTTACTATTCAGCCGTCTTGGAAGCGACCCAAGATCTCTTATTCTTGAGGAACCAACAGAGATTAGGCAGAAAGTCACAGCAAATTCAATCTAAGGATTAGAGTGCATGTAATTATTTCTCTTCTACATAGCTCACCTGACTTTATAGTTGATCTAAAATGCCTAATGATGAGATGGTTAATTTGACATTGTTGTAAGCCACTAAATGCTAATTACTTACACCACCTCCAAGGGGCTTTGTAACTGCATATTTGTAGCAGGGTTTCCGTGTAATAGTTTAGCAGATATTGCAAACTAGTCACAACAAAGAGATGGAATACTTAATTTTTAGATTTGAAAGTTCACATACCTAATTTGGTTAGAATAGAAAGTTGATAAGGTCACAGGGAAGTGGAGTTTCCTTGCTTCGAAGCCATCAATGCCACACTTATCTAGAATTAGCTGACTCACAAATGCAGACCCTTAATCAAAAAGGACTTCATGTCAACACATTTATAAATAACAAAATCACAAATCCCAGGATTGAAGACAGGTTCAATTAATCTTAATTGAGTGCATATTTGTCAGGCAGTGCTCTAAGAGATGGAGATACAGCAGAGAGCAAAATGAAATCCTAGCTCTCAAAGGTATAGGTTCCAGATGCAGGAGGCCTCCAGGATGTGCACACACACATACATACATGCATATGTACATACATACATATATTACATGTGTGCATACATGAAATGGGGTAAAGACAATAGAGTGACGAAGGTATGGAGACTATTTTATGTTCAAGATCAGGGAAGGCCTCCTCAGTAAGGTGACATTTTAGGGGAGACCTGAAGTGTAGGAATATATCAAACAGCAAGATTTAAGGCCATGTGTTGTCAACTGTTGCTGGGGAAAAGCCAGGAAGCTGGTGTGACTGGAGCAGAGTCAGGGAAGGGCAGGTGATAGAGGGGATATCAGAGCAACATCAGGGCCCAGGTCATATAGAGCCCTGTGAGCTCTGGTAAGGATTTTGGATTAGCTCTGAGTGAGATGAGAAGCCTTTGGAGGGTTAGGAGCAAGAAATGGCATGATCAGATTTAGGTTTTAAAATGATCAGTCTGGCTAGTATGGAGAGAAAAGACTATAGGTGATAAGGGTGGAAGCAGAGGTGCTATGGCAATAATTTAGGGCGGTAGTAGTGTGGGTGGGGAGGCAATGAAAGATTGCTTAGTTGTGGATCTATTTTAAAATCACAAGACTCTAAGAGTAGGGATTTGATCTGCTTTATTCTCTTCTTTATCTGAATCTTCCAGAACAGTACCAGGAACACAGTGAGCACTAATAATTATTTTTAAAATACTGAGTGCAGATAATGGCTGGCAGATTAGATGTAGGGAGTAAGATAAAAAAATGGAGTCAAGGAGAGTTTTGAGATTTTTGGCCTGCATGACAGAAAAATGGAGATAACACTTGTTGAGATAATGAAAATTGAGGAGGAACACGTTTTGGGATAGGAATGGAGAGTTTGGTTTTGGCCATGGTAAGGAGGGAGGTAGGTATAAAAGTCTAGAATTCAGGGGACAGGTGAGGATTAGAGATGAACATTTGGGGGTCTTCAAAATGCAAATATATTATTATAAAACTGTAAGACTGGATGATTTCACCCAGGGACTAATGTAAATAAAGGAGAGAACCATGATCCCTGAGGAACACCAATGTATCATGGTAGCATAGATTATGGAGCCCCACAAAAGAAGTCTGAAACAAAAAGCAATCAGAGAGGGAGGAGAAGAACCAGAGAAGGATGCCCCAGGAGGAAGAGAAGGGAATGCATCAGTCAGGAGGGCTCCCGAGGGGTGCCAGTGCAGTGAGAGGCAAGATCTCAGACTTGACCAAGCAAAGATTATTGCTATCTTTATAACAGAGAACAGGAGAATAAAAAATGGGAGAATTAAGCAGAGAACATATTTTGAACATTTGTTTTATGCCAATGGAGAAAAAAAAGAGAGGGTAACTGAACAGGAGGATGGATCAAGAGAATTGTCCAATGATGAGGGCAAACCTGACAATCTGAGAGATAAAGATAAAAAGACAGCGACAGCTGACAACACAGTAGTTCATGCATAATACAAAGTAAATATTGAAATGATAATCCTTCAAATCTCATTATTCTGTTTTACTTACTTATCACTGAAATAAAATTGACTTCAAATACATTTGAGGATTGGCTCCCTCCAGCAATACCCCTAATTCTAAAGTATGTTCTTGCCTGTGCAAACAAAACTAACTGCATTATCTTATCTTTCTCTTTCTCCTCCTCCCTTATCAATACATAGGCCAGCAATGAATGATCCATCTGAGTTCACTTGGTAAGGACACTGGCTGCCAGTCTTTCCCTCAGTTCCTCTTTTAGCACTTGTGTATCTCTGGAGCAGCTGCCTCCTTTGCTGGGGCAATGGCCTCTTCTCCAGACCTCCACCTCCAGGTCCTTATACTCAAAGAGGCAGAGGAATATTTCTTTATTACTACTCCTTGACAGAGAGAAACCTCATAATTATCAGCCAGAATCAAAATCTTGGGAGGTGGTTAAATTCTTGCATGGTTTTGCTAAATCCAGTATGAAGGATGAATTACTTAAAGGCAAGTAAATTGCTACAATAACTTAAAAATTCACGCTATCATTTCTGAAACTCTAGCAGATGGACCCCTAAGCATGTTAATTGGGATGGTTCTATCAAATAAATTCCTCATGCAAAGAAAGCAATAAACCTTAGGATATTTGGGAAATTTAAATCTAATGAGAAAGCATTTCAATTTAATTTGTTTCACTTAAGCTTACCTTGTTCAAGGCACTATGAGGAGTTGTGCGAAATGTACAATTGAATGAGAAACAATTCCTGTCATTTTAGAAGGAAAATCCCAAAATGATAAGTATACAATTATTTATAGCAATCCCAATACCCAACACACCACACACACACACCCTCTCTCCCTCACACACACACACACACACACAAAATTAATTATTCTCCAAATGCATTAAGCATTTTTATGTCTAGTGTTTCTGCATAGCCATTCTAACTCTCAAAGCACCCTTCCTCCAATTCTCTGCTCTTGAAATGCTACTTAGCCTTCAAGATTTAGTTTCCCAGGAACTTGCGGGTTTCTCCAATGAACATTAATCCCTCCTTCCCTATTTTTGCAAATGAACTATTTTACTACTTATATGTACATGTCTGCTCACCCCATCAGATTGTGAACACATTGAAGATAGGTATTGTATCTTACAATGCTTTAAATCCCCTCAGTGTCTAGCCAAGTGCCATACCCATAAGAGTGTAATATAGTTTTGTAGAACTAAATTGTTTCATTGATCATCAGCCTGAGAAAGCTCAATCAAGGACAAAAAGCCTACATAATTGTTGGGATCCTAGTAATGTTGGATAGAATTTATTAATCTATGCCAGGAACTATGCTAAGAGCTACTTATAAAGTACATCTAATCATTACTTTAAACTGTATAACATCCCTTTGGAGATATATTTTACTAAGTCTCTTTTAAAAGTGAGAAAACTGAGGCTCATCAAGATTATCAAGCATTATCAAAACCCCACATTTGCAAAGAGCAGGTCTGAATGTAGTCAAGGTCCAAATCAAACCACAGTTCAGTCTGGTTTTATGTGACCTAAAGTCTGTGTTTCTATCCACTGTACAACTTGCCCTAGCACCACCCCACAGCCATATGCTCCCTGCCATTGTGAGAAACAGGAAGAGCTTGTCATTTATTGAGTGCTTACCCTATGCCAAGCATTGTGCAATTTCTCATCACGTTTTATTTTATTAGATGCTCTCAAAACTTCATAGCATAGACTTAACGAGGCTTAGCGTATACGTTAATTATTCACAATAGCATAATCAGTAGTGGTAGAGCTGAGCTCTCAGGCCTGGACTGTGCTCCTAACCAGATGTTATCATCTACCTTTCAGATATGAAGGTCTGCTTGAGCCAGGGCCCTCAAAGCTCACTGAAACCCTTTGTCTTCCCAAGTTATTTTCATTGCTCCTGACGCCACCCCTTCATCTCTTTCTTCTTTCTGTTTCTAAGAGAAGTGAAGTTTCCAAACCGTTATATCAATAAGCTATAGCCTGTCCTTTCCACCTCCCTTCCCATAGCCCAGGATTCCTCTTTTCTGCAACAGGGAGGCTTGTCCCGCAGGGACATCCCAGGCACACAAGAGAGAACCTCTGGGAGATTCAACCCAGAGGATGTAGTCCCTCTTGGGCACATACTTCTGTCTCCTCTCTACTCCAAGTCAAAAAGAAACTGAAACTTTCTTCCCGCCTCTCTTTCCGAAAATTCCCCACCCTCTGTTTATGTTGTTCCTCCACTCTATCCATTTCCTTTATGTTGAGTATTTCAGCTTTTACTCTTGCAATATTTATCAGATCGAGTTGGCAGATGCTCCTCTCCCACTGTATGTTTTTCTTGATGAAGACAAGTGGACAACAAGAATGGGAAGTAAAGGGAAGTGAGGAATCAGTGTCCTTGACCAACATAAGAAGTGTAGTCACTTCCCATAACTGCCTAGAGAGGACGGAGAATGTGAGGGCTAATTTTGATACCTCAGATCAGGAAAGGTTGGATGAAGGGAAGGTTTGATCAGACAACAAAAGAAGAAGATTTCAGACTGGGTGATGGGGGCCTTAGAGGGTAGAGTGAGCCTGGAGTAATGAGATAACACAGGGACAAAAAAAAGGATGAGTCCCTATTTGCTACTTGTGAAGTTGATGACAGAGGCAATGGCATGATATGAATAAAGCTAAGAGAGAAATGAACAGACTGATATTAAAAAGCACTGAAGGCCAAGATGCTTGTGTTTGAGAGAGTGTTCTTTGCACCCTCTCTAGTGTCCAGACAAGGAATTTAAAACATTTTTCCAAAATAATTCACAATATCACAAAAGGAAGTTCAAAGAGCAAAACACATCTAGAACAATTTGTGTAGTTCCCAGTCATTTAATTGGTTACATTATTAAATCATACATTGACAGAGAATCACTCATTAATGAGTCTTTATAAAAACCTTTCTTGAACTGAAAACTAATTGAGGTATTTAAATATTAAGACAGAGTCTAATCAAAAGGCAAAACGCAAAACAAGTTAGCTCCAAATGACCTCATTTCAAAACGTGAACAAATGAGCAGCACATTGAGCTTCCAGGCAGGCTACATGTTAAGCAATTGTATTGCACGACTAGGTGTGGTGGTTCACGCCTGTAATACCAGCACTTTGGGAGGCCAATGTGGGCGGATCACAAGGTCAAGAGATTGCGACCATCTTGACTAACATGGTGAAACCCCGTCCCTACTAAAAACTGAGCATGGTGGTGCACTCCTGCAGTCCCAGCTACTAGGGAGGCTGAGACAGGAGAATCACTTGAACCCAGGAAGCGGAGGTTGCAGTGAGCCGAGATTGTGCCACTGTACTCCAGCCTGGCAACAGAGCTGGAGTACTCCATCTCAAGGGGGAAAAAAAAAGGAAAGAAATTATATTGCTTATCATTTATATGAAAGATTACCTTCTTTACTCCTATTCTTAATCATTTGCCTTTTTTTTTTCTTGCTTTACAGACACACAGTTTGAGCTTTCAAAAAAATTAATGATTTTCTGTAGTATGATTTCTCCTTTCAGTTAGATGAGCTTCTTTGGAATTAACATTATAGAACGTCTAGTAAGTAAGGGGTGTTTCAGTCACTGGCAACTCTTCAGACAGCACTTGCCTATATGTTTAAGGCTTAGCAGTGTTTTTCACTGTTCTTGCTTCTCACAGCTCAAAATATAATTCTCTTTCCTCTTGATCCTGTAGTTCCCTATATTTCAGTTCATTTTTTCCTGTGATGACTCAGAAATAAAATTCAGCTGTCTTTGTGCTGCTGCTATCTTTCTTCCTTTGTACTGTGCTTCAATTGCGTTGCTCAAAGTTCCATGGGGAGGTCCCTCTCTCTGAAGCACTGTAGGTTTTTCTATAAGAGCACTTAGTTTAATTATCTGCTATGTAATTTTATGTTAATTTGTGTCTTTTATCCAGTAGACCAGGAGTCCCCTAAGAGCAGAAACTGAATCTTTCATCCTTGTATACTCTATAACTAGAACAGTGCCTGTCTCACAGCAGGTACTCCATAAATACTTACAGGGTAAATGTAAGAATCTGGAGCAAGAGGACTCAGATTGAGTTGACGTCCTGCAATTTCCTCATATGTTGAATATAATAATAACTTTCTCTTCCAATAATTTTATTAACTGAGATGAAGCTGTGTAAAATGCTTTATATATTATAAGGCATACATGC
Source organism: Piliocolobus tephrosceles (assembly GCF_002776525.5). Lineage (NCBI taxonomy): Eukaryota > Metazoa > Chordata > Mammalia > Primates > Cercopithecidae > Piliocolobus > Piliocolobus tephrosceles. The sequence continues at coordinate 46,931,906 of NC_045438.1, forward strand.
ATGCCTATGTTACTGTGTTAACCCAACGGTTTGCTGTAGAAAATGTTATGGAGGATGGTTCTCAATCTAGGGTAATTTTGCCCCCCAGGGAGATATTTGGCAATGTCAGGAGACATGTTTGGTTGTCACATCTGTTGGAGGAGGGGTTGGATACTGGCATCTAGTGGATAGAGACCAGCCATGCCATATGTGTACTATACGTCATTCAATGCACAGCAAAGCACCATACAACAAGGAATTATCTGGCTCAAATTGTCAGTGGTTCCAACATTGAGAAACCCTGACTCAAACTTAAAAATACATGATAGGTAAAACATTTTCATTAGTATATTTGCCACTAGACAATTATCTGAGTTTTAGCTTTTTTGTACATAAACAGGGGTCATCATAATAATTTACTTGTAACCATTAGAGTAACACCTTATCTTTCACAATATAAATGTATTTTCTTACTCTCTGTTTAGCCAGCAGAGACACTTGGTTTCCACTCCTTGCAGGCCTGCAGTAAACTTATACATCCCTATACCCCATATATGTGGACAGATCTTCATGACTAGTTTTAACCAGTGTCTTGCATATATAAATGATGTGCATTACTTATCGGCCAAAACACTTAAATGGCTGGTGCAACCTGTCCAGTCCTTTCTTGCCCTGGCCTAGTGATTATAGACACAGCAGTTGAGACAGTGACACCACAGGATGGAAGTAGCCTGGATTCCACACCATCATATGGTACACAGCTGCCTAGAGTTATGCCCAAACCTATACTAGATTTCACAAGATTGAAAATAAACCTTTTCCAGGTAAAGCAACTGTAATTTGAGGATTATTTGTTAATGAAGTTTAATGTAGATTTATCTGATTACTATATTACCTTAAAGGGACAACAATTTTGGTTTTATTGAGCACTTTATACTCTAGTTGAACAATTTGTGGGACAGAACAGGTGTTCAGAAATAGTTTAGTACCAAATTGGTAAAAGGAAAAGGGAATTAACTCAGTTTATTTTCTTTTCAGAATATATCTGTCCAGTTATGACTAGTATGCTGGGTATTGCCTCAGGGTTTTAAAACTGACCCAAGTGTCCCATGGAACTAATGGTTTATTTTGAATAAGCATAAAAATTGACCCTCCTGCTCTTGAAACTTGAGATCAAGGTACATTTGCTGTGTCTGAGTTCCTTCCTTAGGAACCAACAATCAGGCCTCCCATATAGTATCAAGAACTGAAACTTAACAGATCACTGCATCTGGACACTAAAAGGTCAGGTGCCTTACCCATCATGATTGCCTGACTACTTGATTCCTTTTAACCAACTCCTCTTCCTTACCCCTTCCTAATTCCTGTTTTCCTACACACGCTTACAATTCTTCCCTGCAATATAAACCCTAATTTTAGTCAGTCAGGGAGATGGATTTGAGATTGATCTCCCATCTCCTTAACTATAGCACCTGATTAAAGCCTTCTTTCCTGGCAATACTTGTCTCAGTGGCTACTTTTCTGTGCAGCAAGCAACAGGACCTCGACCTAGACTGACTTGGTAACAGTTTTGTTTTCCAAAGGTCAGAGTCTGGAAATTTTGACTATGGCATTTTGTGATGTATAATCCTTCAACACACATTTAAATAATGTGTATCAAATCTTGAAATGCCCTTGATATTCTCACTGACCCAAAATGCCATAACCACATACACTGGGCAATACACTGTGGACACTTCGTGTTGTTTTGCTGCAAGGAAATTCCTAGGTAAATTAGTTATGAGTTCCAGGACATTTGCTGTCACTGCTCAGCAGGCTTGCATTTGCAAAGCTTGCCCTCTTGAGGCCAAACAATTCCAATATATAAATTGTCATGCCTGGATAATAAAGATTAGTTTGCATATCTCTTTTAAGCTACTGACTGATGAAGGCCAGAATCTGCCGCATTGCAGACTGGTGAAGAGCAAGGACTCTAGAACAGGATGTCTGGGTTTGTATCCAGGATTTACCACCTCTTGTCAGTGTCATCATTAATTTCCTTTATCCATAAAATACAGATAATAAAAGTACCCATGTTACAGTGATGTTCAATTAAGTGTATTAATGCATGTATAGGGCTTAAAATAATATTTACCACTCAAGTGTTTAAATAAAATCAACTAATATTATCTACAGTGACACTAAACTAGTATCCAGACATGATTTACTCATAGGGCCATATTCATTTACTAGACAAGCAGCTGCTATTCTTTTTTTTTTTTTTTTTTTTTTTTTTTGACAGAGTCTTGCTCTGTCATCAGGCTGGAGTGCAGTGGCGTGACCTCAGCTCACTGCAACCTCCACCTCCTGGGTTTAAGCGATTCTCCTGCCTCAGCCTCCTGAGTAGCTGGGACTACAGGTGTGCACCACCACACCCAGCAGCTGCTATTCTTAAAGGGGCTACATGCTTTATCCACTAACATTTCAAAATGTATTTGAAACAGATGAAACTAAAAGTTTCAACACATGATTATAATCTGTGTTGAAATGTGCCTTCCAAGTCATATAATTCTATACAAAACTCCATAAAGCCATGAAGACATTCATACATGACAGTCTAAGATGTGTAAATATTCACATCCCAAATTATATTATTGAATGATTTAGAGAGAAAAGAGGCATTTATTAAATATTCTTTCTCCCATTTTTTCTATTTCCTTTCAAAAAGTCCAGGCAATCGAATAAACATCGCAATGACCAGTTTAGACATGAAAATCATATTGCAGATAAATAAAATACATTTATTTAAAAATGGCCTTTGGCAGATCCAAAAAGTATATTATTAAATATATAATATTAAATCAATATAAGAATAAGTTGTAAAATTGACTTTTGTGCATTCTCTGGAAGATTTGGTCAACTACCTCTGTGAATAAATAATTTAAAAAAATGCATCCTGCCTGCACACCACCATGTGGCTGCCCAAAAAGCATGCAATATAAAATATAATATCCTAAACTGAAAAGAGATTATAATCATATTTGGCTGTCTGATATCATGAATATAAAATTCTCCTGCACAATGTAGAAACATAAGGCAATAAACAGAATTGTCCATACTGGCTAGAATTTCATTTATATTTTGCCAAGCTTTTCTACATTACTTGTGGCAAATTATATGAAATGAACATAGAATTACAATGAAAATAGCTAAATAATAATACATAATCTATCAAAAATTACTGTAAAATGTAATTGCTGCCTTAAATATTTAAAAATATTTAAAATATTTAAGATATTTATAATTACTTAAAATCATGTTACTAATAGGGGCACTTTTCTGCTTTTGTTCTTAATCACATTACTATAGAAACCTAAGAAACATGAGAAGTTGATAATTCAAACAGAAGGTATTGAGAAAACACACACATACACAGCAATGAACTCTGCAGGGCACAGAGTAAGTATTCAATAGCTTCTTAAAGTAAGATTAATTTTTGCTTACTTCTTAAAGTAAGATTATATTTCACACATCTGCATGTTTACAAATATTATCTGTATATCACTTTGTGCAGAAATCAGGGCATATATTTTAACTGCAGTTAAAGCATAGACATTAAAAAAAAAAAAAAGATAAAGAAGAAAATCCTACTGTTTACAACAACATGGATGAATTTAGAGGACACCATGGTGGGTAACATAACACAGTCACAGAAGGACAAATACTGCATGATTCTACTTATATGAGGTATATGAAATAATCAAATTAATAGATTCAGAGAGTAGAATGGTGGTTGCTACAAGCTGGGGTATGGAAAAATGGAGAATTGTTGCTCAGTGAGTATAAAGTCTCAATTGTACAAGATAAATATGTCTAGAGATCTTCTGTCCTGAGAAGATTTAAACAGGGTTGAGGCACGATTTGATTTTAATTTTATAAGTATTATTCGGATTTCTGTTAAATATGGCAAGTTGAACACGTGTGTTTATCATCATTTGCTTCAAAAATTCCGGTAACATGACAAGAGATTAATTTAAAAAGTTGCAAACTCAAAGGATCAAATTAGGCCAGGAGATGGAACAACAGGAAATAAGAAATAGCTACACATACTTTGAAGGTGGAAAGCATACAGATAGTGGTAACTGACACACAGATGAGACTGCAGAAGTCTAGTCATTCTTGAGGGGGACACTTATAAGAAACAAAGGAATTGGATTTGTCTGTTATCACACTACAAATAAAGACATACCCGAGAATGGATAATTTATAAAGGAAAGAGGTTTAATTGACTCACAGTTCCACATGCCTGGGGAGGCCTCACGATGAGGAGCAAAGTCACGTCTTACATGGAAGCAGGCAAGAGAACTTGTGCACAGGAGCTCCCGTTTATAAAACCATGAGATCTCGTGAGACTTACTCACTATTATGAAAACAGCATGGGAAAAACCTGCCCCCATGATTCAATTATCTCTACCCAACCCCCACCCTTGACATGTGTGGATTACTACAATTAAAGGTGAGATTTGCATGGGGACACAGCCAAACCATATCAGGAATTTGTAGTGCAAACCTAGAAAAGCTCAGGAACTGAATATACAGATTCTAATGAAGGCAAATGGAGACTAGACTGCAAGGTGGACTCTCAACAGTTTAAAGTCACTATTATGTTCAATTACTTGCTGAGACCTTTTCTGCATTCTTGTACAACAGACTACTACCCATCCACACTCCTGAAAAATACATGAGGTTATTATTAGGGAGAATTACACTGGAGAGGACATCAAGCAGGATGCAATGAAGGGCAAAGTACCATACTGACAGAGGGTGAGTGGGTGAAAGTCTGTGTACTGAACATTGAGAATTCCATGCCCTGTAGTTAGACACCAGGCTTATTTCTCTCATATAGGAGACTGGAAGATTCTTTCCTGGAGAAATTGAGCAGCCAAAGAGAAAAGATCTATAGATGCTGACATGGAATGGGGCAACAAAGTAGCTGAGTCTCCCTTCCAATTATCCTACAGTGAAACTTACCAGTCAATAATCCCTTGCCACATTTACAGAACTTTCAGTTAATGATAGTGCTTCACTCTTGAATCAATGTAATACTGGGCATTTAAGGATAGCCTACCATATATAAGATGGAGACTTAATGAAGAGAAAAAAACTCTAAGAAACAGACAAGCATAGAAAGCAGAAAACCTGGAAAAAGAGAGAAAGAGAAAGCAATCAATGGTTCAGTTAAATATGAGAAACTATTTCTTTGTTTGAAAATAAAACACACTGTTTGAAAAAAGAACTATCAAAGAACAAAGAAGAGTTCTTAGAAATAAAAAATATGATTGCAAAAATGAAAAATCAACAGGAAATCATATAGATAGAACCCAAAAATGGGGGGAAAAAAAAAAAAGAAAAAAATGTAACACAGCTGAAATAAATTCCATAATTTTTCAGAAAATATTTTTTCCTCTTCCCTGCAAGGTGGAGGATATTTTCTTACTTCATTGAGGATGGGCTAGGGACACCAAGTCCTACTTGTGTGTAGAAAGGATAGTGTGCTGGCTCTAAACCAAAGTTGTAAGAGGCACGTGAGTTTCTGTTCGCTTAATTAAACATCTGTCATTCAAGAAGCCAGTGGTCCAAGAAAGATGACAAAGACATGGGGGAAATGTCTCCAACCAAGTTCAGCTGACTCTAGCCAATCTTTGCAGAGCTGCAACCAAGTGCAGACTGATGAGCAAGAAAATAAATGCATGTTATTGTATGATACTGAACTAGGCAGTACAATACAGCATTATTGTAACAATAACTAATTTAAGACAAAAATTAAAAATCTGAAACAAATACAAAGAAGCAACCCAGAAGTTGAAACAACTGGCTAATATAGTTTCAGAAAGAATCAAGAAAATTAAGGGGAAAAATTTATGAAAGAAATAATGTAAGAAAAACTTTCAGAATTGGGTGACATAAATTTCCATATTCAAGGAGTCCAGTGATTACAAAATGATATACACCAAGGTATATCTTATGGAATTTCAGAATATCAAGGGTAAAGAAGGACAAAAACTTATTATAGACAAAATATGATCAGACTGGCATTGGACTTATGAGAACAATGCTGAAAGTGAAAAATTAGTAAATAAATGTCTTTGAAATTAAAATTGAGAGCATAAAAATTCTGATATAATTTTATATAGCTATTCAAAAGTTAAGTCAAATGTGAGGGTGGAGTAATGGTATTTTCAAGCATATAAGGACTCAAAAATATTTACTTTCAAAGCATATTTTCTCAGGAAGTTATTAAAGAATATGGTCTAGTAAGATGAGGTAGACTGGAGATCCAAGAAGTCAGAGATTCAGAAGAGAGGTGAAGAAAAATCTAGAGTGATGGGTAAGAAAATATCCAGAACAATAGCTGTGTAAGCCAGCCTAAGAGCTTTCAGTCCCAATTAGAGTAGGACACTGAAAGGCTGTAGGAGGAATATCTCCACAAAAACATGGTATTTCATTAATTTTACCTCCTGTATATTATCTCACTATATAAATAAATCACTTTCTTCATTCCTCTTGACTGAGGAATGATCAAGTTTCTGCTTTTTCCCTATTATAATCAATAATGCAATTAATACATGACTTCTTGTGAACAATTATAAGAAGCTGGTTTTTGTTTTTAGTGTAGGTATTGAATTATTGAGTGTGATGATAATTTTGTGTTTTAACTTGGTTAGTCCAAGGTACTCGGATATTTGGTCAAACACTTTTCAGTATTGCTGTCAAGGTATTTTTAAGATGAGATTAATGTTTGTCTTAATCCTTTTGTGCTGCCATAATATAACACCTGAAACTGGGTAATTTATAATGAACAGAAATATCTTGGTTCACAGTTCTGCTGGTTGAGAAGTCCAATATCAAAGCATCTGATGAGGACCTTCTTGCTGCATTATCCCACAGCAGAAGGTGAGACAGCAAGACAGCAAGAGGGGACAATACTTATCCTTCTATAATCACATTAATCCCACTGATGAGGCCAGAGCCTTCATGCCTTAATCACCTCTTAAAGTTCCCACTCCTTAATACTGTCAATGGCAATTAAATTTCAACATGAGTTTTTGCGGGGACAAACATTCAAACTATAGTAATATTTAAATCAGTAGACTTTGAGTAAAGTAAATTACCCTTCATAATATGGTGGGCATCGTTTAATCAGCTGAAAGCCATAAGGAAAAGACTGACTTCCCATGAAGAAGAAAGATTTCTGCCAGACAACTGCCTTCAGTCTTTTGCTATAATGTCCTTTTTTTTTTTTTTTCCCTGGGTTCCAGCCTGCCAATTTACCTTGCAGATTCTGGATCTGCGGATTTTGGAGTTGCTAGCCTCTACAATTACATGAGCCAATTCCTTAAAATATCTTTCTCTACCTTCCAATAGGATGTATATATAACCAATAGGAAACACACACACACACACACACACATACACACACACACACACACACCCCCTATCGCTTCTTTCTCTAGAGATGCTAATACATCAGATATGTGCACATACAATTTCACTAGATATTGGCAAAATGTATAAAACATTCTAGAATTTTTATATTCCCATCAACAGTGATGAAAATGTTCATTTCTCCATATTGTCACCAGCATGTAATTTTGTAACAGTATAATATTTTGGACCAATGTGATAGTTGCTAAGTTTTTTCTTATTTTAATTTGTATTTTTTCATTATGATTACTAGTTGGTTTAAAAATTTTTCATGTATTCATTTGACCATTCATATACATGCTTCTAGGAAATGCCCATTTTAATATTTTTCTAAATAAACATTTTCATTAGTGTGTAATTTACATAGAGAAAAGCATACAAGTCATGAGTGTACAACTTGGTAAAGTATTACAAAATAAACACCTCCAATATAACCATCATCTAGCACCTAGATCTTACATCCAAAAATCTAACATTGCTGGAACTCTAGAATGTCCAAGCAAGTCCCCTTCCAAACACTACATCCTCTTTTTTTCCACAAAGAGAAACACTATCCTGAATGATAACACCATAGATTATTCTTGCCACTTCAAGTAAGTGGATCAAACTATACAGAATATATTGTGTCTAGTTTCTTTTCCTCTATATGTTTGTGAGAGTAGTAATTTTCACTGCTGCAAAATAGTTCATTGCATGACTATGCAATAATTTATCTACTTCGTGTTTATTAAAATATGATGCTGTTATAAACTTTTTAATGCATGTTTTTCAGTGTGCATAAGTATGTGCCTAGGAATGTAAATGTTTGTCTTCAACTTTGGAGGATAATGGCAGTTCTCCAGTTGGGTACACAGATTTATACCCCTACGTGTAGTGCACATCAACTCTAATGGCTCCACATCTTTGTCAACAATTGGTATTGTCAGCACTTTTTAATTTTAGCCAATCTAGAAAGTGTGAAAAAAACCACTGATTTGTGGCTTAAATTAGCATTTCTTTGATGACTAATGAGATTGATCATATTTACATGTTTGTGGGCAATGGGGATATCCTCTTTTGTAAAGTATCTTTTCACAACTTGTTCTCTCATTATATTTTGTTGTATGTATTTTCTTATTGAGTTTTACAAGTTATTTATATATTCCAAATTTGAGCTTTCTGTTTCTGTATGTGTTGCAGATAGATTTCCCTAGTCTGTTAACTTGGCTTCAATTCTCTTGTTGGCTTTTTTTGAGGGAGAAATGTCTAAGTTGTATTGTCTACTTTTGCATATTTCCTTTATAGTTTATGTTTTTTGTGACTGTTTTAAATATTCTAACTTATCCTAAAATCATAAAGATATCCTCCTCTGTCATGTTCTATAACAGCACTCTGTTACAAATTTCTGCAATAATAGACATATTTTATATCTGTGCTAGCCCACATAGTAGCCACTAGATACAAGTTGCTACTGAACACTTAAAGTATGGTTGGTGTGACTGAGGAGATATTTTAACATTTTTATTTGATTTTAATTAACTTAAATTTACATTGCCATATGTGGCAATTGCTAGTGGCAATTTAAATCGCTAGCGGCCAACAGATTAGATAAAAATCATTCAATTACGTTCTCAGACCACAATATAATTAAAGTAGAAATCAGTAACAGAAAGATAGCTGGGAAATTCCAAAATATTTGGAAAGTAGCACACTTCCAAATTATCCACGGTCAAAAACAATCAACATAAATTTAACATTTTTGAATCAAATAGAAGGAAAAATAAAATGTATCAAAATGTGTGTGATGCACTGATAGCAGTGCTTAGATTAAAATGTTTAGCATTAAATTCACGTGTTCAAAAAGAAGAAAAATCTAAAATTTCACCCTCCACCTTAAGAAACTAGAGTAAGAAAAGTCAATTAGGCCTGCCTGAAATAGATCAGATCCTTAAAAGAAACTGCTGAAACACACACAAGGAGAAATGGATAAACTTATTATCCATTTATTTATTATAGAAATTTGATCACTATTTAATAAACTTACAAAAATAAAGCACCATATTCAAATGGTTTCACTGGTAAATTCACTAAACATTTAAGGAGAAAATAATACCAAGTTTCCACAATTTCTTCCAGAAAATGGAAGCCGTGAAAACACTGTGTATATTATTCTATAAGGCCAGCATTACCCTAATGTCAATTCCAGAGAAGGACCTTGCAAGAAACAAAAACTACATTCCAGTCCCTCTCATTAACATAGACATAGGAATCCTTAACAAAATATTCACAAATTGAACCCAACAAGTATAACAGGAATTATACACCATGGCTGAGTAGAATTTATTTCAGGTACTCAGGGCTCGTTCAAAATTTAAAAATCAATCAGTGTAATTCATCACATCAAAACACTAAATAAGAAAAACCATATGATATATCAATTGATACAGAAAAAGCATTTAACAAAATATAGAACCCATGCATGATAAAAGCTCTCAGAGAATTAGGAATAAAGGGAAATTCTCAACCTGATAAAGAACATCTATAAATCTACAGCCAACATCTTAATTGTAAGAAACTGGACATAAAGCAAGATTGTCCTCTTATATTAAAAAGTTTATTCAAAGTCCTAGATAGTGCAATAAAACATAAAAAAGAAAAATTATGGAGATTATTTAAAAAGAAAATGATCATATTCACAGATGACGTAATTTTCTATGTAGAATGCTCCAAAATACCTATTTAAAAACTCCTAGAACTAATGCACACACACACACAGTAATACACTTAGTATACACTAATATATAATATAACCTGCTCTCAATATACAAGGTCAACATGCAAAAATCAATTGCTATATCTTTTCTATATCTCAGCAATAAACAATGGGAATTTAAATTTTAAAAAGCAGTATCATTTGCAATAACACTAACAAATTTTAAAGGTGGGGTGTAAATCTAACAAAATATGTACATAACCTTTATGTAGAATATTACAAAACACTGATGAGGAAATAAAGGAAGGTCTAAACAAAATGAATGATATTCTGGGTTTATCGATTGAAGGACTTGATATTATTAAACTGTCTGTTCTGATATATAGACTCAATGCAATCCCAACGAAAATTCCATCAAGATATGTTTTTAGATATTGATGAACAGATTCTACAATTTATATGGAAAGGCAAAAGACTCAAAATAGCCAACACAATATGAAAGAAAGAAAGTCAGAGAGCTGACACTACATAACTTCAATATTTATTATAAAGCTACAGTAATCAAGATAGCATGGTATTAGCAAAAATATAAGCATATGAATGAGAAAAGAGAATACAGAGTCCATTAATAGACCCACACAAACATAAAAAAGAATCTTTGATGAAAGAGTAAAGGCTATTCAACTGAGAAAAACAGTCCTTCACACAAATTGGACACATGCAATTTGGACATCCATGCAAAAAGAACAATTGGACATCCATGCAAAAAGTGAACTTAGACACAGACATTATGCCTTTCATAAGAAACTCAAAATAAATAATAGACATAAATAAAAATACAGAAATTATAAAACTTATTGAAGAAAACATAGGGTAAGCTATAGATGATTTTGGATTTAAGAATGAATATTTAAATACAAGAGTAGCAAAATACATGAAAAATGAATAGGTTGAATTTTATACATATTAAAATTTGTTCTACAAAAGACATTGTTAAAAGAATGAAAAGACACAGATTAGAAAAAATACTTGCAAGACAGCTATATAATAATTATATCCGAAATATGCAATACACAAAAAAATCCTTAAAAGCCAACAAGAAAACAAAATAAAAATGAGTAGACGATCTGAACAGATGCCTCGCCAAAGAATATATGTCGTACAAGTGACACATATTGACATACAAGTGAATATATGTCATACAAGTGACCAAATAAGCATATTAAAAACTGCTTATTTCCATTTTTTGTTAGGGAAATATAAATTAAAACAACATTCCATTAAAAAGTCAAAACTACAAAGAGAGTAAACAAATCAATGGTGGCTAGGGATTCTGAGGGGAGAAGTAAATAGATGAAGCACACAGGATTTTTTAGAGCAGTGACACTGTTGAGTATGATACTATACTGGCAGATATATGATTCTCTGCATTTCTGAAAACCATAGAACTTTACACCATGAAGAGTGGAGCTTAATGTTTGAAAATTAAACAAACATTTAGGAGATAAGAGGATCCTAGGATGAAATGCAGGCTATGATTTATTTTAAAAAAAAAGCAACTGTATTACAAATGTATGAAATAATCTTGCTAAAGAGGATGGAGAAAAGATACTTAGTTAGTATCTTTAGAAATAAGTAGAGTCTATAACACTGAAGATAAAAAGAACCTTACATAAGCTCTGTATTCTAGTTGATACAATTGTTTCCCACAGGGATATGGGTCAATAATTCTGAAATTACTATACCTGTATATTAGAAATGCACAATTAAGTAAATAGCTGGGTAATGACAGAAGCCAGGTTTCTCACTGTTGGAGTGAGAGGTTACACATAAACAGGTGGAGAATGCCAGAAGGATCCATGTGATCATTGATCAGAATGGGAGACAATAGTATGAACTCATGTTTAGCTTAAAATACATACTCTTAGATACATACAGAAATATTTATAAATATGCATATATACATGAGTTAGTACACACGCGTACTTCCTTCTTTCAGCTGAGAGGGTCTTGAGCAACAAGACAGTACCAGTGAGCACACCTAGCTCAAAGATATTAGTTTTTGATTCCATTCTCCAATGAAAGGATGCTAGACTCATTGCACAAATGACCAATTTGGGTCTGTGGCATGAAATAATGATCTTGCAGCATCTTGTAGTGCCAGAAAGGAAGAAAAAACTAAAATATAAAACCCACAAAACCCACAGTGACAGGAAAATATCAAAGAGACATTGGAGCCAACTGAAAGAGCTTCCAATGGCCAAAGCTGGCACAACATGAGCAACTAAATAAGGTTATATTGGGATGTAAGCCAAAGCAGAAAAGAAGTATCAATGAGTTCATACTAGCATCATAAATGTTTGGATATATAAATGAATAGGGGAGGAGATCTAAATCTACTGTGCAGAGTTCAGAACATTTTATGAGAGATTATCTCTCAGAGAGAGAGAGAGTATTAACCCAACTCCTTAAATGTTGGCTGTGGCTAGTGACTTCATTCTAAAGAAAACAATATGGAAAAGGGGAAAACTTTACAGTGCAGAAATCTGACAAACATTACCTTAGTCAAACAATCAAGATTAACATCAATAATGACAAGTCATATTGATGACATGTACCTTTGATGTAATTTATGAGAATGGCACTTCACCTGTGTAGTCTTTCTCCTCAAACCCCGAAGTTCTAGTATAATTTGGAGGAAAACATCAGACAATCCCCACTGAGGCACATTCTTCAGAATACCTAGCCTGTACTCTGAGAAACTGTCCCCGCCAAAAAGAACCTAGGGAGACATGTTGGCTAAGAGTAATGTGTATCCTGAATGGGACCCTGGAAGAGAAAAAGGTCAGTAGACCAAAACTAAGGAAATATGAATAAAGCATAGACTTTAGTTAATGGTATCAATATCAGTTCATTAATTATAACAACTGTTCCATACTAATTTAAGATGTCAACAACAGGGGAAACTAGATGTAAGTACATAGGAACTCTCTGTACTACCCTTGCAACTTTTCTGTAAACCTAACACAATTGTAAAATGAGAACTTGATTAAAATAAATTAATAGTGATATGCTGAAATTTTTACCTCTAAAACTAGCATCTCTAGTATCTCCATTTTTATTCAAAATTATATTAGAAGCCCTAGCCAGTGAAATAAGTTATGAGAAAGGAATAAAAAAGGATAGAAAAGTTTTTCTTTTTTTAAAGAAAATGTATACATAGAAAATGTAATCCTACAAGTAAACCTTTAGAATTATCAGGGTCATTGAATCAATTCATTATACACAAATTAATTTAATTTTAATGTTACATACTAGCTACAGAAATTTTAAGATGTCTTAAAAGTATTGAAATATGTTGACCTACATAAATGATGGATATACCATGTCAATATTTTTGAATACTCAATGTTGTATAATTTCCAATTCTTCTCAAATTGATCTATAGATTCACTGTAATGACAATAAATGTCCCAGCAGGTGTGTTTCTGAAAATTGAGATGCTGAGATTAAAATTATATGGAAACATAAAGGAACCAGAATGGTTAAGGGAAACTTGAAGAATTACAGAATGATAGAATTTGATTTACCAGAAAAGACTTAGAGCATAGTTACAATCACAAAATAAGAATCGGTTACAAGTAAAGACCATAGACTAATTAAGACAAGAGACAGCAGAAACAGACCCATTCCTCCAGGATCACTTGAATTACGACAAAGGTGGCACGCTGGAGGAATAGAAAAAGCATGGTTTTTCAGTGAATAGTCCTGAGTCAATAGTCCTGAGTCAATTAGTTGTCCATCTGGGAACCAAATGAAACCTGACATTTGCTTTTCCTATTTCTTTTGGGGTAGGCCTGCTGGTTTGTGTGGTTTGTATTCATCATTCAATGAGTCTCGTTAAATACCATTTTCCTATTTTATTTTTCATGAACTGTATAACTATATCAAATTATCTCATTTATTTGATTGCTTTTTTTCCTGTTCCCACTACAATATAAAGTCCCTGAGAACAATAATTTATCTATGCTGCTAATCATTGTAGGTAAAATATCTAAAATATTTCAAGGTATAATTATAAGCTTTTGAATAAATAAATGAATATATAAATCTGCCAGGAAAATGAGGAGTGAAAATAACATAATCCTTTGATCTAGCACAGGAAGGATGAGGACAGCTTGAGAGCCTGGGATGGGGTAATGGTTTGGAACATTCTAAATCAAAGGCATAGCAAATGCAGAAAGCATAATACATGTTTAGGGGAACATCACAGGGTGACTTTCTGAGTGGGCTATTTTTATATGTAGTAAATGGAAATGTCTGTTTAAAATAAAGGCAGTTGTATTTATTCAGTGACAAGTCTCAGATTACTTGTATTATGTTCTCTTTATTTCATGTGTAGAAAGAAAACTTGTTTTCCTCTAAAATACCAGCTCAGGATTCTAACACTTATCCATTCTCCTGCAACCTTCTCCAGTTCAGGGCTGTACAAGCAGATATTGTCCAACACTTACGTATAGTACTTGGTATTATGTACGTCTGGTTTCTTAAGTGTGTGCATCATACTTATCTAGGTTTGTTTATGTTTTAATACAGATTCCTGGGATCCTCTTCTAAAACATTAAAACAGAAGGTCTGGGCTAATTAACTAGCTAGCTCCCTAAGTGAGTCAGATACACAGCAGATGTGGGAACTACTGAATTCTAATCTGAACCCGTGTGTATTAGTCAGGGTTCTCTAGAGGGAGAACGATAGATGTATATATAAAAGGGAGTTCATTAAGGAGTATTCATTCACAAGCTCACAAGGTGAAGCCTCACAGTAGGCCATCTGCAAGACGAAGAGCAAGGAAGCCAGTCTGAGTCCTTGAACCTCAAAAGTAGGGAAGCCAACAGCACAGCTGCTAGTCTGTGGTTGAAGGCCCAAGAGCCCCTGGCAAACCACTGGTGTAAATCCAAAAGTGCAAAAGCTGAAGAACTTGGAGTCTGATGTTGGAGGGCAGGAAGTACTCAGCACAGGAAAAAGATGAAGACTGGAAGACTAGTCCTTTCACATTCCTCTGCCTGCTTTAATTCTAGCCACGCTGGCAGCTGAATAGATGGTGCTCACTGAGGTTGAGGGTGGGTCTGCCTCTCCCAGTCCACTGACTCAAATGTTAATCTCCTCTGATAACACCCTCACAGACACACCCAGGAACAACACCTTGCATCCTTCAATCCAATCAAGTTGACACTCAGTATTAACCATCACACCCTGCTAACCAAAGTGTGGTCTACCAACAGCATTGACATCACCTAGAAACTTGTTAGAAAATTTGAATTTCAGGTTCCATCCCAGATATGCTGAATCAGAATCTAAACTTTTATAAGATCCTACATAATTTATATGAGCTTTAATAATTGTAGTAAGAACACAACATAAAATTTACTTTCTTAAATGTTTAAGTGTGCAAGACTATTGTTAACTGTAGGCACAATGTGGTGCAGATCTCTAGAACTTATTCCTCTGGCATAATTGAAACTTACATCCATTCATTGGCAATTTCCCTTTTCTCCCTGACTCCAGACCCTGAAAATCACCATTCTCCTTCCTGATTTTCTGAGTTTGGCTGTTTTAGATACCTTACGTAATTGGAATCATGCAGAATTCATCCTATTATGACTGGCTTATTTCACTCGGCATAACGTCTTTGAGGTTCATCCATGTTGTTGCATATTATGGGAATTCCTTATATTTAAGGTGGAATAATATTCCATTGTATGAAGATGGCTATTGTGTTTTTAAAAAGACAACAAGTGTTGGTAGAGATGTAGAGAAAATTGAATTCTTGTATACTGGTGATGAGAATGCAAAATGGTGCAGCCACTATAGAAAACAGTATGGAGATTTCTCAAAAAATTAAAAATGGAACCACCATATAATCCAGCAATCCCACTTCCAGGTGTTTCTCCAAAAGAATGGAAATCAGAATCTTGAAGAGATATTAGCACCCAAATGTTCAATACAGCACAACTGACAATAGTCAAAGTGTGGAAGCAATCTAAATATCTATGGAAGGATAAATGGATACAAAAAAATGTGGTATATATTACTAGACACATATGAACTTTTAAATTCGAGAAGTGAATTCTGATCCAAACCACTGTGCTCCTAGATCCTTAGCAGCAACATCTCCTGGGAACTTTTTAGAAATGCAAATTATTTGCCTCACCCTAGATCTGAATCAGAACACCTCTGTTTTAACAAACCTTGAACACTCAAGTTTGAAAAACATTCATCTAAACTATTATCCTGTCTTTGAATCATTGATCCACAACTTTACCCTGCGTTTAGCATTGACCTTTTCTAATTTTAAACACCACCCCAGTTCTACTTCTAAAGTCAGTGGAAATTCGGGAGGGCCAGAGAAGGACGAATAATAATAATAATAAATCTATTGTATTACATACATACGGAACAAAATGCTACACTTTGTCCAATTTTGGAGGATTTCCATTTTTTTTCTCCCAAACTGTACATGGGTTTGGAAGGGCTAATTGGGTAGATATAAAAGCCATGTACTGGTTGGCCATACTTCCTTAGAGGCACATCTGTGGTTTTTCAATAGCTATTCTAGAAAAAGGTTTTACTCCCACCTTGACTTCTAAATTTTAAAATGCCTCCATCTCTGAAAAACACTTTTCAATAATTGTCAATTAGAGTGAGGATAGTACAGTAAGCAGCTGCTTTAGTTTATTCAAGGAAGCGGCCAGAGGATGTCAGGTCCAGGTGTTTCTAAATATTAAAGGTAATGGGGTGCATCCCTCAACTTTATAAATGGAGAAAGCAATGGGCCGTCCTCCATGTTTCTTCTTTAAAATAAAAACCCACAAGGCTACTACTTTCCAATTGATTTCCTAGGATTTATCTTAGAACATTTACATCTAATCCAAACACTACCAGATGAAGGCTGAAAAGGATTGTTAGGGAAGTAAAATAAGATGGCTTCAGAGTCCCTGTGTCTTCTTTCTCAAACTCCTTCCATATTTTAAATGCTAAAGCATGATTAGCTTTTAAATAGACTATTGTGTGCCTGTGTGTATGTGTTTGTGTATCTAAGGTATACAACATGATGTTTTAATATAGTGAAATAGTTACTAGGGTTAAGCAAATTAACATGTCCATCATCTCACATAGTTACACAACTCTTTTTCTTTTTTTCTTTTTCTTTTTTTTTTTGAGATGATCTTGCTCTGTCGCCCATGTGGAATACAGTGGTGCGACTAAGCTCCCTGAAGCCTGGACCTCCCAGGTTGAGGTAATCGTCCCACCTCAGCCTCCTGGGTAGTTGGGACTACAGGTGGGTGCTACCACACCGAGCTGCAATTTTTTTTTTTTTTTTAATGGTAACAGCACTTATAGTCTACTCTCTTAGCAAATTTCTAGTCTACAATACAATTGTTTTTTTTTGTTTTGTTTTGTTTTTTTTGTGTGTGCGTGTGACGGAGTCTTGCAAGCTCCGCCTCCCGGGTTCCCGCCATTCTCCTGCCTCAGCCTCCAGAGTAGCTGGGACTACAGGCGCCCGCCACCTCACCCGGCTAGTTTTTTGTATTTTTTAGTAGAGACGGGGTTTCACCGTGTTAGCCAGGATGGTCTCGATCTCCTGACCTCGTGATCCGCCCATCTCGGCCTCCCAAAGTGCTGGGATTACAGGCTTGAGCCACCGCTCCCGGCCCAATATTTTTAACTATAACGGTCATGCTACATTAGATCTTTAGGACTTACTCATCCTATATAACTGCAACTTTGTACACTTTGACCTGAATCATTCCGTTTCTTCCCTGCCCCTGGTAACCACCACTGTTTCCATGTATTCTCTCTCTCTCTCTCTCTCTCTCTGTGTGTGTATGTGTAAGATTCCACATATAAGTGATATGGCACAGTAGTTTTCTTTTTGTGTCTGGCTTATTTCGCTTAGCATAATGTCTTCCAGGTTTATACATGTTGTTGCAAATGTCAGGGTCGCCTTCTAAAGGCTGACATTCCATTGTGTGTGTGTCTGTGCGTCCATGAATACGCACACGTGCATGCATATGTATATATCACAATTTATTTATCCATTAATCGTTAACAGACACTTTGGTTGTTTCCAAATCTTCACAACTGTGAATAATGCTGCATGAACTTGAAAGTGATTTCTATGAGATCCTGATTTCATTTCCTTTGGGTATACACCCAGAAGACGGATGGCTGGGTCACTGGCTTTAGCAACGATTTTTGCGATATCACACCAAAAGCCCAGGCAACCAAAGCAAACCTAGATAAATGGGACTTCATCCAACTAAAATACTTCTGCACCGCATAGGAAATAATCAACAAAATGAAAAAAAAAAAAAAAAAAAAAAAAAAAAAAACAGCCTAGAGATTGGGAGAAAATATTTGTGAGCCATATATCTGATAAGGGGTTAATATTCAAAATACATTAAGTTCACACAACTTAGCCAAAATAAATAAATTAATTAATAAAACACCTAATTAACTAGTGGGCAAAGGATCTGAATGGACATTTTCAGACGAAGTACAAATGACCAACAGGTATAAGAAAAGGTGCTCAAAATCACTAATGAACAGGGAAATGCAAACCAGAGCCACTAGGTATCTCCTCACATCTGCTAGGATGACTTATAAAAAAGATAAGCGATAAGTGTCGGTGATGCGCGGAGCAAAGGGAACCCTATACACTGGTGATGGGAATGTGCTCTGGAACAGCCATTACGGAAAACCCTACAGAGGTTCACTCAAAAAGTTAAAAACAGAACTACCAGGCCAGTGTTACCCGTCCTTTGTTAAGTTCAAAGTCACGGTGCCACTTCCTTTCCCATCTAAAGGGGACTGCTGGTGACCCAAGGCAAGGCCCGCAGGTGTGGCTCTCCCTGCGGGGACAGTAGGACAGGATGTGGATTTCCAGGCCAGCGGCTTCCAGGTTGGGGCCAGACCCCAGGCCGACCCAGGCCCCGGGTGGGCTCAGCGGCCTCCGCTCCTCCTCAGGTCCCCAGTGAACCTCCGACGCCCACGAAGGCTCCAGGCTGGCTCCCTGGAGGCCCACCAGCGGGCGGCTGGGGCCTCCCTCCGCGCCGCGACCGCCAGGAGGCGCCGCCCGGGAGAGGAAGTCCAGTTGGGCCTGGCCGGGCTTGGGGGGCGCAGGGAGTGGCAGGAGTCACCTCGCGCAGGGTCCTCCCCAGGCTGGCGCCAGGCCCTTCCCCCGTCCGGACCCGTCCGGCCCCTCCCAGGTCGCGAGCACTGGCAGGTTCCGGGTCCTGTGACTGGTCAGGCGGCGTCAGCGGGCGCGGCGGAGGGCGGGCCGGCCTCGGGGGAGTTTCCGCGGCCGCCGGGGGCGGGGCGGGAGAGCGCGAGGCCGGGCGGGAGGCCAGACTCGGAGCCCTGGCGCGCCGGACAGCCGCAGGGCTCATGGCGGGCGGGGGAGCTGGGGACCCTGGCCTGGGGGCGGCTGCCGCCCCGGCGCCCGAGACCCGCGAGCACCTCTTCAAGGTGCTGGTGATCGGCGAGCTTGGAGTGGGCAAGACCAGCATCATCAAGCGCTACGTCCACCAGCTCTTCTCCCAGCACTACCGGGCCACCATTGGGGTGGACTTCGCCCTCAAGGTCCTCAACTGGGACAGCAGGACTCTGGTGCGCCTGCAGCTGTGGGACATCGCGGGTAAGCGCGGCTGCTAGTTTCCCACTCCAGAGCCCAGCCGGGCCGTCCGGCTCCTATCTGCCTCTTTACTTTTTCTTCTCTGCCTGAACTCGTCTGCCTGGGTACATTTAGAAGAGAGAGGCCGAATCCAAGGGCGAGATGCGATGGACGCGGTCGGCTGGACTCGGTGGGGCCCGGAGGATGGGATGGGCAGTAGGAGCTGGAGCAGGTCCTGCACGCCAGAGGGAGGCGAGGAGGCCAGGGGGCCTTTTCCAGAAGTTTGAACTCTGAATAATGCAAGTGTATCATAGATACACCAGGACTAGTTGGGAAGGCTGCCTTGAAGCGGGCCGCGGCCTCCTCAGCCTCAACTCAAGTTCAGAGGGATTGGGTGACTTACCTGAAGCTGCACTCCTAGTTAGTGACACCACCAAGACCAAAAGTCAGGTTCCTTTCCAGATCATTTTCCACCACCCGCCTTGGCTCTGAGACTGGCCTTTGTGAGGAAAACTCCATTCCTCAAATACTTTGCTCTCATCGGAAGCCCAGGACAGACACTCCGTGAAGATTTGGGAAACCTTTTCTGAAACTTTACACTCACCCCTTCCTCTCGTCCTAAACCAACACCTAGTCCCATCCCTGGTGCCCTCGCCTCCCTCACTCCTTAGTACACTGTTTCTCTGCCATTTGCTTTCACTTGTTCTGTTTGAGGGGGTACATTTCCCTCTGCTCTGATTTATGAACACTGGAACTTTGCCTGGTGTAGTGGTTGGGAGTAGGGGTTTTAAGATGATGTTAACTATTGGAAAGTTCATAGAAATGGTACCAATCCAAGCGCCAGTGGCTCACGCCTGCAATCCCAGCACTTTGGAAGGCCTAGGCTGGAGGATCACTTGAACACAGGAGTTCGAGACCAGCCTGAGCTGTTAGTGAGACCCTATCTCTACAAAATACATACATACATACATACATACAAAAAATTAACCAGGCGTGGTCATGCGTGCCTGTAGTCCCAGCTACTCAGGAGCCTGAGGCAGGAGGATCACTTGAACCTAAGAGAGGTCAAGGCTTTGGTGAGCTGTGTTCTCGGCACTGTACCCCAGCCTGGTCAACAGAGTGAGACCCTATCTCAGAAATAAATAAGTAAATAAATAAAGTGCCAAAATTACTCTGTTCAATCATTATAGGTGTTAAGAAACTCAGTATGCAATAGAGCATTAGAATGGGAGCTCCTTTAGGGTTAGAGGATGCCTGAGGCGACCCTTCATTCTATAGTCCATAGAAGCCCATACAGGGTACAGCTACCTGGTTGATAGCAGAGTTGGGGGGTGCAGATCACAGGTCTGTCTGTCTGCCAGGTATAGCTTGTTACTTAAGAAAAAGTATTAAATAATTGTAACCTATAACTCATTCATTTAAGAGCACATTTCTCTCCCTCAGATAGAATACATGTATGCATCTCAGTCCCTCAGAGAAAAGGAGTAATCAGCCGGGGACTCAACTTTTTGTTGTTGTTTGTTACCAAAAGCCAAAAGTTCGTTTGAAAAGTCATCTTTGAAGCCAGAGACTTTTTCGAAACACTTCCTGCTGTTGCACAGAACCCTAATGAGCAGTATTTCTGCTTCTTGACAAAGTCATGGATTCTAAAGGTTGCCTTACCATGTGACGGTCATTCTCCAGGAATCTGCAGCATAGCTGAGGATTTTCACAAAGATGGTTTTAAAACTTTGCTTAGAAGGGTGATTGAACTTGCCTTACTCTTTATGTAAATTATGGCATTTTGTTATTAAATGATAATTGGGTCCTACTGCTAGTAAATTAGTATGAGTAACTAGATTTTTAAGAGTTTATAGTTAGAGACTTGAGAAAGTAAAAGCAGGAGTAAGATATAAATTTTCTTTCTGGTGTCACCTCTTCTTTTTTTTATTAGTCACAGACCTCGAATGACAGGAAGGGGTCATATCCAGTTTTTGTCACACTCTGATACGTCTGCCTAGATGGGATATCCTTGCACTTTTCACTAAATCCAAAGCTTGAGTTTTACCAGGAAGGAAAACAGAAGTTTAAGATCTCCAAAAGGGATTTCTGGATGTTAGATATTGTTTCAACAGGTATTGTAGTTCCATACAGCAAGTACAGACCAGCAATTTACAAAATTAGAGGTAAATTTATAGAAATGATTAGGCTCACATTATAAGTAAGATTTTCAGAGATAGAATTTTAATATAAGGAAAGTGAGGGAGAAAAATAGCTTAGTGAGAGACCAAAAAACAAACAAAAAAACTGTTTTAGAGACCAAAAAAAGCAAAACAAAAAAACTTAAGCCTAAAGTTTGGAGAACTATATTACTAACTGTTTGGTTTGAATATTTGAGCTACTAGTGAATCTCAGCTCATACCATTTGAATTAAGTAATGATGATGTCATGAAGGCAAAGTGAAGGCTGCTCCACAAACTTCCCCCATGGCTAAGCATACTTGCCTTATGTAGTAACAAAGTTGGATCATATTTAATTCTCAAATAATAGAAATATTCTTTGATTGCAAAATAGTAGGTAGAACCAGTTACTTGCCATAACTAAGTTAAGGTGTGGTGTTTTTACTAGTTATGTCTTTTTTTTTTTTTTTTTTTTTTTTTTTTTTTTTTTTTGGTTGCTTTAGTGAGAGGGCAAGATAGTAAAGAAATGACAAATCTCTATCCTTGAAAGCTTTGGCAAGTACGATAGGTTGGAATTATCAAATGTTTTCTATACATGTAGCCAAGCAAGTTCAGATGAACTCTTCAAGTTAAGAACCATCGTGATCCTCAGATACATGAATCTGTTCTTACGGCATTGAAGGAATCTGGCTTTAAAATACAGATGCAGTTTAGTGCAGTTTTTGTGTAAGACCATTGCAGTCTCTTAACTCACACATGCTTTGGGACTGCTGCTCAAAGCATAACTGAAATACACTGAAATCTTGAAGTCTTTGATAACACTTTGCAGAGATCTTAATAAATGCACACTCAAGATATAGCAAGAGATGTCTCTGATCTTCTTTTAATTCCCAGTATAGGTAAAGTAGTATTTGGTTTACTATTATATGGTTATTGCTTATTAATCACTATAGAATTTTTCAGGCAAATTGAATGACTGGTCTAGGTTAAATCTTAAAAGAACAAGTTTGTCCATTTAGATCTAGTGTACTTTAGCCTTCATGTATTGACTGAGTGATTTGCTTTTTAGGATCAACATTTTTTAGTAAAAATCTGAATGAGTAACTCTCCTTTGGGACAAAGGACAAATTGGGAACAGTATGCTCTGAAGTTCATATAAATGATATTTACCCAAGCATAAAATGCATGCTTGGAAGATATAAACTGTATAATCTATGCCTAAACTTATTTTCCATCGTTTTGATTCCCATCCAAAATAGAACGTGGATCCTGATTGCCTTGCTCTATCTTATACTTTGTCAGTTAGTATACCTAGTAATCTCCCTTTGTCTTTTTTTTCATAACTCTCTTATAATCCTTCATGAGCAAGAATCTGGAATATTACCTCTTGACACTTTACTGATTTTAAAGGTAGTTTTCAGTCACATATACACATATTTCTAATTATAAAGAAGCCGTGCTTTGAGGAATTAGTCTGTGTAATTATTTGTAGTCTCCATCTTAAACAGATACTGCAGTTAAGTTTCCAGTGTTTATTGGTGGCTGATTACATACCAAGTCATTTACAAGGCTTTTTAAAATCTTTGTTACATATGGGTAATCTGGCTCTTGTACAATCTTGCCATCCTCAGCCTTGTTCAAGCCCAATTGTTGTGCTGAATTATAAGCGAAGCCAACTGGCCCATTTACATCTGTAAATCTTTCACTGTTCCTGAGTCCTGAGACACCTGTGAGTGCCGCAGTCTGGGCTATCCATTCACAATTGTCCAGGCAGGCAGCTGGTCAGCATAATAACATATTTGTATTACTGCACATGGAAATTCCCCTCATAATGGCAGTCCTGTTGCCCTTCCCTTTTGAATGTGTTACCATCCTTCATTGCCTCAATTAGCCCTCATAAGCTAAAAGATGCTCAGGTTATTAGTAGAGATAGTAGAGCACTGATAGGAAGTTCTACAACTTTCCTTTGCTCTCAGCCATTTGCCATTCTACCTTTTGAGTTGAATGAATTATAGGTTTTAGTGGTCCTGTAATCTAAACACAGAAAGGTATAGTAACTTGTATGGAGACAGGTTTCATGACTCACATATGAAAGCAATACACTTTTAAAAGGATAGCAGAATTTTGGTTTATTGGTGTCAAAACAGCAGCACAAATACTTTTCAAAATTTCCAAATGTTCTGGTTATCATGAAATTAGTCATGTATATGTTATCTTGACCTTCCAATTTTCTTAAGCTTTTGATATGAAATTTTCAGCGAGTCTCATTCTGTAATAAATATACCCAGGATTTTGTTTTTAGTCAGATATGATGGGGACATCAGATCAGGAGATGGATTGCCATTGGAAAGATAGTTTATTATAGTTCCCAAGAGTGGGGGCACATTATGCCACACCACATGAGGCCACAGGGAAAAGCAGCAGGGTTGGTCATGAGAAAGAAGGAGCAAGGAAAATGCATGGGCTGGAGCTTTTACTGTGGCTTTTGCAGGAAGGAACCAGTGAGGTAGGGTAGGCAAGCTGAGCAAGTTGAGGATTGGCTAGTTTGAATAATTTTAGTGTACTCTGGGTGATAGGAGTGGTTTCTAGTTGTCCAGTATTGGTCTATGGGGTGATTTGGGACAGGGGATAGTGTCCCAGACTGCAGGATCCTGGTGCAAGGAGGCAGGTGGTATGGATTTAGGATTGATGGGCTGACTGATATGGTGTGCATGTCAGAGGTGTGCTCCAAGATAGCTCCTTTGCTGTCTCTAGAAATTAGCTAACTGTGGGAGAATCAGTCCCTCTCCAGGCCTGCAATGCCCCAAGTTGTCAAAATGTCATAAAGTATAGAAAAAACACCATTAATACATATTCCTAGGCACTTACTAAAGATTGAGAGATTAAAGTACTCTTCCAAAGAAGGAAAATTTGAAGGTCTCAGATTAAGTATTTCCTTAAAATAATGAGGATTTCACACTAAATCAACACTTAAGTAACAGAGAGTGGGCCACGTCCACAAGTTTAAGTTGTCTTAGGTTTGTAGAGATCTTCTCTTGGATGGTGAAAGAAGTGCATAGATATAAATTTGGGGAGACTTCTGGATGGTGAGACAAAAGAGCAAGGTAAAGTTGCTTTAGAATTCTATTCAATTATATTTTCAAAAGTTTTTTGTGCTTTTTAATAGTTGAGTAGGCTACAAACATCTAGTCTTTTCACTGTTCTTTCACTGACCTTGAGAAAGACTGACTAACGTGAAAATAAATGGATGGCAAGGGTTTAGTTTAAGGCTCCAACAAAGTCTTTCTAACTAACAGATGCCCATGTATTCTCCTCTTCCCCATGATTTTCACTCACTGTTATCCCGATATTTTTCTTAAGCATCATCTGCAGTGGTTTTCCTATTTTTTTCTTCATTCAGTTTTGTTACTCTTTTACTTTACAGATTTATTTAATCTAGGTTTCAAAAGGTGGTAGATGAGCAAAAAAGATACTTTGTACATGATTTAAGTTAGTTTTACAACTGGAGGAACTTAGCTTATCTATGTGTTATAAATCTTTGAAGCAACATAGTTAAATATAAATATAGGTTACACCTACTTAGGTTTTTGGAGAGCAACCCTTAATTTTATGTTACAATTATTATTTTAAATTCATCTTATCTTTTCCCACTCCCTAATTAAACCTCATGTGTTTTGGAAATTTTTGTTTTTTAACTTGCTTTACCATTTCTGAAGCATTAATGGATTAATTAAGAATTTATTAAAAAGAGATTGCAAATT
Source organism: Piliocolobus tephrosceles (assembly GCF_002776525.5). NCBI lineage: Eukaryota > Metazoa > Chordata > Mammalia > Primates > Cercopithecidae > Piliocolobus > Piliocolobus tephrosceles. Next base: position 46,957,634 of record NC_045438.1, read on the forward strand.
CATTAAAATAGAAAGTATATTTTGCTATTATTTTAGAAAACAAACTGTTTCCCTACATACATGGTATTGGCCTTTTGATGCTGGGTTATTTACATTTTATTCCCATTGCTGTCTGGATTCAGTGATTGTAGAATATATAGAAAATCGGTATAACATTCAAATTATAATATGGGAACCTAAAATATCAATGTTAGAGCCAGGAGGACTTAGTGATCCCTACAGATCCCTGAGACCAGTTGGCATAGTTAAGCCAAAAAAGTTTCTTGCTTGAGGTTGCTTGAATGTTAGGTGCTTGGCATTTTGAATCCCTGGCATAGTTGGAATTTTATCAAGTTTGTTTTTCTCTGCAAACCATTTTTACAATTACAAGATAGAGCACATAATGAGCTAATAGTTTAAAGCTTTCACGTGTTTAATTGGCACCATTTTTAAAAAGAATACTCAGGCTTTCATCGTGCGGTAAACTTGTGGAGCACTCAATAATAGCTGACATTTATGCAGGGCTTACCTGGCATTTTACACTGTCTTGAACTTGAAGTATAACTTAACATGCATAGACCACCTCCACTTCAAGATATAGAATATTCTTAGCCTTCTAAAACAGAAATCAGCTACGTTTTCTATAAAGGGCCTGACAAATATTTTAGGTTTTGTAGGCCATTTCATGTATGTGGCCACTATTCAACTCTGCTATCGTAGGAAAAAAACAGGCATTGATAACATGTAAACAAATAAGGGTAACTGAATTCCAGAAAAAACTTTTTTAGCTGGATTAGGTCATTGGCTGTAGTTCATCAAACTGCCCTGGAAGACTTAGGCAGGGACTAAGTTTAACCCTCTCAGTTACCCTCGAAGGGAGGTATTATTTTGTATACTTTTATGGTGGTATAATTGACATACAATAAGCAGTACAATTTGAAAAGTTTTTACATCACTATAGTCAATATTTCAAATATTTTCATCATCGCAAAAGTGTTTTTCTCTTGCCCCTTTGGAATATATACCCTGCGTTTCCCAAGGCAACCATTTATCTGCTTTCCCTTACTGTATTGTCATAGTTTGCACTTTTTACAATTTGATATGAATGAACTCATGTAACATTACCCACCTGCACTCTGACCTGGCTTCTTTTACAAAGCATAATGATTTTGAGATACATTCATGTTTTTGCTTGTATCCATGGTTTTGTTCCTTTCCTTTCTATTGTTGAGCTGTTATTTCGTTGTATAACTAGATGATAGTTTATCCATTAATCTGTTGATTGACATTTGATTTGGCATCTGTGAACATATGAAAGTGACTTTGAGAGTTCAAGTTGTCCACATCCTGGTCAACACTTGGTGTATTCAGACTTCTTAATTTTAGCCATTCCTGTGGGAGTGAAGTGTCAGGTTGTGATTTAAATTTGCATTTCTCCAGTGACTAATGATGTTGAACATCTTTTCCTGTGCTTATTTTTTTTTCATCACATACATTTTCTGGCAAACTGTTCCAATCTTTTGCTTACATTATTAAGTTTTTTTTCTTTTCTTCTTTGGGAGTCTTGAGAGTTTATATATTCTGGGTATAAGCCCTTTGTCAGATAAACAGTTTGCATTTTTTCTCCCAGCCATTGCCTTTTGTTTTCATTTACTTAACCAAGTAATTGACACTTTTGATTTGCCATATAGTGTGGTTGTTTAAAAAGTACACTCTGGGCCGGGCGCGGTGGCTCAAGCCTGTAATCCCAGCACTTTGGGAGGCCGAGACGGGCGGATCACGAGGTCAGGAGATCGAGACCATCCTTGCTAACATGGTGAAACCCCGTCTCTACTAAAAAAATACAAAAAAAAAAACTAGCCGGGCGAGGTGGTGGGCGCCTGTAGTCCCAGCTACTCGGGAGGCTGAGGCAGGAGAATGGCGTAAACCCAGGAGGTGGAGCTTGCAGTGAGCTGAGATCCGGCCACTGCACTCCAGCCCGGGCGACAGAGTGAGACTCCGTCTCAAAAAAAAAAAAGTACACTCTGATGTCAGGACTGCCACCAAATTTTGAATCCTAATCTTGGGAACTAAAGAAAATTAATATTTTTAAGCCACAGAATCTTCTTCTAAATTACTTGTCATAAACATTTCTGATTTTCTTATGCTTTACCAGAAAGGTTATATGAGTAAATATTTAAATAAGACTCACTAGTAAAAGGAAATACTTGAAATTTAAAGATCATTCCCCTCCCCCCCAAAAAAGATAGTCACTAAAGTTTAACAGCTCTTTGTTAACTTCTAGGTTTCTGACTGCTCTTTTACTAGTTTGACACCCCACTCTCTTTTCTAAGTTAAAGATATAGCCCAAAAGAATACTTTATTACCATGTAATTATCTTGAAATCTTACTTTTTCAATTTCCTAATTTAAGACTATCTTATCTTGTTGCTTAGTCCTTTCATATTCAATAACTAAAATATATGAAAATGGAAGTGGTTGGTAATGTGTGCACTGCATTTGAAATTGGAATCTGAATCATTTCAATGCATATGTAGTATTTCTGCAGAATAGTGATTTTGAACAGTTGGCATATCATCTAAGTTTTTATAAATGTCAGCTTTATAAGCCAATGAACTATATAGTTCGTCAGATTTACATTACAATAATATCTGAACATAATAGTAGGGTTTTTTATGTGACCATTTGTTACAGTAAAATTTAGACCTTTGGACTATTACAATACAGCTTCAGTTAAACCATATGAGGAGTCATCACAAAACAAACCTTAACTTTATCCATTCACATTTGACCATTTTTTTATTCTTCCATTATTCCCTAAAACAATATATAAAATTATATTTCATTGTAGGGTTTGGAGAAGGAAGAATTTTATATTTTGGGGTATCTTTGCATCTGTGCACATGAAATGTATCAATAAAATGTAGATAAAGCCGGTTGCTCATTTGTTTCAAGAGGAAAGTGTCTTCATCATAGAACAGAGTGATACATCTCTGATGTGCATTGATTGCCAATCATTTTTCCTTCACACTGCAGTCAGTAACTAAGTCAAGGCAACTGCAAGATAGTTCAGAAAGGCTAGCATCCCACTTCTATAGGTGTGGGGGAGTCAGAAGACCTGGATTCTAGTCCTGTCTTCTTTAGTCAGTGACACTGTAATCCTGGCCAAGCATCCGTTTGCCTGTTGTTACATCTGTCAGATGAAAAGAAGGATCTTTCCTATTCCAAAAATTAATACAACAGCAGCTAGTAAGAGAACGCTTTGCAAAGTCCTATATAATGTACAAAGCAGATTTTTCCCAAAGTGTTTGGCATAAGTTAAATTATTTTAAAAGTACAATGATATTTGAAGAACCCTGGGATTGATTCTTCTTGTAACAACACAACCAGTTGTGCTTTTTGTTCTGAAATAGATTTTCATGTGTCTGCTACTTACAGGGGTGAAATCTTGCATATTGCATCAGAAGTGGGTATGAGCTAGAGATATGAAGGAGAGATGAGCCAAGAACATGAGCTACTTTATCTCATGTCGAGCCTTAATCTATTGGACTAGCATGTTACCCACTGCACTTATCTCCTTCCTACAGGCTTCATTTCTTCTATTCTTGTCTCTTCTTCCTCTACTTCCAGCTTTGTGTTTTCCTTTAGTGCCTCTCTTCTCTTAAACTAAGGGGAGAGGAGTTGGAATAAATGACAGACTTTGTAGCTTTAAATATTATTATATTGGTTTTATGGAGAATATGTCGTACAGAACATAAAACTAATTCATTATGTACTTAAACCAAATTATCAGACACATCTGCTGTGTGGGTCATCGTCTGTATGGATAGCCTTAATCACACCAGGTTATGCTGCTATGGAATGGAAGATACTTGTTCATAGTATTGCTGTTGGGGTAAAAGGAGTTATACTTAAATGTAAACTCTGTCTGAATTACAAGTTTTTATTTTTTTCCTATATTTATGTCTAGGGCAGGAGCGATTTGGCAACATGACCCGAGTATATTACAAGGAAGCTGTTGGTGCTTTTGTAGTCTTTGATATATCAAGAAGTTCTACATTTGAGGCAGTCTTAAAATGGAAAAGTGATCTGGATAGTAAAGTTCATCTTCCAAATGGCAGCCCTATCCCTGCCGTCCTCTTGGCTAACAAATGTGACCAGAACAAGGACAGTAGCCAGAGTCCTTCCCAGATGGACCAGTTCTGCAAAGAACATGGCTTCGCCGGATGGTTTGAAACCTCTGCAAAGGTGAGATCTGCTTTGCTTATGCGTCTTTTGCTTTCTAGCTCATAAATCTGAGCTGTAACTCTAAAGTATTTAGATGTATTTATGTGAGTGGTGTTTGAAAGTCTGGAAAATGAGAAGTGTAGCATGGATGTGTTATAGCTTCTTTCAATCCACAACAGTACTGCTTTCCAAATTGACTAATGGCTAATAGAAGGGCAGATTTTCCATAAAAACAAAAAGTTATTTAGAGCAAAAAGCAAATGACATTTTCTGTGAGTTTGAGTTTTTAACTGAGGTACTTCTCATGCAACTGGAGTGGATGGGGGTATTGTCAAGCACAAGAATTTTTGATTTTTGCAAAAGGCTAAATGAATAGGAAGATGCCTCTGGTGAAGATGTGTGTCACATGCAGGACCATGTGAAAAGATCAGAGAGGAGATTTATTCAGATGATGTTTGAAGAGTTTTAGGTTAACTGTGTATGAAAGATTTGAAACAGTCGGAAAGTATCAACATTTGTGGTATGCTTCATAAATAGAGTGAGAATTTTTTCTTTTGTCTATTATGGAAAGCTGAATAAAATATTTTCTGAAGGAAAAAATAAAACAGTAAGTTGGCTTTCAAAAATTTTAACAGTCTAGTGACCGGGCATGCTGGCTCATGCCTGTTTCCTAGCACTCTGGGAGGCCGAGGCAGGCGGATCGGGCAGATGACTCGAACTGGGAGTTCGAGACCAGCCTGGGCAACATGGCAAAACCCCGTCTCTACCAAAAAATACAAAAAGTAGCTGAGCATGGTGGTGCATGCCTATGGTCCTAGCTTCTCGGGAGGCTGAGGCGGGATGATCACTTGAGTCTGGGAGGCAGAGTTTGCAGTGAGCCGAGATCACACCACTGCATTCCAGCCTGGGTGACAAAGTGAGACCCCATCTCAAAAAAAAATAATAATAATTCTTAACAGTCTGGATATAGAAAAAAGGTGAAAATAATACATATATGAAATGTTTGGAGGGGAGTTGCGTGCATTGGAAGTTTCACATAAGGGGGTTAGTGACAGTCCGATTTATGTAAGAATGATGAAATGTTTGAAAAATTCTGTGATGACAGATAAACATTATACCATAAATTTGTTGAAATCTTAACACAGTTTAGCTTTTAGTTTATGTTCTGTGGATTTCATGTATGTGTTTATGTGTGTTTTTATATACGTTTGTACGTATGTATGTATCATTGTTCCTCCAAATCACTCACCTCATTCTGGGTATTTATTATCAGATTAGGTTTAGCTCTACTAGAAACTTACCCTTAGAGTAAAAAAACTACTTGATGCCCATCATGATCTGTGGGATAAAAGCAAAGCAATGAGAGACTGTGCAAGAGAGAGACTGCTCCAAAAATATTGAGCAATGATCGAGTCACTGGGAAGAAAAAAAGACTGTCTACTGGAGGCAGAAATGTATACTCCTAAGCTAGAGGCTAATTGTTTGAATAAATATAGCATCTTAAAATTTCCTTTTATAAATAAAACAGTGATAGAAGAAAAATGAAACCCAGGGGTGCGATGTGAACACTTAACCTGACATGAAGAAGAAAATCACAGAAAGACAGCCTTGTTACAGAGAAGGTACCTCAGCCTCCCAAGAAGCTAGGACCACAGGCATGTGCCACCATGCCCAGCTACTTTTTGTATTTTTGGTAGAGACAGAGTTTTGCCATGTTGCCCAGGCTGGACTCGAACTACTGAGCTGGAGCAGTCTGCCCACCTCAGCCCCGCAAAGCGCTAGGATTACAGATATGTTCTTCTGGACACGCATGCCCTCTGTCTGCTCTGTATGCGTATTGGGTGATTTGCTCTGCTTCCCAGCTTTGCTGTAAAAAGACCAAAAAAAAAAAAAAAACAGCAGTAAATGTAACTGCTTATGCGAGTGTGCATTTTGGTAGAGGAGTTTTATAACTTATAGACAAAATTCTCCTTTAGGCTTTATTTAATCTTTCGGGTAATAAATCCAGATTTGCCCCCAGATGTAAGACGTCATGTGACTAGTAGCTTGTGACTGTGTAAGTCATCGGTTTCATTTTATTTATGGATAGGATTACACACAGAGGTGAAAGGTGAAGCACTGTTTAAGAGTAAAAGTTTCGGCCGGGCGCGGTGGCTCAAGCCTGTAATCCCAGCACTTTGGGAGGCCAACACGGGCGGATCACGAGGTCAGGAGATCGAGACCATCCTGGCTAACACGGTGAAACCCCGTCTCTACTAAAAAATACAAAAAACTAGCCGGGCGAGGTGGCAGGCGCCTGTAGTCCCAGCCACTCGGGAGGCTGAGGCAGGAGAATGGCGTAAACCTGGGAGGTGGAGCTTGCAGTGAGCTGAGATCCGGCCACTGCACTCCAGCCTGGGCGACAGACCAAGACTCCGTCTCAGGAAAAAAAAAAAAAAAGAGTAAAAGTTTCAAATTTGCTCTGTGTTTCCCTACAAATATAGTAGAAGCAGCTTCTGTAGAATTTCTTTAGCAGTAAACCAGGGGTGTTCCAAGAGAGTAACAGTAATAAAAAAATTTAGGTTAAAAATCTTAGATTTAAGGCTTATAGTACTGCCTAAATGTCACTAGTAGGTACACTTCTGAGCTGGCCAGCAGCTGACTTCAGATCTGACTTTTGCTTGAATTGCAGTCATCTGAATTTCACTAGGAACAGAGGCAAAAGATAACTTTTGCAAATACATTTCATCAGTTCACCTTTATGGAAAATAATGGATTTCTAATATAAAACTTTAATAATGTTAACATATAGGAATTACATTAACGTGACTACACTGACATTGGAATTTTAACCAGTTGCTTCCACATACAGTTAGAGAATTTTATAATTATTTGCTATAATGGGGATAGCTGAGACTGAATGTCACTTAGACATTCAAAAGATCAATACTTGAATTAAAGTTAACACTTATCTTGGGGCTGAAGGCAAAAAATAACTAAAAAGCTGGTTTCAGTGCTGTGAAAGGTGCCTGTACGTAGCACAGCTCTTTTAGGTTCCTTGTTGTCTGATGAAGGCTTTACAAATAAGGGAAAAGGCTGCAGTGAACCTTGTAGCATTGGATGGGATTAGACATTAATATGAGCTTCAGGTTTCATATGTGTATGTGTGTGTGTGTGTGTAAGAGTATCTGCATATATATGTGAGTGGGTGTAGGTGTATGTATGTACACACACATATGTGTAAACAGATGAAGTTGATATAGATGCATGTGTGTACCATACTAGCTAGCCATACCTGCTGAGAGGGCTTAAAAGCAATGACACCACGGAACCAATTAACTTACCGAGTGCTCAAAATTCGGTTTTTAAATATCATTCTCCAGTAAAAAGAATGGGAATCCCTGGAGTAATGCCTGATTTCAGGGCGGGTGGGACAAGGAAAGTAAAGATGTGCCTGTGATATTTTGTTGTGCAAGAAACTAAGGAAGTGCTCACGAAATGATGGAGACATGTCACAAAGATACAGGATACTTCCATAGAAGCTCCAAACATGTAAGACAATTTGAGCAACAAAGTAAATACTTTCTGTAATTGGTTCAACTTACAGAGTAAACTAATAATCCATGATAGAAATGAACAAATGAATAAATAAATGAGGGAGAAGGGAACCTCTTTTTAACAGAATTCCAGCTAATAAATGTAGAAGGAATGGCAGAAATAAGAAGTCACCATTTAACACCACAGTGATGACTGGTGTAGGGAGGAATTAATTGATGCTAACATTAATGGGGGAAAGTGTGGTGAGAAACAGGATATTGACATATTTGCACTAAGTACAAAGGGAAAAATAGTAACTTTTCTGTGGAGAAACCTGGCAAAAACAACTTTAAGCAGTGTGCTTCCTGATAAACTGTGCAGGGTACATCACTTGTGTTTTATTTCTGCCAAAAATATATAAGTTGAATTTAATGATAAGGAAACATCAAACATCGCAGATGGAGGTATATTCACCAGTCAGTGCTCTCTGAGAGTGTCAAGGTCATGAAAAGCAAGGAGACTGAGGAACTGTTCCAGAGTAAAAGAGACCCCGGGGTGACAACAGTGAAGTACAGCCTGTGATCCTGCATCTGAAATAGGGCATTGAAATAATTTACACAATTTGAGTAAGCTTGTTAGACTAACACTGATACTACACTATTGTATAATTTCCTGATTTTGATAGTTGTATTCTGGTTATCTAAGATGTTAACATTTAAGAAATATGTGTGAATGGTAGGAATGTTCACTATTTTTGCAATGTTTTTGTAAATCCAAAATTATTTAAAAATGAACAGTTAAATATTTTTAAAAATAAGCACAGTTTTTTCAATGTGTTACTACTTACTGTGTGTTTAATGATAACTTATAATTCAGTCACACAAATGCTGTGACAGCTAATAATTCCTTAGGGTGTCCTTAGCGGACGTTGCACTGACAACATTGTTTCAGGCTAATTTATACATGACAACAAAAAGGAATAATTTGTACTTAGAGATGGAGAAGTGACATGATACATTTATCATATTTTAATGTGGTTTGAGCCCTTTCAATTTTTTTTCACAGTGTATCCTGACTGCTTGAATTAGATATTCAAGGGCCGGAATTTTTTTTATTTGGAATGGCTTCATTATATGAATTGCAGCCCAGAGCAAAGATTCATTTTCAACTATCGAGATAGCTCATTGAACCTCAGTGGCAAAGGTTTAAGATAGGAACATCAAAAAAGGTGTCCTTCATAAAAATAAGGGAATTCTTTCCATCACCACATTATTCTTTAACATTCTGCTCTAAATGGGCACACACTTTAGTTTTAAAGGAAAGTAGCTGTGCACTTGCAATGCCACCTCTAACAAATTTTTCTGGTCCCATTCATACTGTTAATGCTTTACTCTAAGAATTAATCCTAAAATTTAATCCCGTTCTTCCTTTCTGCATTACAGGATAACATAAACATAGAGGAAGCTGCCCGGTTCCTAGTGGAGAAGATTCTTGCAAACCACCAAAGCTTTCCTAATGAAGAAAACGATGTGGGCAAAATTAAGCTAGATCAAGAGACCTTGAGAGCAGAGAGCAAATCCCAGTGTTGTTGATAGGGCTTCTGCTTCTCTTGTGTGTGCCTCAGCTCTGAAGAAGTTCCTGAGAATGGGTTACGGATGTCATGTTAGCTGTGAGTCTTCCCACAGGTGGCACTTCAAAAGGCAGCACCACTGGGTGCCTGCACTTATTTGAAAATGGAACTTTGGGAGAAGTATCCCTGCCAATGGCTCTGTAACTTAACAGATGACAATTAGGCTTTTGTCATTGTCGCCATCATATGGAAGATAATGTTTACATCCTTTTAAACATCTTTTTATATGACAGTTCCTTAGGATTTGGTAAGCCTTCCAAGTTGTAGCTTTTAATGTAAGTGCTGGGGTGGTAATAAAATGTTACCTCCAGTCTTACGGTCATTTTGAGTCTATATTTTTGCCATCTTATTGCATCCTCACTTTTTAGGGGTGGGGGGGTTAGATTCTATTAGCCACAAAGGCTTGAGGTTTCTCTTTAGCAATTTTCTATTCAAAACTTTGGAAAGGCCAGGTATGGTGGCTCATGCCTATAATCCCAGCACTTTAAGAAGGTGAGGCAGGAAGATCACTTGAGCCCAGGAGTTTGAGGTCACAGTGAGCTATGATTGTACCATGGCACTCCAGCCTGAGCAACAGAGTGAGAACCTCTTTCTTAAAACAAGACAAACCTTTTGAAACTTTGTGTAAAATTATTTTCCTTACATATAATTTAACCATTCATAGCTGGTGTGGCATGTGGTCACTCTTCTTAAATACATTAAAATGACCTTCTTAATGACTGAAAAAGTACTCACAGCACATCTGTATTATGGATGTTTCCTTCTGGATATGGTTACTACCCCTTGGAAACTATATAAATGAGCATTTCTTCTTTTCTCTCCCTAGTCCTTTCTCTCTTCTCTTTTTCCTGTGTGTTTATGTTCATAACTGAAGGCCTATGTGATATGATGGTTGCAATTCTTTCTCAAGTTTGTGATAGCAATAGTCAAGGACAGAATGTATTTCAAAGCATATACAATTAAATCTGAGCTTCTATAGTATGAATTGTGAAAGACACTAGGTCGTGTATGGTTTTGTATAAGGGTTGGGACATTTAAAGTATAATATCTAAGAAACTTAAGGCAGACTCACAATATTTGCATTACCATTTAAGCTAATTAAGGAAAATAATAAATATTTTGACTGAAGTCTTACTTTTGAATTACTATAGTTCTATAATAGAAAGGTAATATGGGATGTACTTTTCTGCCTTAGAAAACTTTGTTCACTTTTGCCTTTTATTTTTAAGGGACTTACTTCTATCATGTCCAACTTACTGATTTAAGAAAGGTCCAAACTTACTTCTTTCAAAGAAAATGTTAAGAGTTTTGTGGCACAATCCAAAGCTAATGCAAAATGAGACCTTGACCAAATTTGTTTTATACACTAAGTGAACTTGGATGGGAAAGACTCATTCATTTATTGCAAACGAAACAAAACAAAGGCCTAGGCTTGGCAAGATCTAATCCCAACACTTTGGGAGGTCAAGGAGGGAGAATCTCTTGAGCCCAGGAGTTCAAGACCAGCCCTAGCAACATAGAGGGACCTTGTCTCTACAAAAATCAAAAACAAAAACAAAACACCAAAAAACACAGCAAGAAGTGCATTTGCTTTGACAGCTATGTTCTGGGAATAAATAATAGTTGTCATGAACCATAAAAAATGTAGCTCTCTTTTCATTAAACCTGACTTTTGCCTAGAAATCACATCTATTTTTATACACTATATATTTAAGTAAGAAAAAAAAACCCTTTTGACCTCTTTGGATATGTATTCTACATATCTGCATAGCACCAGATTTTCTGAAGTGAAAAAGTAAAAGACCCTGATTTAAGTAATATATATCATTTAATGACTTATAACACCTGTTTTTTTTTTAATGTTGAATTAAATCTATCTTTCTAAAACATGTTTCATACTCCTTTTTTTCTACTCTAGGTACAACTTTTCAACCTTTTTTATATTTCAAAGTCCAATAGTATTAAGTATGAAATGGTGCTTAACCTCAAATGTTAGAAATATAAAGCTTATGCTAAGTAGTTTCTGAAAAAGATTGCAGTCTGCTTGGAATTTTCTTTTTTATATATTAATTTTCATTTTTACAAGAAATCCATTGTGCTTAAATTCCCCCAACAGTACATTCAAAATCAGGAGTATTACACTCTCATTGCCCATCTTTACAATTGTTAATAACTTCTCAGGGTAATTTTAACATTGGTAATACCTTAAGTAAATTCTTTTTTGTGAACACTTAGGATTCTTTTTCGTGTGAGATAGTTTATTGTATGTTTACCATTTCCTATGGTTTAGAAATAAAACTGAGTAACTATTTCACGTTACTTTTAAAGTCTTGCCACTATTTGTTTTTATAACTTAAACATAAAATTTGAATTTAGGGTGAGCTGCATAAATAGCCAAAAGAAAGAAGAGAATACTCTTACTTTGAAAAATCAATTGCATACACGTGTGTATATATACATACACACACACAGATATACATAAACACACACACACTGGATGAGACACGGGCAAGAAGTACAGAATACCTCATTAAAGGGATTTTTTTTGCATGTGCCTCAGCTATCAAAAATGTACCAATATTCTAATCATGTAATTTATATATGTACGTATAAATTGAGTTACATTATATTTTATATGTGTATATGTATACATATATGTGTACTTATGTGTCCGGAATTGGTGGGTTCTTGGTCTCACTGACTTCAAGAATGAAGCCGCAGACCCTCGTGGTGAGTGTTACAGCTCTTAAAGGCAGTGAGTCTGGAGTTGTTCCTTTTTCCCCTGTGGGTTCCTGGTCTTGCTGGCTTCAGGAGTGAAGCTGCAGACCTTGGGTTCGTGGTCTCGCTGGCTTCAGGAGTGAAGCTGCAGACTTGTGCAGTGAGTGTTACAGCTCATAACTGCAGCGTGGACCCAAAGACTGAGCAGCAGCAAGATTTATTGCAAAGAGCAAAACAACTAAGCTTCCACAGTGTCAAAGGAGACCCCAGAGGGTTGCTGCTGGCTGGCTGGGCAGCCTGCTTTTATTCCCTTATCTGGCCCCACCCACATCCTGCTGATTGGTCCATTTTACAGAGAGCTGATTGGTCCGTTTTGACAGAGTGTGGATTGGTACCTTTAGAATCCTTGAGCTAGACACAGAGTCACAGAGTGTTAGTTAGCTAGATACAGAGTTAGCTAGATACAGAGTACCAATTGGTACATTTACAAACCTTGAGCTAGATACAGAGTACTGATTGGTGTATTTACAAACCTTCAGCTAGACACAGAGTGCTTATTGGTGCATTTACAATCCTTGAGCTAGACACAGAGTCACAGAGTGCTAGTCCTCCAAGTCTCCACTAGGTTAGCTAGATACAGAGTACCAATTGGTGTATTCACAAACCATGAACTAGACACAGAGTGCTGATTGGTGCATTTACAATCCTTGAGCTAGACAGAGTCACAAAGTGCTAGTCCTCCAAGTCTCCACTAGGTTAGCTAGATACAGAGTGCTGATTGGTGCACATAGGATCCTCCAGCTAGATATAAAAGTTCTCCAAGTTCCCATCCAGTTCAGGAGCCCAGCTGGCTTCACCCAGTGGATCCTGCACCAGGGCTGCAGGCGGAGCTGCCTGCCAGTCCCTAGCGTCGCCTGCACTCTTCAGCCCTTGGGCTGTAGATGGGACCAGGCGCCACGGAGCAGGGGGCAGCGGCAGGTCGGGTTCAGGCCATGAGGGAGCCCACTGCAGGGGGGGAGCTCAGACATGGCGGGCTGCAGGTCCCAAGCCCTGCCCCACGGGGAAGCAGCTAAACCTGGCGAGAATTTGAGTGCAGCGCTGGCTGGGCACTGCTGGGGGACCCAGCGCAACCTCCACAGCTGCTGGCCCCGGTGCTAAACCCCTCACTGCCCTGGGCCAGCGGCGCCGGCTGGCTGCTCCGTGTGCGGGGCCTGTGGCACCCGCGCCGGCGCCCGCTGGAACTCACTCTGCCCAGGGAGCCTGGCGCGCAGCCCTGGTTCCTGCCCAGGCAGCCCTGGTTCCCGACCGCACCTCTCCCTCCACACCTCAGGCAAGCAGAGGGAGGAGGCTCCGGCCTCAGCCAGCCCACAGAGGGGCTCCCACGGTGCAGTGGCCAGAGGCTGAGGAGGTGCTGAGAAGAGGTGCCAAGAGCAAGGGCTGCCAGCACACTGTCACTTCTCACTTATATATATGTACATATAAATATGTATATATATGTATATACAATACATATATAAATATAAGTGTATTTACAAATGTGTGTATATACATATAAATTTATATGTATAAATATGTACATATACATATGTGTAATGTGTACATATACCTGTGTAGTATGTATATACACATATATGTGACACGTGTGTATACACGTATATGCATTTTTATGTGTGTATGCATACATACTATATATACATACATAAAATACATATGTACATATATGTATATTTATAAAGTACATATATATGCATAGGTATGTAACTCAATAAGATTTCTAAAAGTGATTGTTATCATGAGCTGTGACTTTTCAAAATGTTGTTTGGTTTCCTGAAATATGTACATAAAAGCATCCAATTTGCTTACTGAAAAATTCTGAGCCTTACTTCAGACTGACTGACTTGTGTAGGGATGAGACTCAGAAATCTGCTTTTACAAAAATCTGATGTTCATTTTGGAAAACCTCCTAAATACCAGTAGTTACAGTGTTAATTCAGTTTGAAATCTATCGTATTATTCAAAACTTGAACACTCTTAAATTATAGCAGTTTTAATCCCATTTGTAAATCATTGTTATTAAAAAGACTGAATATCCGGAGCTTGTAGTGAGCCGAGATCATGCCACTGCACTCCAGTCTGGGCGACAGTGCAAGACTTGATCTTATAAAAAAAAAAAAAAAAAAAAAAAAAACCCTGAATATCTTAAACCATGGACAGACAGTATAAATTTGCTTCAATCCACTGAAGAAAACAGAAGCTAAAGGGTTCTGATAGGCTGGACTAATCTACAAATATTGTTGCTAAAGCTGGCTAGCCATTTGGAATAAAAAAATCACATTTCTATCTCACTGCTTCCCAAAATGATAAAATATGGAAAATAGCATAAATGTAAAAACAAGAAATAAAGCTACAAAAAAATTAGCATAGATGGGAAAAAATTGATATTGGGCTAAGAAAATCCAAATTATCACATGCTGGAAGCAAGGCGGAAAAGATAGATATGTTTGATTACAACAAAATATCTGGTATAGCAAGATGATATAAACAAAATTATAACAAGCAACAGACAAAATATTTGTAACCTACTTAATTTTGTGAGGGCTAAGAAGGGGTGTTAAAACATGTAAAACAAGTATTTTATAGAAGAGGCAAGTCTTAGGAAACGTTTTAAGAACTCTAAAGTAAGGTGTTATTAGATTCACAAAGAATGTATAAGGTTGATTATATCTCTGATATTCGTGAACATATATAGAAAAATAGGTATTCATAATCTACCATTAGACTAAATTTATTTTAATAATTTCTACCAAGATTCCCTGCAAAATTACTATTTGGTTTTCACTCTTAGTGCATGTCTTGCTAAGAAGAGGAACTGTTACTATGGGGAAATAGAATTTAAAATAAAATCCCTTTCCAATACATAAAACTTCTTCACAAAGACAGAATAGAAAGGAAGTGTTTTTATTATTGAATAAGTACTAAACCAGAATGTGATATGCACTACAGGGAATACTGTTAAGACACTGCAAAGATGGAAATCTTACTCTTTTAATGACACACAGATTCAATACATTACATACATGTTGTCAAGCTAATCTAGTGCTTAATCAAATAACAGTCATTTTGTATAGAGTTCATTTTAAATTCACTTGGTAATTGAGATGACGATCTATGTTAGCCAATTGGCTTTATCTAAAGGAAAACTCAACTTCTTATATCTTTATGCCAGGTAGTAGATTTGCAACTTGGTGCCAGGTGCCCAGCAAAGTTAGGCTCCTAACCTCCTACAGAAACTGGGAGATAGGGTCACTGTCTTCCTACATTTCAAAGAGATGATACTCCAAGATTCCAGAGAAAGCTAGAGAGAGGGTAATTTAGTTTTTTAAAAGATGTGCATGCATTTCAAAGAGACAAAGAACTTGAAAGGTTCTAATGTAGATATTCTCAGAAAAGGGTGAGTGAGGGTTGGGATGGGCAGCTGAGAGAATCTCTTTTCTTATTGTCACCAGAGGGAATTAAGCCTCTTATTTTTTATATGTATTTGCCCTTACTGTCAACTCTACATACATGTCTGTGTGTACAAGAAAGAGGATAGAGAAGTCTGTTCACTGCAGCATTGCTTGTATATACCTCATGCAAAACTAAAACTTAGAAAGAACTAAATGCTCATGTATAGGGGAGAAATAAAGTGAGCAATTACATATCCATACTAGGAGATACTATGCAGCAGTATAATAACATTTATATAAAAATTTGTATAAGAATTTAAAGGCTTTATAAGCCATTTGGAAAGACACATACCAAATTTCCGATGGCTATTGTAGAGGACTGGAATTGGGAATGTTGGTCAAGGCCAACTTTAGCTTTTTAGATAAAGTTTACATATTATGGCAATGTATTATAGTTGACAATTCATTTTACACTGGTCACTGTGTTTGCTACACTGTACTGAAAAGGAGAATTCCCATTTAGAACATGATGCTTTATAAAAATAACTGGTTTGAATTATCTTACATTTTATTACATTTAATGACATCAATGATTTTGTGCTTTTTCGATTTTGCATACATCAGTTTATTTAATATCAGTTAACTTCTTTAAGATAAATAGCTGGAATTATCAGCTCAGTAAAAATGTCCATCTACATTTGCATGGTTGAATTTGTTGTTGCTCACCGTAGTCATTGTTTAAGAATAGATAACTGTGCAATTTAAAGAACAGGCTTTATATACATATAAAATCATATCAGCTACCCATTTCTTCTACATAGATTTCTGTTTTGAAAAATGAGCATATAACAGCATGATTCTTCTTATTTCTAATTCATCAACTAATGTGTGTATGTGGAAGGAGGAGAAGGAATTATGAGTATGGATGATAGAGTTTACAGTTACATATAAAGTATTGCTGATACTTTTTGTATATTAGTTATTCAATCTGCTGCCTCTGAAAAGTCACTTGAACACCACCTAGTATTTTTCCACAAGCCCATCAGCATTTTCCAAATCAAATCCATTATCTTTCAATCTTTCCACTGCTAAATATGCCCTAGAGGATTAAGTGTTTATATATTATAATTTGAATAAATTATGAGTCTATTCACTCCAAGATAACATATAATGCTATATTCTAATGGTATAATTATTTTGCTGAATTTTTTGAACCACAGTAAATTTATAGCTGCCATTTCCCTCCCTTTATAAAAACTTTGATTTTGAGTCTTTGGTATATCATTAGTCATGCTGTTAAATTGTGACATGGGAGCCTACAAAACTTTGAAGGAATAAAGGAAGTGTTTTAGATAAAGTCTTTTAATAATGTTGGTGGACTCTTGCTTCAATTTTAATTCAACACACTGTTTCATTTGTCTTCTGGGGTTAAAGAACAATATCTGTGGATTTCTTTATTTTATTGATTATAAGCTTTTAGATAACCTCCAAAAACTTTTCTCTTATAGAAATTTTGTGCTATAAAGTACTACGGTGCTCTTGTGCTGGTGACTCAGAATAATTTTAATAGCTTGGAGTAGAATCCAGTTTTTCATAGCATAACACCTTTAAAAATTGAATATATACTCTAGACTGTTTGTGTGGTACCACCTGAGAATATTTCTATCCAATCCTGTTTACCAGGATGATGATTTAATGATAAATTCAATACACATTGCTAACAATGTAGAATATGTACAGTAATTGACCTTATACAGGAAGCAGTTATGGTTAAAATAAAAATTTGATGACAGGATACATATGTCAGTCACTCCTCAGGTACATACAATGCTAAGTACATGACATTATATACTTAGTAATATAATGCCATTATACTTGACCATTACTCAAGTAATGGTCACTGCTACCCCAAAATCAGCTTATGTTCAAACATTTAACAAAGCATTTCAGTAGATTAAGGTTGATTGGGCCAGGCGTGGTGGCTCACACCTGTAATCAAGCACTTTGGGAGGCTGAGGTGGGTGGATCATGAGGTCAGGAGATTGATACCATCTTGGCCAACATGGTGAAACTCCGTCTCTATTAAAAATACAAAAATTAGCCAGGCGTGGTGGCATGCACCTGTAGTCCCAGCTACTCAGGAGGCTGAAGCAGGAGAATCTCTTGAACCCAGAACCTGGGAGGCAGATGTTGCAGTGAGCAGAGATTGTGCTACTGCACTCTGGCCTGGGCGACAGAGCAAGACTCTGTCCCTGCCCCCTACCCCAAAAAAGACTAAAGCGGATTGCTGAATCAATGCTAAGTTTAATATATTCAAATATTTGTCATGCATTTATATATTAAAACATTCATTTTTTTCCACTCTACATTTTTACTACAAAGGGAGCATGAAATAAATACTTCACTCTGTAGCAGACTTTTCAGGTATTTCACAGCTTAATGAAAGTCCCCAAAGATGAATTTATTCCATGTATATTTTAAGATAGCTCTAGATGGATTGAGCTAAGCTGAATTCTGAGTACATGAAATCCATTACTATACCCAGCTCCTTTAATTCATTGTTATTTATTGCTGTCCTGACTTGTGAGTGCAGACAGAGTCTGATGTGATAACTTCTCTTCTAAGCTGTGGACATTAATGGACATGAACTACCACTGAAATATCATCACCCAAATGCTGTACTTGCAATTCAGAGAAGACAACTAAATGTTTATTTTCTCCTTTAATGCACCATGCAATAAGTGAAATCAATAGAGAAAGAGGAGAAGTTAATACCTTCTTTTCTCAGTAATGAGTTGGACAAGCTTCCAAATGACTACCTCTAGTAGTGATATTTTTGGAACTGCATATAATGAGAGTCTGTCTTTTAACCTTTACTAAATGACATATTTGTAAGTACATGTTTAAAGCTGTCTTGTTCTTCTAAAATCAAGGTTAATCATGAACTTGAAGGTAAAAAGAAACATCATCTGTCAAATGAAGTTGTCTATAAGTGTCACCCACTCAAGTTGCTTATGTTAGAGAAAAAATTTTAGTCAGATCCCGTTAAGTATTTAGATGCAATGTTTCATTCCCTTCCCAGCCCCCATGTTGTAAGTGAAATATCCAATCTGTCATGGCTGGTTAATTCTTCTCTAACCATTGTTTTAGGTGTCACTTTTAATGTAGGAATTCGGCATTTCTAAAACAGAATTTGTATCTTAGTCCATTTTCTTCTGGCTTATAACAAAATACCCCAAACTGGGTACTTTACAAGAAAAAAATTATTTCTTACAATTCTGGAGTCTGGGAAGTCCAGGGTCAAGGGGCTGCATCTGGTTCGGGTCTTCTTGCTAGCGAGGACTCTCCGTGGGGTCCTGTGGTAGTGAAGGATATCACATAGCAAGGGAGCTGAGCATGCTAGTCCAGGCCTCTCTTCCTCTTCTTATAAACCACCAGTCCCACTCCTGTGATAACTCATTAATACATTAATCCATGAATCACCTCTTAAAGGCCCATCTCTCAATACTAACACTTTGGGGATTAAGTTTCAACATGAATTTTGGAGATGACAAACATTCAAACTATAGCAATTATTATATACCTTCAATATTGGTCTGTTCAGCATACCAAAAAAAGCACAAAAACCAATACACAGGATCAAAACAAAAATTCAGTTTTTTGAAATAATAAACAAAATTGATAGATCACTAGCTAGACTGAACAAAAAGAAGATTTAAATAAGCACAATTAGAAATGATAAAAGTGACATTACAACTGATACTATAGAAATAGAAAAGATCATTGGAGACTACTGTAAGTATATCTACACACAAACTAGAAAACCTAGAGGAAATTGATAAATTCCTGGAAACCTACAACCTCTCAAGATTGAATTTTGTTAATGAAACAATTATTTAAAAAAGATATTTGCCAGAATCAGGAGCATAGAGCAGATCCACCTTGTTATGGATTGAATTGTGTTCCCCTAAAAGACATGTTGAAGTCTGATATGGTTTGGCTGTGCCTCCACCCAAAGCTCATCTTGAATTGTAGTTCCCATAATTCCTATGTGTTGCAGGAGGTACCCTGTGGGAGATAATTGAATCATGGGAGTGGCTTCCCCCATACTGTTTTTGTAGTAGTGAATAAGTCTCAAAAGATCTGATGATTTTATAAGAGGAAACCCTTTTCATTTGATTTTAATTCTGCCCTGCCTGCTGCCATGTAACAGGTGCCTTTTGCCTTTCACCATGATTGTGAGGGCTCCCCAGCCACGTGGAATTGAATCCATTATTTCTTTATAAATCACCCAGTCTTGGACTTGTCTTTCTCAGCAACACGAAAACAGACTAATAGAAAGTCCCAACCCCCTGTACCCCAGAATGTGATCTTTTTTGAATATAGGGTGGTTGCAGATGTAATTAGACAAGATGAGGTCATACTCAACGTAGCTTGGCCTGCTAATACAATATGACTGATGTCCTTACTAAAAGGTAGCTATTTGAAGACACAGATAGGGAGAACATGTGAAGACAGAGGATTAGAGTGATTCAGCGACAAACCAATGAGCACAGATTGCTGACAAACCACCAAAACCTAAGAAAAGGCAAGGATAAATTTTTCTACAGATTTTTGGGGAAGGCTAGTCTTGCTGACATCCTTTGTCTTGGACTTCTAGCCTCCAGAACTTTGAGACAATACATTTCTGTTGTGATACTTTGTTGCAGGAGCCCTAGAGAATGCATACACCGCCAACGCCAACACCAGCTCTGCTTCTTTTATAGATCAGGAAAAATGTTGAAATGGAAAAATATATCACCACAACTAAGGTTAAATTAGAAGCAGTACAAAAGAGAATAGACTATTGAAAACACAGTAAGTTATATATATGGAATGGTGCTATAGCTTGAATGTCTCCTCTAACATTCACATTGAAATTTAATTTCCAATGTAACTGTATTGGTAAGCGAGGCCTTTAAGAGGTGATTAGTTCATGATGGCTTGTCATCATCATGGGATGGGTTAGTTATTGCAACACTAAATTTGTTATAAAACAGAGTTTGTCCTGATTTATTTATTTATTTATTTATTTATTTATTTATTTATTTATTTTCTTCTTTTCTTTCTTTCTTTCTTTCTTTCTTTCTTTCTTTCTTTCTTTCTTTTCTCTTTCTCTCTCTCTCTCACACACACACACGCACACACACAAACACACACACACACACACACACCCTGACTGACTTCTGCCTTCTACCCTTTGGCCATGGGATGATGCTTCTCTCTCTTCTCTCTCTCTCTCTCTCTCTCTCTCTCTCTCTCTCTCTCACACACACACACACACACACACACACACACACACACACACTTGCTTCTGTCATCCACCCTTTGGCCATGGGATAATGCTCATCATGCTCATAGGTTTCCCACACTTTAAAACTCTGATCCAAATAAACTTCTATCGTTTATAAATTACCCAGTCTGTGGTATTCTATTGCAGCAGTAGAAAACAAACTAAAACAGATGAAAAAGGACACAGTCGTGCAATGCAAACAAACCAAAAAAAGTACAGATATTAAACAAGGAGGATAGCAAAGACTTGGAACCAACCCAAATGACCATCAATGACAGATTGGATAACAAAAATGCATCACATATATATCATGGAATACTATGCAGCCATAAAAAAGAATGAGTTCATGTCCTTTGAAGGGACATGGATGAAGCTGGAAACCATCATTCTTAACAAACTAACACAGGAACAGAAAACCAAACACTGCATGTTGTCACTCATAATTGGGAGTTGAACAATGAGAACATATGGGCACAGGGAGGGGAACATCACACATTGGGGCCTGTTGGGGATTAGGGGGTAAGGGGAGGGATAGCAATAAGAGAAATACCTAATGTAGATGACGGGTGGATGGGTGTAGCAAACCACCATGGCACATGTATACCTATGTAACAAACCTGCACATTCTGCACATGTATCCCCAGAACTTTAAGAATAATAAAAATTTTTTTTAAATTAAAAAAAAAACACTGATGAAAGAAATTTAAGCAGGCGTCAATAAATGGAAAGCTATCTCATGATCATGGAATGAAACAATATTGCTAAAATGTTCGTACTACACAAAGCAATTGACAGATTCAATGCAATCCCCATCAAAATTAAGATAGCTTTTTTTTTTTCTTTTTTTTTTTTTTTTTACAGAGGTAGAAATAACAATCCTAAAATTCATTTGGAACTCTGAAACATCCCAAATAGCCAAAGGAATCTTGAGAAATCAGAGAGCAAAGCTGGAGACAGCATCTTTTCTGATTTCAAAATTGAAACAGCATGGTACTGGGATAAAGACAGACACATAGACCAGTGGAACAGAATCAACAGCCTCAGTGAAGTCAGCAAGATGGCAACCTAGAGTTAGCCAGGACTCACCCTCCCACAAAAAGAAACTGAAGTAACAAATAAACAACTGTATTTTGACTAGACTCGCTGAAGAATTATGCTGGAGAGCACCAAGGGAGTGTCAACATTTCTGTGGAGCACAGATGCCCAGGATAGCACCAGAGAGAGGAGAGTGAGGCCTTCTGCCCCTGCCTCACTGTCTCTCCCATCAAAACCAACTTAGAGTCAGGAGGGAGTTCTTACTGGGAAAAGCTGAGCTATGGGTGTCCGGCAGCCCCTGTTGCCACCAAATGCCAGCTATCCTTGTTAGAGTAAAGTCCCCCAATCTTCACAGGCACCAAATCCATTTTGCAGATTAACCAGGAGCTCAGGCAGATACTTTGTCTCAGAGTAGAAGCCTACATTGAGCACTCATCGCCCTTGTGACCTAAGCTTCTATAGCTTGGTGCCATCCTAAAACTGCACCCATTACTAAAGTGCACCCTTTTCTAGGAGCTGCTAGCAACTGATTGTTTATCTGTCCCGGAGGCCTCACTATCATTCCACCATGTTTACACAGGTTCCTGCAGCACCATGACCCCAGCTGTCCAGAGCCTAGGCCTGAAGGAATAATCCAGACCCTGGTATCCAAACCCATTTGCCTGTCTCGAAGGAACAGGCAAATCTGCCCAGTATGGGAGCCACCAAACAGCAGGTCAGCTACTTTGTCCATACACACCCATGACCCACAGCCAGATGGCCTGCCAAGAATGTGTGCACCTGTACCTGGCCCATAATGGGTCCTATGGAAGACCTGCCCCCCAACAGATTGCCACAGAGCCTCCCAGCACTGCCATGCCTATGCATACCTAGCCTGACATCCAGTCTAGCTGCAGCCTTGCCTGTTTGGAGAAAGAACCACACAGCATCCCAGTTGGCCACACTCTTGTGCCCCCAAGCATAGCCTGACAGGTATCTGGCAGCAGCCACCAACTCTCCAGAGAGCCCGATGAAAGGCCAGTCAGTCTTCTGTGCCCACATGCAACCAGCCTGACAATGGGCCCAGAGCCTCTACCCAGCGAAACCACTCTACTGTCATCAAAAATTCCTACAGCCTAGACCACTGAGGCAGTTGCAAACATTGCTGACAGGGATTACAGCAGAAGAAAAATTGATGGAAAACACACTATCCACCCAAAAACAAAGCCATTACACCATATTAAACCAACACTCATAGTCCCATCTACAAAAAAAAAAAAAAAAAAGTTTTCCACCATGAAAACTACTATATAAAATTAATAAGAGTGACTATTCCACTAGATATGCAGATATCTACATAGGAGCATAAGAAATATAAAAAACCTTGGAAACATGACAACCCCCAAAGAAAGACATAAGTCTCAAGTAACAGGCCCCAGAGAAAACAACTTTTACCAAATGCCCGAAAAAGAATTCTAAATAATAATTTTAAGTAAGCTAAGTGAGCTATAAGAGAACACAAAAAATTCAATAAAATAAGGAAAATATGATCTGAGTGAGAAATTCAACAGAGATAGACATTTAAAAAAAGATACAAACAGAAATTTTGGGGCCAAAGAATTTAATGAATGAAATAAAAAAATACAATTGAGAGATTTAATAGACTACATCAAGCAAAAAAAAAGAATTTCTGAACTTGAAAACCATCTTTTGAAATAGAGGAACAAATTGAAGTAGAAATAAAAATAATAAAGAAAACCTATGGGACTTGTGAGACATCATTATGCAAATAAATTTTGCATAATAGCATTTCCAGAGATAGAAGAGATGGGAAAAGTCACAGAAGACCTTTTTAATGAAATAATAGCTGAAAACTTTCCAAGTATTGAGAGATATATGAACATTCATATTCAGAAATCTCAAGGGTCCCCAATTAAATTCAATTTCAAAAAAACCCTGCTAAGGCCCATTATAATAAAATTGTCAAAAGTCAAAGACAGAATTTTAAAAGCTGTAAGATAAAAGTGTCTAGTCACCTTTAAGGGAATTTTCATTGGACTATTAGCAGATTACCCAGCAGAAGAGTGAATAGGATGTTATATTCAAAGTGCTGAAAATTAAAAAAAAAAAAAAACTGTCAGCTAAGATATTATATTCAACAAAGCTATTCTTCAGAAATGGAGGAAAAATAGACATTCCCAGACAAGCAAATCTGAGGGAATTCATCACCAATAGACTGGCCTTTCAAGAAATACTTAAGGAAGTGCTACACGTGGAAACAAAAGAATGATAATTCCTATCATTAAAGCATGTGAAAGTATGTTACAGGGTAAGGAATAAAAACAAAACATAAAAGTATAAAATTCACCATGAGAGGTAAATTAATAAATCAAATTGATAATACACCAGTGATATAATGGTGCTGTGTAAATCTCTCAATCCTCTAGTATGAAGGTTTAAAGTCAAAATGGTCAAAAATAACACAAGTTACAGTTAGTGGCTAAGGAAATAATAAATTAAGATAACAAAAATATATATTGTAGGGGTAGTAAAAACTCTAGAGTATTTTTATGATAAAAAATTAAGCAGTGATCAGCTTAAAATAGTCTAGTATAACTGCAGGAGTCTTTGTGTTAACCTCATGGCGATCATAAAGAAAGAAATTACAGCAACAAACCAGACAAAGGAAAGAAAGCATAGCAGCACAGAAAACCACCAAACTTGAGAGCTAAACAAGAAAAGATGGTATAATTCATCTATAAGACAGCCAGGAAACAACTTTTAAAATGTCAGGTTAAATCCTTACCTGTCAAAAATTACCTGGGGTAAATGAATTAAATTGTATAGTTAAAAGATATAGAGTGACTGAATGGATTAAAAACAAACAGGACCCAAATACTTGCTAGCTTCAAGAGACTACTTCACCGTTAAAGACAAACATTAAAGACTTAAAGTGAAGGGATGGAAAAAGACATTCCATGCAAAAGTGAACAAAAAGTGAGAAAAGATAGGCATACCTTCATAAGATAAAACAGCCTTGAAGTCAAAACTGTAAAAAGAGACAAGGTCATTATATAAGGATAATGACCTTACATAAAGGGATCAATTCAACAAGAGGATATAACAATTATAAAAAGATATATGCACTCAATACTGGAGGATCCAGATATATAAAGCAAATATTATTAGATCTAAAAGGAGAGATAGATTGCAATACAATAATAGCAGGGGACTTTGAGACCCTACTTTAACAATGGACAAACAGATCACCTAGACAAAAAAATCGACTACAGAACGTCAGAGTTAAACTACACTCTAGATTAAATGGATCTAACAGACATTTATATAACATTTCCTCCAACTGCTGCAGAATGCACATTTTTCTCAACATTCTCCATGTTAAATAACATGTTAGGTCACAAAGCAAATCATTACAAGTTTAAGAAAATAGAGATTGTATCAAATATCTTTTATGACCACAATGACATAAAGCTGAACAATAACAATTTTGGAAAATTCACAAATACATGGAAATTAAACAACATGGCTACTAAAGAACCAATGGGTTGATGAAAAAAATTAAAGAGAAATTAAAAATTTATTTGAGACAGAAAACAATGGAAACAAATTATACCAAAACCTATGAGACAACAAAAGCAGTTTTAAGAGATAAGTTTACAGCAATAAATGCCTCTATCTATCTATCTATCTATCTATCTATCTATCTATCTATCTATCTTTTAATAAGCAACCTAACATTACACCTCAAGAAACTAGAAAAACAACAACAAACTAAATGCAACATTGGTAGAATTTTTAAAAAAAAGCTTAGAGAAGAAATAAAATAGAGACAAAAAAACAATTCAAATATCAATGAAATAAAGAGTTAGTTTTTTTTTTTTTTGAAAAGATAAAGCAATTGACAAACATTTACCTAGACTAAAAGAAAAGACAGAGAAACTCAAATAAAATCAAAGATAAAAAGGAGACATTGCAACTGATGGCACAGAAATACAGAGGATCATAAGAGACTTATATAATACTATACACCAACAAATTTGATAACATAGAAGAAACGAACAAATTCCTGGACACATACAGACTACCAAGATTAAATTATGAAGAAATAGAAAATCTGAACAAAGCAATAATGCTTAAGGAAACTGAATCATTAATAAAAAGCCTTCCATCAAAGAAAAGTCCAGGACTTAATAGCTTCACAGCTGAATTCTATCAAACATTTAAAAGAGAACTAATATCCATTCTTCTCAAACTATTCCAGATTATTTAAGAGGAGGGAATATTTCCAAACTTATTTTATGAGGTCAGAATTAACTTTATTTCAAAACTGGACGAGGACACAATGAAAAAGAAAACCTACAGGCCAATATCCCTGATGAACATAAATGCAAAAATTCTGGATAAGACCTAGCAAATTGAATATAACAGTACATTAAAAAGATCATTTATGGAGGGTGGAGCAAGATGGCTGAATAGGAACAGCTCCAGTCTCCAGCTCCCAGTGCCAGCGACAGAAAAGACAGGTGATTTCTGCATTTTCAACTGAGGTACTGGGTACATCTCACTAGGGAGTGCCAGACAATTGGTGCTGGTCAGCTGCTGCAGTCAGACCAGCAAGAGCTGAAGCAGGGTGAGGTATTGCCTCAGCTGGGAAGCGCAAGAGGAAAAGGAATCCCTTTTCCTAGCCAGGGGAACTGAGACACACAACACCTGGAAAATCGGGTAACTCCCACCCCAATACTGTGCTTTACCAAGGCTCTTAGCAAACGGGCACACCAGGAGATTTTATCCCACACCTGGCCGGGAGGGTCCCATGCCCATGGAGCCTCTCTCATTGCTAGCACAGCAATCTGCGATCTAACGGCAAGACAGCAGCGAGGCTGGGGGAGGGGCACCCGCCATTGCTGAGGCTTAAGTAGGTAAACAAAGCTGCTCAGAAGCTCCAACTGGGTGGAGCTCACAGCAGCTCAAAGAGGCCTGCCTGTCTCTGTAGACTCCACCTATAGGGACAGGGCACAGCTAAACAACAACAATAACAACAACAACAGAGCAGCAGAAACCTCTGCAGATGCAAATGACTCTGTCTGAAAGCTTTGAAGAGAGCAGTGGATCTCCCAACCGGGAGGTTGAGATCTGAGAAGGGACAGACTGCCTGCTCAAGTGGGTCCCTGATGCCTGAGTAGTCTAACTGGGAGACATCCCCCACAAGGGGCAGAACAACACCCCACACCTCACAGGGTGGAGTACACCCCTGAGAGGAAGCTTCCAAAGCAAGAATCAGACAGGTACACTCACTGTTCAGCAATATTCTATCTTCTGCAGCCTCTGCTGCTGACACCCAGGCAAACAGAGTCTGGAGTGGACCTCAAGCAATCTCCGACAGACCTACAGCTGAGGGTCCTGATTGTTAGAAGGAAAACTAACAAACAGGAAGGAAATCCACACCAAAACCCCATCAGTAAGTCACCATCATCAAAGACTAGAGGCAGATAAAAACCACAAAGATGGGGAAAAAGCAGGGCAGAAAAGCTGGAAATTAAAAAAATAAGAGCACATCTCCAGCTCCAAAGGAACACAGCTCAGCGCCAGCAACGCATCAAAGCTGGTCAGAGAATGACTTTGACGAGATGAGAGAAGAAGGATTCAGTCCATCAAACTTCTCAGAGGTAAAGGAGGAATTACGTACCCAGCACAAAGAAACTAAAAATCTTGAAAAAAGAGTGGAAGAATTGATAACTAGAATAATTAATGCAGAGAAGGCCATAAACAAAATGACAGAGATGAAAACCATGACACTAGAAATATGTGACAAATGCACAAGCTTCAGTAACCGACTCAATCAACTGGAAGAAAGAGTATCAGTGATTGAGGATCAAATGAATGAAATGAAGCGAGAAGAGAAACCAAAAGAAAAAAGAAGAAAAAGAAATGAACAAAGCCTGCAAGAAGTATGGGATTATGTAAAAAGACCAAATCTACGTCTGATTGGGGTTCCTGAAAGTGAGGGGGAAAATGAAACCATGTTGGAAAACACTCTTCAGGATATCATCCAGGAGAACTTCCCCAACCTAGTAGGGCAGGCCAACATCCAAATTCAGGAAATACAGAGAATGCCACAAAGATACTCCTCGAGAAGAGCAACTCCAAGACACATAATTGCCAGATTCACCAAAGTTGAAATGAAGGAAAAAATCTGAAGGGCGGCCAGAAAGAAAGGTTGGGTTACTCACAAAGGGAAGCCTATCAGACTAACAGCAGATCTCTCGGCAAAAACTCTACAAGCCAGAAGAGAGTGGGGGCCAATATTCAACATTCTTAAAGAAAAGAATTTTAAACCCAGAATTGCATATCCAGCCAAACTAAGTTTCATCAGTGAAGGAGAAATAAAATCATTTACAGATAAGCAAATGCTTAGCGATGTTGTTATCACCAGACCTGCCTTACAAGAGACCCTGAAAGAAGCACTAAACATGGAAAGGAACAACTGGTACCAGTCATTGCAAAAACTTGCCAAAATGTAAAGACCATCGAGGCTAGGAAGAAACTGCATCATCTAATAAGCAAAATAACCAGTTAATATCATAATGGCAGGATCAAGTTCACACATAACAATATTAACCTTAACTGTAAATGGACTAAATGGTCCAATTAAAAGACACAGACTAGCAAACTGGATAAAGAGTCAAGACCCATCAGTCTGCTGTATTCAGGAGACCCATCTCACATGCAGAGACATACATAGGCTCAAAATAAAGGGATGGAGGAAGATCTACCAAGCAAATGGAGAACAAAAAAAAGCAGGGGTTGCAATCCTAGTCTCTGATAAAACAGACTTTAAACCATCAAAGGTCAAAAGAGACAGAGAAGGCCATTACATAATGGTAAAGGGATCAATTCAACAGGAAGAGCTAACTATCCTAAATATATATGCACCCAATACAGGAACACCCAGATTCATAAAGCAAGTCCTTAGAGAGGTACACAGAGACTTAGACTCCCATAAAATAATAATGGGAGACTTCAACACCCCACTGTCAACATTAGACAGATCGACGAGACAGAAAGTTAACAAGGATATCCAGGAATTGAACTCATCTCTGCAGCAAGCAGACCTAATAGACATCTACAGAACTCCCCACCCCAAATCAACAGAATATACATTCTTCTCAGCACCACATCACACTTATTCCAAAATTGACCACATAATTGGAAGTAAAGCACTCCTCAGCAAATGTAAAAGAACAGAAATTATAACAAACTGTCTCTCTGACCACAGTGCAATCAAACTAGAACTCAGGACTAAGAAACTCAATCAAAACCGCTCAACTACATGGAAACTGAACAACCTGCTCCTGAATGACTACTGAGTACATAACGAAATGAAGGCAGAAATAAAGATGTTCTTTGAAACCAATGAGAACAAAGATACAACATACCAGAATCTCTGGGACACATTTAAAGCAGTGTGTAGAGGGAAATTTATAGCACTAAATGCTCACAAGAGAAAGCTGGAAAGATCTAAAATTGACACTCTAACATCACAATTAAAAAAAACTAGAGAAGCAAGAACAAACACATTCAAGAGCTAGCAGAAGGCAAGGAAGATCAGAGCAGAACCGAAGGAGATAGAGACACAAAAAACCCTCCAAAAAATCAATGAATCCAGGAGTTGGTTTTTTGAAAAGATCAACAAAATTGACAGACCGCTAGCAAGACTAATAAAGAAGAAAAGAGAGAAGAATCAAATAGAAGCAATAAAAAATGATAAAGGGGATATCACCACCGACCCCACAGAAATACAAACTACCATCAGAGAATACTATAAATACCTTTACGCAAATCAACTAGAAAATCTAGAAGAAATGGATAATTTCCTGGACACTTACACTCTTCCAAGACTAAACCAGGAAGAAGCTGAATCCATGAATAGACCAATAGCAGGCTCTGAAATTGAGGCAATAATTAATAGCCTACCAACCAAAGAAAGTCCAGAACCAGATGGATTCACAGCTGAATTCTACCAGAGGTACAAGGAGGAGCTGGTACCATTCCTTCTGAAACTATTCCAATCAATAGAAAAAGAGGGAATCCTCCCTAACTCATTTTATGAGGCCAACATCATCCTGATACCAAAGCCTGGCAGAGACACAACAAAAAAAGAGAATTTTAGACCAATATCCCTGATGAACATTGATGCAAAAATCCTCAATAAAATACTGACAAACCAGATCAAGCAGCACATCAAAAATCTTATCCACCATGATCAAGTGGGCTTCATCCCTGGGATGTAAGGCTGGTTCAACATATGCAAATCAATAAATATAATCCAGCATATAAACAGAACCAAAACAAAAACCACATGATTATCTCAATAGATGCAGAAAAGGCCTTTGACAAAATTCAACAGCCCTTCATGGTAAAAACTCTCAATAAATTCGGTATTGATGGAACGTATCTCAAAATAATAAGAGCTATTTATGACAAACCCACAGCCAATATCATACTGAATGGGCAAAAACTGGAAAAATTCCCTTTGAAAACTGGCACAAGACAGGGATGCCCTCTCTCACCACTCCTATTCAACATAGTGTTGGAAGTTCTGGCTAGGGCAATCAGGCAAGAGAAAGAAATCAAGGGTATTCAGTTAGGAAAAGAAGAAGTCAAATTGTCCCTGTTTGCAGATGACATGATTGAATATTTAGAAAACCCCATCGTCTCAGCCCAAAATCTCCTTAAGCTGATAAGAAACTTCAGCAAAGTTTCAGGATACAAAATTAATGTGCAAAAATCACAAGCATTCTTATACACCAGTAACAGCCAAACAGAGGGCCAAATCATGAATGAACTTCCATTCACAATTGCTTCAAAGAGAATCAAATACCTAGGAATCCAACTTACAAGGGATGTAAAGGATCTCTTCAAGGAGAACTACAAACCACTGCTCAGTGAAATAAAAGAGGACACAAACAAATGGAAGAACATACCATGCTCATGGATAGGAAGAATCAATATCGTGAAAATGGTCATATTGCCCAAGGTAATTTATGGATTCAATGCCATCCCCATCAAGCTACCAATGAGTTTCTTCACAGAATTGGAAAAAACTGCTTTAAAGTTCATATGGAATCAAAAAAGAGCCTGCATTGCCAAGACAATCCTAAGTCAAAAGAACAAAGCTGGAGGCATCACGCTACCTGACTTCAAACTATACTACAGGGCTACAGTAACCAAAACAGCATGGTACTGGTACCAAAACAGAGATATAGACCAATGGAACAGAACAGAGCCCTCAGAAATAATACCACACATCTACAGCCATCTGATCTTTGACAAACCTGAGAAAAACAAGAAATGGGGAAAGGATTCCCTATTTAATAAATGGTGCTGGGAAAATTGGCTAGCCATAAGTAGAAAGCTGAAACTGGATCCTTTCCTTACTCCTTATATGAAAATTAATTCAAGATGGATTAGAGACTTAACTGTTAGACCTAATACCATAAAAACCCTAGAAGAAAACCTAGGTAATACCATTCAGGACGTAGGCATGGGCAAGAACTTCATGTCTAAAACGCCAAAAGCAATTGCAACAGAAGCCAAAATTGACAAATGGGATCTAATTAAACTAAAGAGCTTCTGCACAGCAAAAGAAACTACCAACAGAGTAAACAGGCAACCCACAGAGTGGAAGAAAATTTTTGCAATCTACTCATCTGACAAAGGGCTAATATCCAGAACCTACAAAGAACTCAAACAAATTTACAAGAAAAAAACAAACAACCCCATCAAAAAGTGGGCAAAGGGTATGAACAGACATTTCTCAAAAGAAGACATTCATACAGCCAACAAACGCATGAGAAAATGCTTGTCATCACTGGCCATCAGAGAAATGCAAATCAAAACCACAATGAGATACCGTCTCACACCAGTTAGAGCGGCAATCATTAAAAAGTCAGGAAAAAACAGGTGCTGGAGAGGATGTGGAGAAATAGGAACACTTTTACACTGTTGGTGGGATTGTAAACTAGTTCAACCATTATGGAAAACAGTATGGCAATTCCTCAAGGATCTAGAACTAGAAGTACCATATGACCCAGCCATCCCATTACTGGGTATATACTGAAAGGATTATAAATCATGCTGCTATAAAGACACATGCACATGTATGTTTATTGCAGCACTATTCACAATAGCAAAGACTTGGAATCAATCCAAATGTCCATCAGTGACAGACTGGATTAAGAAAATGTGGCACATATACACCATGGAATACTATGCAGCCATAAAAGAAGGATGAGTTCGTGTCCTTTGTAGGGACATGGATGCAGCTGGAAACCATCATTCTCAGCAAACTATCGCAAGAACAGAAAACCACACACCGCATGTTCTCACTCATAGTTGGGAACTGAACAATGAGATCACCTGGACTCGGGAAGGGGAACATCACACATTGGGGCCTATCATGGGGAGGGGGGAGTGGGGAGGGATTGCACTGGGAGTTGTACCTGATATAAATGACGAGTTGATGGGTGCTGACGAGTTGATGGGTGCAGCACACCAACATGGCACATGTATACATATGTAACAAACCTGCACGTTATGCACATGTATGCTAGAACTTAAAGATGATTAATAATAATAATAATAATAATAATAATAATAAATTGATATGGAACCCAAAAGGGACCCTGAATAGCCAAGGCAATCCTAAACAAAAAGAACAAAGCTGGAGCCATCATATTACCCATGTCAAAATATACTACAGGGCTGTAGTCACCAAAACAGGGTGGTACTGGTACAAAAACTGACACATAGACCAATGGAACAGAGTGAAGAGCCTGGAAATAATGCCATACACTTACAACCATCTGATCTTCAGTAAGGCTGACAAAAACAAACAATAGGGAAAGGACTCCCCAGTCAATAAATGGTGCTGGAATAACTGGCTAGTCATATGCAGAAGATTGAAACTGGACCCCCTAGGTTACACTACATACAAACACCAACATAACATGGATTAAAGGCTTAAATGTAAAACCTAAAACTATAAAAACCCTGGAAGGTAACCTAGGAAATACCATTCTGGACACAGAACTTGGCAAAGATTTCATGATGAAGACAACAAAAGCAATTGCAACAAAAACAAAAATTGACAAATAGGATCTAATTAAATTGAAGAGCTTTGCACAACAAAAGAAACTATCAACAGAGTAAATAGACAGCCTACAGAATGGGAGAAAACATTTGCAAACTATGCATCCAACAAAGGTCTAATATCCAGAATCTATAAGGAACTTAAATTTATAAGCATAAACAAACAACCCCATTAAAAAGTGGGCAAAGGACATGAACAGACACTTTTCAAAAGAAGACATATATGTGGCTAGCAAGCGTATAAAAAATGCTCAACATCACTAATCATTAGAGAAATGCAAATTAAAACCCCAGTGAAACACCATCCCACACCGGTCAGAATAGCTATTATTATAAAGTTGAAAAATAATAGGTGCTAGCAAGGTTGTGGAGAAAAGGGAACACTTACACACCACTGGTAGGAATGTAAATTAGTTCAGCCACTGTGGAAAGCAGTGAGTGATTCCTTAAAGAACTTAAAACGGAGTTACTATCCAACCTAGCAATCCCATTATTGGATATAATCCAAAGGAATATAAATTGTTCTATCATAAAGACACATGCATATGTATATTCATTGCAGCACTGTTCACAATAAGAAAGATATGGAATCAACCTATATGCCCATCAGTGGTAGACTGGATAAAGAAAATGTAGTACATATACACCACGGAATACTATGCAGCTGTAAAAAAGAATGAGATCATGTCCTGTGCAGCAACATGGATGGATCTGGAAGCCATTATCCTAAGCAAACTAACACAGGAACAGAAAGCCAAATATGGCATGTTCTCACAAGTGGAAGCTAAACAACAAGAACACATGGATATTAGAAGGGTAACAGTAGATATTGGGGCCTATTTGAGGGTGGAAAGTGGGAGGAATGAGAGGATTAGAAAAATACCTATTGGGTGCTATGTTTATTACCTGGATGGCAAAATTATCTGTTCACCAAACCCCTGTGACATGCAGTTTACCTGTATAACAAACCTGCACATGTACCCCTGAGCCTAAAATAAAAGTTAAAAAAAAAAAGAAAAAAAAAAAAAAAGATCATTTACTATGATCAAATGGGATTCATTCCAGAGATGCAGGGATGTTTGAATACATACAAATCAATAAATATGATATACCACATTAACAGAAAGACCAAAACCATATGATCAATTCAATACATGAAAAAAAAAAAAAAAGCATTTCACAAAATTCAACGTCTCTTCATGATAAAAACTCTTAACAAATTAGGTATAGATGGTATGTAACTCAACACAATAAATGCCATATATGACAAACCCACAACTAACATTACACTGAACAGGAAAAAACTGAAAGCTTTTTCTCTAGGATGAGGAACAAAAGAATGCCCACTTTTACCACTTTTATTAAACATATTAATGGAAGTTCTAGCCAGAGAAGTCAGGCAAGAGAAAGAAATAAAGGCATCCAAATTGAAAATGAGGAAGTCAAATTGTCCCTGTTTGCAGATTACGCTATCTTAAATGCAGAAAACTCTAAGGAATCCACCAAAAACTGTTAAAACTAATAAACAAATTTAGTAAAGTTATAGTATACAAAATCAGCATTTAAAAATTATTAGCCAGGTGCAGCGGCTTATTCCTGTAAACCCAGCACTTTGTGAGGTCAAGGCAGGAGGATCACTTGAGGCCAGGAATTTGAGACTAGCTTGGGCAGCATAGCAATACCCTATCCCTACAGAATTGTTTTTAATTAAAAAGAATTTTAAAAACATTAATAGTATTTCTATATGCTAATAGTGAGTTATTTGAAAAAGGAATAAAAAAGATAATTATATTTATAACACGTATAAATAAGATAGCTAGGAATAAACTCAACGAAGGAGGTGAAAACTATAACATTTTGATGAAAGAAACTGAAGAGGACACAAATAAATGGAAAGATATCCCAAACTGATGGATTGAAAGAATTAACATTGTTAATATGCCCATACTAGCCAAATACATCTACAGATTTAATGTAATCTCCTTCAAAATACCAATGACATTCTTCACAGAAATAGAAAAAAAAAAATCCTAAAATTCATATGGAACCATTAAACTCTAAATATCCAAGAAATACTGAGAAAAAAGAATAAAGCTGGAGGCATCACACTACTTGACTTCAAACTATATGTCAAAGCTATAGTAACCAAAACAGTAGGGTACTGGAATAAAAACAGAAAAATAGGCCAATGGAACAGAATGGAGACCTCGGAAACAAATGTATGCACCTATAGCCAACTCATTTTTCACAAAGGTGCCAAGAGCACACATTAGGGAAAAGGCAGTCTCTTCAATAAACGTTGCTGGTAAAATTGGATATCCACATGCAGAAGCATGAGACTAGACCTCTATCTCTCACCTCATACAAAAATCAACCCAAAATGAATTAAAAACTTAAATGAGAAACTTGAAAATATGAAACTACCAGAAGAAAACTAGGTGAAACACTTCATGATATTGGGTTGGTCAACAATATTTATTTTATTTATTTATTTTTGAGACAGGATCTCACTCCTGTTGCTTAAGCTGGAGTGTAGTGGAACAATCATGGCTTGCTGCAGCCTTGACTTCTCAGGCTCAAATGATCCTCCTGCCTCAGCCTCCCAAGTATCTGAGACTACAGTTACATGCCACCACCCCTGGTTAATTTTTTTGTATTTTTATTAGAGACAAGGTTTAGTCATGTTGCTCAGGCTGGTCTCTAACTCCTGTGTTGAAGTGATTCACCTGCTGTGGCAGTGGGATTCAGTTCTGGGATTACAGGTGTGAGCCACCATGCCCAGCCAAGAATGTTTAAATAATACATATTCCTGGGCTCTGTATTCTGTTACATCGGTCTGTTTTTATGCCAGTTCCAAACCGTTTTGATTACTAGAACTTTGTACCATATTTTGAAATCAGGTAGTGCGATGCAGCTTTGTTCTTTTCGCTCAATATTGCTTTGGTATTTGAAGTTTTTAGGGGCACTCTATGAATTAAAATTGTTTTTATTTCTATTTCTGTGAAGAATATCATTGGTATTTTGACGGAGATTGCATTAAATCTGTAGATCTCTTTGTGTACTATGGCTGTTTTATAATATTAATTCTTTGAATCCATGAATATGAAGTACCTTTCCACTTATTTGTGTCCTCTTCAATTTCTTGCATCAAAGTTTTATAATTTTCAGTGTACATATCATTCACCTCCTTAGCTGAGGTTATTTCTGACTATCATTTTTTGTGCTTACAGGCAACAAAAGAAAAAATAGACAAATTGAATTACTTCAAACTGAAAAGATTTTTCATAGAAAATGAATCCATTAATCAAGTGAAGAGACAACTTACATCTTTGCCAACTATACATCTGACAAGAGATTAATATCTAGAATATATAAAGAACTTAACAACAATGACAACAAAATAGCCTGATTTTAGAAATAAATGGAATACATTATTACATATTTTGGAGATGACATATAAATGGCCAACAGGTATATGAAAAATTGTTCAACATTGCTAATTATCAGAAAGATCTAAATCAAAACCATGAGGAGATACAACCTCACCCCAATTACAATGGCTATTTTCAAAAAGACAAAAGGAAACAATGTGGGTGAAGATGCAGTGAAAAAGGAACCCTTACACACTGCTAGTGGGATTGTAAGCTAGTAAAACCACTATGGAAACCAGTATTGAGGTTCTTTTAGAAATTAAAGAACTACCATATCAGCCATCCCACTAATTGGTATGTATTTAAAAGAAATGAAATCAATATATAGAAGAGATAACTGCATTCCCATGTTTATTGCAGTGGTATTTACAATAAGCAATACATGGAATCAACCTGTGTCCAACAACAGATTAATGGTTACAGAAAATGTGGTATATATACACAATGGAATAGTATTCAGCTGTCAAATAATAAAAGCTCATCATTTGCAATAACATGAATGAACTTGTAGTACATATCATATGATATCACTCACATGTGGAATCTAAAAAATAATACGTTGATATAGTAGAGGCAGAGAGGAAAACAATGGTTACCAGAGACTGAAGAGAGGAGGGAGGAGGGGAGAATTGGGAGTGCTGTCAGTTGTAATTAGATAGAAATAAATTCTGGTGTTCTAGTGTTCCGTAGCATTACTATGGTTAACAGTGAAACAGTGTGTATTACAAAATAGTTAAAGGAGAGGCTTTTGAATGTTCTCACCCCAAAGAAATGATAAATGCAGGAGGTGGTGGATATACCAACTACCCTGATGGATTATTATACAGCATTAATATGTATAAAAATCACATACCCCATAAATATGTGCAGTTACAAAATGTCAATTAAAACAATAAATAAATTAATTCATTTAATAGCCCAGAAATAAACCTATGCATATACAGTCAACTAATCTTTGACAAGGGTGTCAAGAACACACAATGGAGAAAAGATAGTGTCTTCAATGCATGGTGTTGGTAAAACTGTATATTCACATGCAAAAGAATAAAATTGGACCCTTCCCTTACATCATTCTAAAAAATCAACTCAAAATCCATTAGAGACTTAAACAGAAGACATGACACTGTAAAACTACTCAAAAAATAGGGAGAAAGGGTGTTGACATTAGTGTTGGCGATAATTTCTTGAACTTGACACAAAAGCGCAGGCAACAAAACCAAAATAAGCAAGTAGGACTTGTCAAGCTAAACTACATTTTCTGCAAACAACCATTGATTATAAACAAAAGTTAGGTTATATAACAGTTAAGAATGTATGAATTGATGGGTGCTGACGAGTTGATGGGTGCAGCACACCAACATGGCACATGTATACATATGTAACCTGCACGTTATGCACATGTACCCTAGAACTTAAAGTATAATAAAAAAAATAAAAATTTAAAAAAAAAAGAATGTTTATGGTTTTTATTCAGCTTCCTTTTTTAGTATATACTTTCTTCTATTTTATCTTTTTAAAAATATCTCGTAATAATGATTGTGAAAGCAATTTTATATACAAAAACAGTTGTTAGTAAATATCCTCTAGTCAAATATAAAAATAGATTGACAGTTAATACAAACATTAAGAGAGTAGATATAAGCAGTTCTTTTAAAAATAATAAGTACTTGTAAAAATGGCAGAATATTGTTTGTAAGGCAGAATAATTATTAATATGAAGTTTATCAAAATTAAATATAAGACCAACTAGATTGTTGGAAGCAAAGGTACAACTTCTGTGGTAGCCTTTTTTTCCAGCCTTAGTGACACTGCATTTCATTCCCGGTCAAATACTCCTTAAAACACGAACGCGGGAAATTATTTAGGAGTGCGCCTATACCAGATCCAAGATAACTCAGAATCAGGCTGAGGACTAATGCACTAAATCAAGCAACTGTGCTTCATTGTCCATATTCTTCAGGAAGTAAGGAACAACAAGCATTGATGTAGCAGCCTCATTCAAGTTTGGGTTAGAGCCTATGTAAAGTACATAAGAGGGGCCACATGACTTAGTGTGAATCAAAACTGAAGGGGCTGTCTTAGGCAAGATGGTGCTTATTCAAGATGGTTCTTACTCAGCCACCTTTCTCAGGATCTTGTGAGTACTGAGTGACGAGGGTATTGAAAACTGTACCTGGGAATTACAAGACAATTGCAGTGCTTTTGTAAACATTCTGTGTTGTTACTTCTCTTAAAGTTAGATAAGCTTGATGCCAAATAAAACCTATTTTGTCTCATGATTTGCCTATCTGAACATAGTTAATAGTAGAGGTGATTTCACAAATTCAAATTTCTAATGAACATAGTTAATAGTAGAGGTGATTTCACAAATTCAAATTTCTAATGATTGCAGACTTATTTAATGAACTAGTTAATGTTCATAACATTAACCAATTATTCTTTAAAAGCTGAATTTAAATTTTAGTTGTTTGATTCAATTTAGTACAAGGGTATCTCAAAAAAAAAGTCTCATTTGGGAAATCTTAAGTAAATTAAAATGAGAATGTTCATTTTGCCTCTCAAGGGAGCAACACGACAGACTCTAAAATCTTGTAAAAGAACATCTGTGATAGATAATCGTCAAGCCAGATATAATAATCTAAATAATAAGAAAAAATGTTTTGGTGAAAAATTAAGTATTCATAACACTTTTTTTATTAATTAAACTTCTCAACCAAAGTCTTAGCTAGAATGCCATGTTACATCTCTAACAAGGCAATTGGTCTAGTTTTGAGTCTATGGAAACAGAATTTAAAGGATAATCTGAAGATTGCTATGAGATTCCACCATTTTCAGTAATTCAAGAAGATAATTTTTTTTAAGTTTTTAAGCTATGCATTGTTGCAAAACATCCTTTTATTTATTTATTTATTGTTATACTTTAAGTTCTGGGATACATGTGCAGAACATACCAGTTTTTTACAT
The DNA here is from genome assembly GCF_002776525.5 of Piliocolobus tephrosceles. Lineage (NCBI taxonomy): Eukaryota > Metazoa > Chordata > Mammalia > Primates > Cercopithecidae > Piliocolobus > Piliocolobus tephrosceles. The sequence goes on from NC_045438.1 coordinate 46,997,062, forward strand.
AGGTATACACCTGTCATGGTGGTTTGTTGCACCCGTCCACCCATCATCTACACTAGGCATTTCTCCTAATGGTATCCCTCCACTAGCCCCCCACCCCACAACAGGCCCCGATGTGTGATGTTCCCTTCCCTGTGCCCATGTGTTCTCATTGTTCAGCTCCCACTTATGAGTGAGAATATGCGATGTTTGGTTTTCTGTTCCTGTGTTAGTTTGCTGAGAATGATGGTTTCCAGCTTCATCCATGTCCTTGCAAAGGACATGAACTCATTCTTTTTATAGTTGCATAGTATTCCATGGTGTATATGTGCCGCATTTTCTTTATCCAGTCTATCATTGATGGGCATTTGGGTTGGTTCCAAGTCTTTGTTATTGTGAATAGTACTGCAATAAACTTACGTGTGCATGTGTCTTTATAGTAGAATGATTTATAATCCTTGGTTATATACCCAGTAATGAGAATGCTCGGTCAAATGGTATTTCTGGTTCTAGATCCCTGAGGAATCGCCACACTGTCTTCCACTGTCATTGAACGAATTTACACTCCCACCAACAGTGTAAAAGTGTTCCTATTTCTCCACATCCTTTCCAGCATCTGCTGTTTCCTGACTTTTTAATGATTGCCATTCTAACTGGCATGAAATGGTATCTCATTGTGGTTTTGATTTGCATTTCTCTAATGACCAGTGATGATGAGCTTTTTTTCATATTTTTGGCCACATAAATGTCTTCTTTTGAGAAATGTCTGTTCATATCCTTCACCCACTTTTTGATGGGGTTGTTTGTTTTTTTCTTGTAAATTTGTTGGAGTTCTTTGTAGATTCAGGATGCATGGATAGATTGCAAAAATTTTCTCCAATTCTGTAGGTTGCCTGTTCACTCTGAATGCCCATAGAAGAAAGGGGGAAAGATCTAAAATAGACACCCTAACATCACAATTAAAAGAACTAGAGAAGCAAGAGCAAACAAATTGTAAAGCTAGCAGAAAGCAACAAGTAACTAAGATCAGAGCAGAACTGAAGGAGATAGAGACACGAAAAAACCTTCAAAAAATTAATGAACCCAGGAGCTGGTTTTTTGAAAAAACTGACAAAATGGATAGACTGCTAGCTAGACTAATAAAGAAGAAAATAGAGAAGAATCAAATAGACACAATAAAAAGTGACAAACGGGATATCACCACTGATCCCACCGAAATACAAACTACCATCAGAGAATACTATAAACATTCCTTTTAGAAGACACTACTGAAAATGTAATTTTTCCTTGACTTATATTCTGCTTTGCAAAACTTTAAAATATATATTTGTGATGTTAAGCATACTACTCTGAGTCTCGTATTTCAGGCATTTGGACATGCAGGAACAATGTTTGACAGCATGGCATGTTAATAATAAATTCAGTAATCCTTCTGTTTCACTTACTAGCAGAGAGATTTCTAGGTCTCATCAAGAAATCAACATGTTGAAAGGACTGAAGACATATTTAGAGAACAGAAAACTGTAAAGAAAAGTGACATGAAATTATCGTTGACAATAAAACAAGTATGTTGGAGGCCATGAAAAGTTTAGCATTTTGTTAACACTTCTTACATGCAGAAAGTAATTATAGTCCTGAGTAAAATAATATTTACTTGCTAGAAGCAGAAAACCAGTGAGGAAAGAGAAGTGATAAAGTGATAATATCACTTCTCTTTAGTGGAAAAGAAATATGACTTAAAAGAGATTTAGGACTGCCAATTCTGAACATGTAAGAGATGTTAAAGCAGAGTAGGAAAGAAGATACTGTGTGTAAAAAGGGAATGTGAATGAAGACCAAAAAAAAAAAATCTTAATTATTAAGTAACATGAGATATGTTAATAATCAATAATTGCTTGCAGATGATGCAATTAGTTGGCTAAAAACTACTGATGAGGTAACTGAGCTAATATGCCTAACAGTGCATACATTTTTTACATGATATTTATTATAACATTATTTGATCAACTCCAGGGAAAATGCTCATTTTGTTGAAAAACCAATGTTAACTGAAATACAGATAAAAATTAAGAGAAAATTTTATTATCTTAAAACATATTACTCATTGATCCATTTCCAGGTTCATAGTTTAAGGATACAATTTTTTCAAATAATAATGTGAAATGGGAATGCAAGAAAATATTAGCAATAAACATTTACTTAATGGCAGCAATCTACATCTCCTAGAATTCTACTAAAAATATTCTGAAATCATCTTCTTTGAGCAGGATGTGAAATGAACTCTCATAATACGTGAAAAATAAATTTGGCTCATCTAGGAATATACCTGTTCTGAGACTTGAACCACTCATCTTTATGGAAAAAAAGGTATTATTATTATTATTTTGCAATTTGCAGAGCTCAGTATTAAACTGCAAATATTACATGTAGCTTCTTTCTGTTGCTATGGGTAAGTTACTTGAATGACTTCAACAGATTCTTGAACTGAGCAGAAATTGCTTCCCACTCAGTTATAATTTTACCATGAAGAGGCTAGAAATTGGGAATAAATAATGAAAGAGGTCATTCTGGTTCACATTTAATGCTCTGTGTGGGATGTAGCTGATGATTGGAGAGAAAAACATGACCTGGTGGTAGAGAGGTGTTGCTTTATGATTCAAAAGAAATTCAGGCAGCTCTGACTTTAATTTCACATAAGTAAATGGAGAAAAAAAAAAAAAAACCTGTCACGAAGGAACAAATATGATTGGTAAAGTTTTACTTTTAAAGTTGTACCCTACAGAAAGAAGTAAATAATTACCATTAAAGAAAATCATGGAATGTGGATTTCTTACAATCCAATCATACCTGTGGAATCATTTGTCATTTGTTATTGAGGTAAACATTGAAGAAATTAAAGACATAAACTACATTTTTCCCAAAAGCAATTTGTATGAGATCTATAGCTTTGTTTATTGATAAAAAATTTGGAGGGTGTATTAGTCAGTTCAAGATAACAAAATACTATAGACTGGGTGGCCTAGACATTTATTTCTCACATTTATGGAAGCTAGAAAGTCAAATATCAGGGTGCCAGCATTATAGGATTCTGGTGAGAGCCCTCTTCTTGGCTTGCAGATGATTATCTTCTTGCTGGGTCCTCACTCTGTCCTCACATGGAAGGGAGAGAAAGAGTGCCCATTCTGGTGTTTCTTCTTATAAAGGCACCAATCACACCATGACGGCCCCACCCTATGACCTCATCTAAACCTAACTGCCTCCCAAAGGCGCCATCTCCAAATGCCATAAAATTAGGAGTTAGGATTTCATACGAATTTTGTTGAGGACACAATTAAGTCCATAGCAGTGGATTAAAGATGACCACAATTTATTTTAACTTTCCTTTTTGGGCAGTGATATTTATTTTCCTTTAGCTAGAATCTAATTTGGCCCTGTGACTGCTTAAGCAATAAATTGCAGCAAAAATGGCACTGTGTCAGTTCTAGGTTTAGCCATTTAGAAGACTGACTGGCAACCTTTGCTTCTGCCCTCTGGATACCCTGCTGTCAAGCTGTGAGAGCATGTGTAGGTGCTGTGGACACGAGCCCCATCAAGAACCCCCAACCTTTGTCCAGCATCAACAGACAGTCATGTGAGTGAGCCATCTGGGATATTCAGCCAAATAGAGCCTCCAGATACTTCCAGATGCTTACTGTGGTCCCACGTGGCATCACAGGACTAAAACTCCCCAGGTGATTCCAGTCAACACACAGAATTGTGGGGAATAATAAAATGATTGCTTTAAGCTATTAACTTTTGGTTGCTTTGTGATAGAGCAATAGCTAATCAAAATGTGCATTTCACATAAAGCTTATGTTAAGTTTTGTTAAAAGCTAAGTATTATAGATAACAGAATGAATAAAAAATTAGTAAATTTGATCTGTAGCAAGTTGTGCCTGCAATCTAATGGTCTTCTCAGAACTTCCTTGAGGGAGTTTTAACAATTCAATAAACTTCCTTTGGACTTGATCTTCCTAAAATGAAATTTATATTTCATTGGGTCTTGTACAAAAAGAATGTGAAAGACCTATAAATATCTCCAATTTAATGAATTGAAATCCTATCATTCCTAAACTTCAAACGTGGAAACGGTACTTTTACCTTTGACCCTTGGTATACGTGGGAGATTGGTTCCAGGACCCCCGATATGGCAAAATCTACACATACTCAAGTTCTACAGTGACCTGGTAACCACATCAGGCCAAGCTGTGTTAATTTTCATGTAATAAAGTTGTTAGTTGTTTTTCAGTTGCCATGGACCCCAGGTTGAAGGTCACATAACCTAAGCATGCCCAGATGAACCAAGGTGCAACCATATGGAGAACCTAAATGCTCAGACTGAGGAATAGGAACTGAATGAATTAATAAGTGGACACCACATGGCAGAATCCAGGATCCAATCAAATTGAGCTGTGGTGTCACCCCCACGACAGGATCCAATCAGAGATCTTGCCTCCCTGCCTCACCTCATTGCAAGATCCAATCAGATCATGCCTCATTAACCTAGGCTTATAAATCAGCCCCAGCCTCCAGCTCAAGGAAATAGATTTGAGCATTTCCTCCTGTCTCCTTGCTAATCAACTTGGAATAAAGCTTTTCTTTTCTCAAAAGTGGGTGCCATTGTATTAGTCTCTATGGGCATTGATTGCTCTGTAACAGCCCTTTGGAGCCCACCTACATGAAAAGTCATCCCTTCCCATATGCAGGGTTCACATCTCACAAATACTGTATTTTTGATAAGCAGTTGGTTGAAAACAGTACATGTCTAAGTTGACCTGTGCAATTCAATTCTGTTTTGTTGAAGGATCAACTGTCTTTAGAACCTTACCGTAGTAAAGATTGTCTGTTTCTAGTGATAACAGAAGAATGCCAAGAATTTAAATATTTTGACATTAAACTTCTATGTTCTCATCGATACGGTTTTAAAATAGATTAAAACAAAAAAAAAAAAGCAAAAAAAAAAAAAAAAAATTCCGAAAGACAGCAAGCTTAGTCACCCTAAAAAGGTTTCTTAGTTTCAATAAACTGTAAATAGAAATATCTTTATCTGGATGTTTAGTTTTGGGATTAGGTGCCTGAATATTTCTATCAATATTTGGTCACAATGAATCAGTGATATAAAATTGCATTGGTTTGTCACTGTTAGCTTGTTGGATTTTATCTCAGATCTTAGGGTTGAGTTACATGTAAACATGTGCTTCTGTGGGTTGATTAAACAAGTTTTTCAATCAAGTTCACTGAGAAACAGAGTTAGGAAACCTGTTTTCTGGGGGAAGCTTTGAGAAAAAACTACTAGCTTTGTTATTTTGAGCGAGTTGTCAACACATTTGCCTCAATATATGACTCAAGAAAAAAAATAACTATTCTTGTCCTGTTTACATGGAAGGATTGTTCTTCAAAATAAAGGCTCATATATACAAGGGATATTTATGGAGAAGGCTTTTTAAACTAAAATAATTGTATTGTTATTCTTAATAATTTTGCTGTTAGTAATTTTGTGTTTTTTCTGTCAATTTTGAAAATTATTTTATTACACTTTTCTGAGGTCCAAAGTTGATCATTTGGTCAATTGTGGTGTCTGCTTACTTTATTTATAAGGTCTCCGAAGTTAACTGATACTTAGTTGGAACATAAACCATGGCAGAACAATTGGGGAGAGATGATAAAAGATAATTATACAGATGTTGAAATAGAGATCACAAGACTGACAGAACAGACTCTGTGTGGCAATACGATACCAAACTATAAACAAGACCTAAGGCCAGACCAGGCAAGGGTTAGGTCACACACTCCTACTCTTAATAAAGTATGCTCTGGCCGGGTGTGGCGGCACACTCCTGTAATCCCAGCACTTTGGGAGGCCTAGGTGGGTGGATCAAGAGGCCCAGAGTTTGAGACTGGCCTGGTCAACATGATGAAACCCCGTCTCTACTAAAAATACAAAAATAAGCCGGGCATGATGGCTGGCTCATGCCTGTAATCCCAGCCACTTAGGAGGCTGAGGCAGGATAATTGCTTTAATCCAGGAGGCAGAGGTTGCAGTTAGCCGAGATCACGCCACTGTACTCCAGCCTGGGTGGCAGAGCAAGACTCTGCCTCAAAAAAAAAAAAAAAAAAAAAAAAGGAATAAAGTATGCAATGCAACAGGTTTTTGTTTGTTTTCCTCTTTTTCTCCAGCAGCTAAACAAGCACAGAAGCACTGACCTTAAGGTAAGCAACACTCAAACAATTTCAGCTCACTGACCACCATATGCTAACTGAGCCACGTGATCCATAAGCCATAAATACAGCTTTAATTGAACAAGAGATTGATTTCAGTAACTTTCTCCTGATAAGAAACACTGGCCATGGACTGGTTCTGACCACTTTACAGAGGTTGAATGCAGTGCCTTTGTGTCTTTGGCTCTACATTTGGTCATATAGGACCTACGTGTAATGAATTTAAATGCTAGGTCTCCACCCCAAGCATTGAACATGGGACACATGTAACATACATATTTGCTTATTGCATTTTCATGCATCTCTCCCCTTCGTGAATATTCATTTTCACCTATAACTTGTTAAATATGTATACCGTACCAATTCATAGGGCATAAATCTCAGCCTCTCACTTTTTTCCTCTGAAGTGCCTGCTTTCTGTCTCTGCTTCAGGCTATGCTTCCAAGCCTGTCAGGATGGCCACCCTGAAGGCTGCAACTCTTCACAAGAAATAAAGCCCTCCTCTCCAAATTTATAGAGCTTTTTGTGATTCTTCAGTTGATACAAAAAATTAGGTGACAATTTTAGGCATTGAAGCTTCTTTTTTGTCCTAGCTCTATTTTAATCCATCCAGAACCTATAATGTATAGATCCTACCTCCAATTTACCATTCATTTGTCCCTCATGTCCTCAGTTTTTCTCCACATCCAACTTAGGCTTCATAGCTTATCCTTTTAGCCATACCTTTGCTTATACCATTTCTCCCTTGCTTCTCTTTCCTTATATATCTTCCCTGGGAAATGAAGTAACTACATAATGCTACGGTTAATTTTATATGTCAACTCAGCTGGGCTAAGGGATGTCCAGATAGCTAGTAAAACAGTATTTTTAGATGTGTCTGTAAGGGAATTTCTGGAAGAGATTAGCATTTGAATTGTTGAACTGACTAAGGCAGATGGCCATCCCCAGTGTAAGTGGGCATCGTCCACTCCATTAAGGGCTTGACTAGATAGAACAAAAAGTCAGAGAGCACCCATCTTCTTTAGCTGGGACACCCATCTTCTCCTGCCCTCAGATATTTGAGTTCCTATTTCTCAGAACTTCAAACTCAGAGGCTTACACAGCATACCCCTGCCCACCCTCCAGTTCTCAGACCTTCAGATTGACTGAATCACACCACTAGCTTTCCTAGTTCCACAGCTTACAAATGACTTGTTGTGGGACTTTGAAGCCTCCATAACCACATGAGAAAATTTTCATAGTATATCCCCCTCTTACATATCTATATGTATCCCGTTGATTCTGTTTCTTTGGAGAACCCTGACCAACACACAGAGTAAGTATTCTTGTCTTGCTTCGTTCATGCCACCTGATGGTTTTATAATTTATCCATGCATGTATCCGTAATTTATTTTGTTCCTGAATGGTATTGCTGAATATATCACATTTTTTTAATTCTCCTGTTTGTTGATTGACAGTTGGGTTATTTCCAATTTTTGCTATGAATAAATCTGCTGTGAACTGACTTGTAGAAATCTTTGTATGAGCCTATGTTATCAGTTTTCTTAGGTAAATATCTAAGACTGGAATTGCTGGATCTTAGGGTAGGTGTGTGCTTAACTTTACAAGCAACTACTAAACAGGTTTCCATCACCAGTAGGATAAGAGTTGCAATTGCTTGGCATCCCCTCCAACACTGATATTTATATTGGTTAGCTTATGCTTCATAATAAATCTCTTTCATAAAATGACACTGATCTAGCCAGTTCATGGGAGCTGAATGGCCAAGGATAACCTCACTTGTATATTTGATGGTTCACCTCATTGTTAAGTGAAATTGTGGTCATGACTTGGCCTTGTGTATTTCAGAAGCTAGCAGGGCTCATCCACATGCTAGCTAGCTTACAAAATCAGCAAGGAAAGACAAGCTCCAGTACATTTTCATTTTTTATATCTCTACTTGGCTTATGTTTGCTAGTGTCTCAGTAGCCAAAGAAAGTCATGTGACTAAGAACATATTTAGAAGATGTGGAAATAGACTCCATTTTTAATAGGAGGAACTGAAAAGTCCCACTGGGCAGGAACATTGCTACAGAGATAGGAAGTATGTGAGGCCTTTTTGCAGTTTTCTCTTTGACCACAAATTGCTTTTGTTATTCTCACGTGAAAAATATGATCACCCTATTCCAGTTTCATATCAATAATGGCATCATACTCAAAGTCTAGGATCTAGTTCTCTAAATCAGATCCAAGTACAGATGAGGTGCCAGTAAGTATAGTAATCAAGACTTGGTCAGGGAAGCAGAGCTTCTGTGAGTGTTATTAGAATAAGGGATTTATTATATGAATTAGATTTTATACTCAAGTGAGAGTAGATGGAGTAAACAGGAGAATTGTTAGATCAGAATCACTAATGAGTTTACCTGAAATGCTGGTGCAGGTGGACAAGTAAGATCCTTCAGGGGAATCAGAGAAACCAAGCACATCCAACGACTGTAGTAGGACCAAGAAAAGGAAGTTCATGGAGAGGTCTATGGGAAGGTGTTGCCTAGGATAGCTCCCGTGGCCAACCATCTGATGATCGAACTGTGACTGCTGTTGGTCATCAGGGCCATCAGCCCAGATGATGAGTGGGACATGCAGCAAATAAGAACATGCTGTAACTCAATGAACACATTTTCACCTGTCTGACGCTCTGTCTGTCACTGACAAACATTCAAGAGTAATGGCCACCTCTTCATTTAGGTGTTTTAAATCTTTAAAAGGTTTATCTTTTGTCCAAATTTAAAATAGAAAAGGAAATCCTGGGAAAGCTAGTTCTCAGTTTAACCAGATTGATACAGAATAATCCAGCATATTATTGCTAGTTTTTAAAATTTTCAGCATTGTAGTACTTCTATCGTGTATTTCATTGGGTTTTAATTTATACTACCCTAATGGCAGTGCTTACTGGTCATTCTTATATCTTATTTTGTGAATGGCCAAGTTTTGTGTTAGTTTTCATTAGGTTGTTGTCTTTTTATTATGAAATTTTACAAACTCCTTATCTGTTCTAAATTCAAATCCTCTGTTGTATACACATATTGCAATTATTTTATCCAATGGAGGCTGGTCTTGTAATTTTCTTAATAATGACTATCTTTGAAAATAAGTTTTTAAATTTAGTAAAGTTCAATTTATTAAATGCCTTATTAAGATTAGTGATTTTGTGTTCTAAAAAATGTTTAAATGCCCCCAAGGTTGAAAAAATATTCTCCTACAATATTTTCTAATTTCTCCTATAATTTTTTTCCTATTGACTTTCTATGTATAAATCTACAATCCATCTTGAGGTAATTTTTGCATATGAAGTGAGGTATTGGTCAAGGTACATTTTTTTTTCCATGGAAATATCCAGTTCTCCTGGTAGTAGATATTGAAAAACATATAATCTTCATCTACATTAAATTTCATTGATTTCTCTCTTAAAGTAAACTTACCTCATTTCATTATGTATCTACTTCTAGACTTCTTATTTTGATGAACTTATTTACTTTTCTATTCAATACCAATATTGGAGATGGCTTTAGAATATTTCTTAAAATAATGCAAATGTTTTTGTTCAATTTAAAAATTAAAAATATTCCAGGTCACTGGCATTTTACATGAATATTAGTACAAGATTGTCAATTTCTACCAAAAAAAAAAAAACTGCTTAAATTTTGATTGGAAATACATTGAATCTATAGGAGTTGGAAAATCAACATTTTTACAGTGTTGATCCTTCTAACCTATGAAAGTTACATATTCTGTTTATTGAGATCTTCAATTTTAGTAATAAAATTTTCAGGTAAAAGTCTTATACTTCATTTGTTAAATTTATTACTAAGATTTTCTTTTTTTGTTTTGCTTTGCTTTGCTGTTATTGCAAATGGTGTTGTTTTTATTCCTCCACCCAGACCCCAATCTATTGTCAACATGGCAGCCAGATTCAAACATATATTAAATGTTGTCACTCCTTATTTCATAACCAACACATGGCTTCTTCTGTTACTCATCATACACATCAAAACATCTTAATAACTTAAAAACTCCCATGTTAATCTTCCTCCTCTCTTATCATTTTCCCTGTTATTTCTCCGGCAACCATGCTGACCTCCTTGTCATTTCTCCTAATGCCTCCATGCACACAGACTTGTCACTGTTATCTCCTTTGCCTGTAAAGGTCTAACCCAAATAGATACATGTCCCTTTTATCACTATCTTCAGGTCTCTCCACAAATGTCACTGTAGCCTCTTGCTTCTGACCACTTTATATGAAATAAACCTAAGTCATCTCCTCAGTACCCACTCCCACCATCCCATTTATCTGGGTGACCTTACATTTAAGTTTGTACAGAATGTCCCAGCTTATGCCTGCTGACCTGCCATCCCGTCTAGTTTTCAGCTCCTTTTGTTCTAGAAACATGTCCCTATTTAGACAATAAATTACCTATCACCCTACCTTTATCCTGATTTATTTTTCTTCGTGACACTTATCAACTGTCATATTATACATTTGTGTGGTTTTTTATTTCTAGTATCCCCTCTTTTAAAGGGATTGTAAATTCCATGTGGCAGTCTTTATTGGAACTGTTTTATTTCCAACATTTAGAATGTGACCCAGCACATAGTACTCAGTAAATAACTGCTGAATTAAATACTTAATAAGTCCACTAGTTGTACCATTTTGGGCAAGTCACTTCACCTTTTGAACTTCTATTTTCTTTTTCCCTTCTTTTTAATGAGGTCCTAGATGAAATGAGATCGTAAGTCTAAACTTTAATAATTGCTTGTGAAACCTTCCTCCTTTTGAGGACAAATTTCATTTAACAGTTGCTCTGTGTAGAGGGAGAATATTAGAGCAATGTTTTTAATAAGCTAGAGTAATCATCTAAAGCAATAAAAGACATTGTTCTAAAGTGTAATTTCATCTAAGCAGCATTGGATTGACTTAAAAATAATAATCACAGTGACTTTACTTGCATGAAGAAATTAAGCAGAAATCCTTATTAATCATTTACTGACTTGAATTTTTCCCCCAAGTTCTTATAAAATTAAAAATATATTTTATAGCATGGGTAAAGTTATTTAGGGAATTTAATTTACAATGATAATACCCAAATTTCCATCTCTAGCTCAGATCTATGCCCTGAACTCCAGACTCATATATCCAACTATGTTCATGAGCTCTCTGCTTGGGTTACTAACAGGCATCTCAAAACTAAAATGTTGAAATCTAAACTCATTTTCTGTCATAGCCTATGCTTTCAAAGTCTCTCATTTCAGTGGATGGCAATTGCATACTTTCAGTTGCTCAGGCCAAAATCCTTGCTGTCACCCTGACTCCTCTTTTATCTCATACCTCACATTCAATCTGTCAACAAATCCTATTAGCTATACCTTCGAATACATCAAGAATCAGACCAGTCCTCATTCTCCTATACTTTTACCCTAGCACAGCCAACATTGCATTTCTCTGAATTACGACAATAGCATTTTAACTTGCTTTCTCTAGCTTCTGCCCTTCTCATCCTGAGCAGCCATCTATGTCCATTTTCAACAAATCATCCAGAAATATCATTTTAAGGCCTAAGTCAGATCATGTCACTTCTTTGCCCCAAATTCTCTAATTGCTTTCATCTGATTCAGAATAAAGGCCATGTTCCTGATAGGGAGGTATAGGATCTGCATCCTGCTGCCTCTCCAAATTCATCTGTTACTACTTTTCCCCTTGCTCTGTTTGTTCTTCTCATGGAGACACAGAACACACCATGTATCTTCCTATCTCAAAATTTCACTTGCTACTGGCCTTGCCCAGAATGCTCTTACCTTCAGAGGTACGGGAGGCTTGCTCTCTTACACACTTCAAATCTCTCTTCAAATGTCCCATTATCAAGTGGCCATTCCCATGCCCTTGATGCAATTATAGCAATTTCCTCCTCAGTTTTTCCATTTCCTATTTTTTCTACCCTACTTCCCTTTCCTATCCAGTATTTACCCACTTTTGACATACTATAACAAAATACTTATTATGTGTTTATTATCTTTCTCCCTGTGCTAGAATGTAAGTTCACAAGGACTAGGGTTTCGTCTGTTTTGAACCCTTCCAGACCCTGGAATTGGACTTTGAACATAGCAGATGTTCAATAAATTTGTGTTAAACCAAAGAATGGATAAGTCTGTTTATTAGATGAAGCTTTCGTTATCCAATGCTCTTGTTCCTCTCATGGTCTTTAACTTTAGCTCCATTTTTCAGACTCCTTGATAAAGCAAACTTATCTTAAATGTGTTGCCTTTAAATTAATGCATATTTTAAAACTATGTTTTAAACGTGGGTATGAAGTTGAAAATATGCTCAAATGCAAACAGTGTAAAACACCTAATCACATTTGAAAGCATCATTCTCTGAGTGACCAACACATGCCTCGTGTCAAGAGGGATGACAAGGTTGGATGTCAATCCTTTTTAGTGTTCCCCTTTTTAGAGGGGAAAGGATTAGCAGAATCAGAGATACTATGATTCCTTTCCACTTCATTTCCCAGGCTTCTGTCACTGCTCACTTCTTGCTGTTTTAATTCCGCAAACAGCCCACCATGCATATGTATTTACACTACCCTCTAATTGTTCAGTTTTCCATAATGATGCCCTACTCAAGACGTTCCTCACCAAAGTATTCCTTAATCCTGGAAGTGCTGGTGTCTATACTAGCACTAACGAGGATCTGGAACATCATCCAGTTCATCTGACAATTCTATTTTTTTTTTTTTTTCTTTTTTGAGACAAGGCCTGGCTCTGTCACCCAGGCTGGAGTGCCATGGCACAACCATAGCTCACTGCAACCTCCACCTCTTGGGCTCAAGTGATCTTCCTGCTTCAGCTCCCAAAGTGTTGAAATTACAGGCATGAGCCACCATACCCAGCTTACCTGACAATTTTCTCAGTAAGGAAACTAGAACTTGAAAAGATGAAATGACTCATGCAAAGCCAGTCCAGGCCTCCACTTCTCCATTCCTGTTCATCTGTCCTGTACTGTATTTCCATTCACAATAGTTAAATATAGGAATAACATAAAAGTCCAGTAAGAGGGCAATGGCTAATTACATCCATGTTATGGCTTACTACACAGCTATTAAAATTTTTATCTTGTAGAAAACAATTAAATGACCTTAGTAAATGTTAACAACAATTTATTTAAGTGAAAAAAGTCAAATAATATAATCTAAATTTATAAAATAATTGTGTGTATAATGGGAAGCCTCTGTAACATCAAAATATTGTCAGTGATTATTTCTGGAAGTTAGGATTAGAGATTTTCTTATACTTGTCCTTATACTTGCATATTTCCAAAATCAACCCTTTTTTTTGTTTTGTTTTGTTTTGTTTTGTTTTGTTTTGTTTTGTTTTTGAGACAGAGTCTGGCTCTGTCACCAAGCCTGGAGTGCAGTGGCGCAATCTCGGCTCTCTGCAAGCTCTGCCTCCCGGGTTCACTCCATTCTCCTGCCTCAGCCTCCCGAGTAGCTGGGACTACAGGCGCCCGCCACCTCACCCAGCTAATTTTTTTGTATTTTTAGTAGAGACGGGATTTCACTGTGTTAGCCAGGATGGTCTCAATCTCCTGACTTCATGATCCGCCTGCTTCGGCCTCCCAAAGTGCTGGAATTACAGGCGTGAGCCACCGTGCCCACGGCCAATCAACGTTTTTATAAAAAAAAAAAAAAAAAAAAATCTAACTTTTCTCCAACTCCATGCTACTGATTAACTTAGTCTGCATTTTTAAACACTAGAATATATTTTTAAATGCTACCTTTTTGTATAAATAGCATGTGTAAGATACGAGATTTAAATATGTGGAAAATTGAATAAGCTTCATAAATGTAAAGAATTACTAGCAATTAAGTTAAAAAACAGAATGACTTCTAACAACCTTCACAAGGCATATGAGGTGAAGATTCTTTGGGGAGACTAGTATACCTTATGATAATCATGAAGCTCTATCTTTTAATTCTCATGTTTTAAAATTATGCTTCAAATTAATTTTCTATCCTTTTAAAGTTTTTGGAATCATTTGAAATCTTTATAGATCATCTCAACGCAAAATTCTGTTAGTCTCTTCTTTGCAGCTTCGGTTTATGCCAAGCTATTTTTGAACCTTTATACAGACTACGTAATGGTGTCTCATATAAGAATGATTATGTTAAGTTTTATGTTGTTTCATTTTTGTTTAAAATATGCATCTCAATTGTCACAATAACCAGATGAGGAATGAAGTTTACAACCATTTGTTTGTTTGTTTGTTTTGTTTTGTTTTGTTTTGTTTATTGAGACAGTCTCACTCTGTCACCCAGGCTGGAGTGCAGTGGCGCCATCTCGGCTCACTGCAAGCTCTGCCTCCCGGGTTCACGCCATTCTCCTACCTCAGCCTCCCAAGTAGCTGGGACTACAGGCGCCCGCCACCACACCCAGCTAATTTTTTTGTATTTTTAATAGACACGGGGTTTCACCATGTTAGCCAGGATGGTCTCGATCTCCTGACTGCGTGATCTGCCCGCCTCAGCCTCCCAAAGTGCTGGGATTACAGGCGTGAGCCACCGCGCCCGGCTACAACCATTGTTTAGATGAGTAAAACCAAGGTCAGTGAGTCTAAATAGCTTGCCTATTATCATACACCTTACAAACAATGGAGCTAAGATGAAACTCAAGTCTAAATGCCAGTAAACTCACTGCTACAATTAGAATCTACCTGTATACTGCCTAAATAGAATCTTCTAAATTAACTTGGTGACATATATTGCATAAGTGAGAAAATGGGGAAGTTTGTCTAGTGTTCTTTCATCTGCTCTCATTCTCGTGCTGAAAACCTCAAAACATCACCTTTCACTATCTAGAACTTCTTGCTGCCACAAGTCACCCAGGACTGCTTCATGATCCAGATCTGAAATGTCACTCCAATCCTCTCTTCATGTATCTGTCTTGTGCTTATGCCCATGTGTCTAATCTCAGCTAGAGATTTCTTTCCAGTCACAATGTGCTATATGACCCCTTTAATGTCCTTCATCAGGATTGACAGTTATTCTATAGAATTCATTGTGTCATTTTGTAAATATCAGTCCTAGTTCCTTGCAGGTTCATAACCCACAAGATTATGAGTTCTTTGGGGATAAAAACCAAATCTTAGTCATCTTTTTAGAAATACACAAGTCATAAAATTAACCTTCAGATAAACTAAACCTCCAGATAAAACACAATTACATGAAAATAAAGAAAAATTAATAGCCATAACAGATGGTACAAGCACCCAAGAAGGTAAAATGCCACATGTCTTGTAGCTAATAAAAAATAGAGCAAAAGAGGAAAACATGTCCCATTAGGAGGAAAGATAATTCAACTGAACCTGACCCAGAAATGACATAGATCTTAGTTAATGGATAAGAGCAAGAAATCAGTTATTATAACTATATCTCATACTTTTAGAGTGGCAACAGCCATCCAGTTTCTTAATCCTTATAATTACTATTTTTTCTCAAAACCTCTCATAGGCCTGAGTTGTTGTACCTGTTGGTGCATTCTCTTCCATTATTATCTTGCTGCAATTTACCACAGGTCAAAGTTTAACAGTTGCACTGCAATTCTGCACTAATGAGGAACTCCTTATGACCTGTTGGTCAGCTCCAAAGCAGACCCATTTTACAATGTTCGCTTTAACGGTGGTTTTAATCCATTTGGTTGTGATGCCCCGGTGTAGTTTTCTCATGTTTATTCTGCTTGAAGTTTATTAAGTTTCTTTGATCTGTGGATTTATAGTTTTTATAAAATTTGGAAAATTTCAATCATTTTTTCATAGAATTTTTTCTGCATTCACTGTCACATCCCTGACCCCAGCCCTCACCGTTCAGGAACTCCAACTAATCTTTATTAGACAATTTGAAGTTGTTCTGCAGTATCCAAATGCTCTATTTGTTTGTTCAACAGTCCTTTTTCTCTGTATTTCACTTTGGACAATTGCTATTGATGCGTCTTCAAACTGGCGAATCTGTTTTTCTGCAATGTCTAATCTGCTGTTAGCTCCATACAGTTTCTTTTCTTTTTTTTCTTTTTTTTTTTTTGGAGATAAAGTCTTACTTTTGTCTCCCAAGCTGGAGTGCAATGGCATGATCTCAACTCACTGCAATCTCCACCTTCTGGTTCCAGGTGATTCTCCTGCCTCAGCCTCCCAAGTAGCTGGGATTACAAGTGCCTGCCACCATGCCCAGCTATTCTTTTTATTTATTTATTTTATTTTATTAATTTATTTAAGCAGAGACAGGGTTTCACCATGTTGACTAGGCTGGTCTCGAACTCCTGACCTCATGTGATCTACCCGCCTCAGCTTCCCAAAGTACTGGGATTACAGGTGTGAGCCACCACACCCGGCCACAGTGTATTTTCAATGTAGACATTGTACTTTGCATTTTTAAAAGTTCCTAAAATGGACTTAGCATATTCTTTCTTCTAGCTTCTTGAACATATGGAGTTCAGTTATAGTAAATGTTTTACTGTCCTGTCTAATAATTTCCTTATTTTTTCCGAGTTACTTTCAATTAGTTGATATTTTTCTTTTAATGAGACATATTTTTCTTATTTTTTCTGCACCTGTTAATTTTTATTGGATACTAATCATTGAGAATTTTACCTTGTTGGTAAGTAAACAAGGTAAAATTCTTGTTTACTTGGATATTTTTGTATTCCTAAAAATACTCAAGATTTTTTTCTGTGATGCTGTTATTTGGAAATAGTTTGATACTTTCAGATCCTGCTTTTCAGGTGTGTTGGTTGAGACTAGAGGAGCGTTTCATCTAGAATGAATTGTTCACTCTCAAGGGCAAAACTCTCTTAGTATTCTAGTCCATACCCTGTGAATTATGAGTTTTTTTCCGATCAGGCAGATGATAATAGGCACCATTCCCAACCTACTGTAAGCTCAAAGAAGGTTGTGCCTTCTATACCTTTTAGGTATTTTTTTCACCTGGCCTCAGGGAATTTCCTCACATGAAGGAACAGATAAGCAATCATAAATACTGAGGCCTCCTCTCTGAAGATCTCTTCTCTGCGCAGTTCTGTCTTCTCCATACTCTGCTCTGTGCAACTTCTACTTTCTGGCACTCCGTTCTGTGAATGCTGGCTGCCCAGCCTCCCTGGACTTCAGCTCCGTCTCTCCCAATCAGGGTCACCATCAGGCTCTGCCTAGGTTCCCCCTCTCTGTGCCACAACCTAGCAGTAAGTTGGGACAATTAAAAGGTTCAGTTTTTTTGCTTTCCATCTTCCAGGGATCACTCTCTTTCATTGTCTGACAGTCAATATCTTCATACATTTTCTTTAGTTTGTTAGTTATTTTCATGCAAGAAGGTAAATTCCCTGTTACTTCATCTTGCTTGGAAGTGGAAGTCTTCCCAAATCCCGTTTTAGAGTCCGCTTCCTAGGATCATCCCTATTATTAACTGTTCCAAGTTAGTTCCAAGGAAACAGACTCTGGCACTCTGAGATTTGCATGCATCAGGTTTATTAATGAGTGTTCTCAATAACATCTGTAGGGGAAGCAGGGCTGGGGAGAAGGAGAAGTTAAATTGCAATGCAGTTGTAACAGAAGCCTTCATGGGTCATAAGGGAAGTTCTGGAGAGAGAACCACCTTTCAGAGTTGCCCCATTTCTATCCCCTTTCTTACAAGAACTAGTGGGACACAGGTAGCTATCAGTGCAAGTACGCAGCAAAGGGTCTGCTGCACCAATATGCAATGCGTTGTACAAAAGTAGGTTTGTTTGCATCCTGATGAAGTGTTTAGTTACAGTTAGTCATTGCTGCTTCTTGAAGCAGCTTATCAAAATGGAAATTGTTTTTCAACTAAAACTTATTTCCATATCTCCCATTTTTTAAAGAATCTCTATTCAGAATTTGCTTTCACAGATCATTAAAACCATAAATTCAATTTTGTCCACAATAACGGGGCTTTCTGGCAGGGCCAGCAGGTTTCATATCTACAGGATCCAACCTCTCCTTAACAGGTGTAGAGACTGAATATTAGTGGACACAACTGAATGTCAGTTGTGATTTTTAATACCATTTTCAATTATATGAAGTAACTATGTTGTGAACTCTGTTTGAAGTAGGCGGTGTGTAGCAGAGAGTATAGGAGCCTTCACTCTGAAACCAAAGTGCTCACCTATGCGTTCTGATTCCACTCCCCCTGTGCTTTGGACTTCGGGCAAGTTGCTTTGCCTTTCTAAAGCTCATTTTCCTTCTCTATAAAATGGACTGAGTTTTATATTTCATAGGGTTGTGATCACTGAAGGTTTCAGAGGCAGAATAATGTGGTTATAAATAGCATGGGTCTAGAGTCAGGAGTTTGAATCATGCTTGATCACTTACTAACTTAATTTAACCACTCTTTGCCTATTTTCCTATTTACAAAAGAGAGATTATAATATCAAATTCCTAGGTTGTTTGTAAGGATTAAGTGAATTAATACAGAAAAATAGCTTAAAAGAGTGTCAAGCACATAGCAAGTGACCAACAAATGTGAGCTCTTATTATTAAGGGTTTAGGGGCTTCAGAAGTTTGAATGAATTTGGTGGATGAAGAGTTTTGCTTTGAGTGACCTTACGGTCTAGTAAAGGAGAAAAAACAAGGCATAAATATTAATAAAAACAAGGCAGAATATTATAGGAATTTTAAAAGATGAACAAATAAAGTTCTGTGGGAAATAAAGGAGAAGGGTGTTAATTTCCATGGAAACATGAAAAGAACAGAACTTGAAATGACAGTTAAATTCAACCTTACACAGAACATGTAGAATGCATACTTTCTCATTTGGCTGGTTAAATTCCAAGTAATTTTATAATTGACCTAATTGCAAAGATGTAGCTGAGCAGCACCATCTATATAATTCCCTATGGCTGTGGAATCAAGTCTCTGAAGATGCCTGGAGTCATGGATTTAAGAAACAGAAATGCTGCCACTCAGTCCACCCCTGCCACCTCCCACCCAGTTCCCTTCATCTAAGATTCCCATTGGTGGAGAGAGAAGTGGTTGCCAATTCTCGCTTCCCTATTTAGGCAGATCCTCAAGCAGAGAGACTCCTGCCTGTTTTGTTTCTGCTGATATAGGGAAATGGGTACCTCTAACCACTTCCCTAGGGAGCAGGCGCTACTGCTGCCTGAAGCCAAATATCTCTTCCCCGAAAAGGAAGTATAGATTAGAGAGAGACCCTACTCTGGGTAGCTTAAATAAAATATAAGCCCTGTTTCTCAGTCTTTGAAAGTTGTTAAATAGCAAGAGTTTGGAAATCCCTAAACTTGGTCCCAGGGCAATCATCTGCACAGACAGTTAGTCCAGAGAATTGGAGAGAGGACAGGCTATGAGGTGGCCAATCTTCCTCTGCCACCTACCACCTGCTCCATGTCAGGCAAGTCCCATTTCGTCTCTGCATTTCAGTTCTTCACCTGTGGAATAATAACATTAGCTATAATTCTGTGAGTGCTTGGGATGTGTCAAGCATATGTGAGGTTTTATGCTTCCCTTTTCACAAATAAAGAAAATGGAAGTTAAATAACTTACCCATAATTACCCAACAAGAGTCAGGATTTAAATTCAAGTTTATCTCTAAAGGAGCTAGCACTCTTCCCTAAACCTTGCATATAGTAGGTACTCAATAAATCACAGCTATTATTATTATTATTCCAAAGTGACATTGACCACAGTTATAAGAGCACAGATACAAGAAAAATAAAACCAGCAGTAGTACCAATTGTCCTTTCTGCACTGGCACAATAAACATCATGTTAAGCTTTGTAGCTAGAACTATCTTACAGAGGAACAGATTTGCTCTTATAATTATAGCCTGACCAGAATCTTAGCTCCAGAAAGAAGAGAAATTCCATTTATTCATGCTGCACTCTTAATAAAATAAAGGCAAAAGAACAGTGGAGTAGGAATTAGTAGGCAACTTACACTCATCACATTTTTTATGATGATCTTATTCCATTCTGATGACAACCCCCTTACTTTATCCTAATTTAATAGATGTTTAAAAAAGCAAGCTCTGAGTGGATATGTTTGGCTTAAAATGGCAATCCTGACTTTAATGTGTTTAGTCCAAATTCCATCAATAAATAACCCAGCAACTTTTGGCAAGACATTTTGCTTCTCTTGGCCTGGAGTTATTTGCCCATAAGGCTTATCTTCCCTAATTGTGTTGGCATCTAGCAGCCATTAACAATGGCTGCAGGGATAGCCCTTGTTCAAGATGAAACTCACCTGTCTGTGGGGTTGGCTGCTTAAATTGTGCTGTTTTCAGCCAAGAGTCTTTGTATATGCTTCTAGCTATAAATTTGATTACTTTGATAAAATTTGGTAGTAAATAATTTTTCTCACTATTCCTCTACTTTCACTCAAGAGAGTTCTCTGGAAGTTTGAATTATGGTATAAACAAAGCAGAACCTTTACGATATGTTCATTGTCTTTAAGTGTATAGGAGATGTTTGCGGGGCAGTCTTGTAGTCATAACATTAACACTGCTGACTTTGAATGTATTTATTTTACATATAGAAATACAAAGAAGCTGCTGTCTGTCATCTAGGTATCCCCCAATAGTAATCCAGCAGTAATAAGATTCGGATAGTCTGACAAACCGTAGGCTATGCTGAGTGGAGAGCTCCGGGTATTCATTTGTCAGAGAAGTTGAAAGGTTTTCTTTGCAGGAAGCTGCCTCTTGCCTGTACAAGTGGAACTGTAGGCATGTCCCCAGTCCCATGAGTGGAGGGGATTTCTTTTATTTAAAGATACTTAACTATTTCTAGGCTCATGAAAGACACCAACCAGTAGTAGGGGTCCTAAGCCTAAGGGCTGTGTGTCAGATCTCTCTGAAGTGAGGTTATATTGAACCAACACAATATTTTGTTTTGATGAATTTGCAAGCTCTTGCAGTCTAAACACGTCTTAGTTAAGCATAGTATCCACTACTCTGTATTTAGCTGGCCAGCTTCATTCATTTACGTTGTCTGCTGCTCCTTGAAACCAGGTGGTCTGTCATCTCTGAAAGAGTGGCTCCTATTTGCTGGGCTTTCATAGTGTGCTATACACTTTACATCTTATCCTCAAAACAGAACTGTGAGTTAGGTATTAGCATCTCCTATTTATGAGTAAACTGAGGCTTAAAGGGAAAAACTAGCCCAAGGCAAGATAACTAATAAATACCACCATTGATGACTGAGCCTTAAGCCAGTGCCCTAATATGTCTCATTTTACTTGGTTCTGTCTGTGTCATCTGTCCCCTGGACATTTTCTAGTAAAGTCTATATAAAGGACCACTTGAGCCCATGACTTGGGCTCACTCTTTCATTTGAACAACAAGACACCTTATTGGTTTTATTACGGATGTCATCATCACCCAGCCTTCAGCGACTCAAGGTGTCATTTTTTTCTGCCTTCCTTATACCCACTGTGTTAATTTCTGGACCCCAGGTTTTCAAGCCATTGACAAATTCAGTGTGTCTGTAATGTCTCCTTAGTGATTACTGAAGGAACTTGTTATGTTAGCCAAGAGAATACCTGGGGTGGTACTAGGATAATATCCACCTTCAAAGAGATGAATATTCAAGAGTGGACAAATGTCTATGGTTCCTAAGGGCAAAGCCAGGCAGAGTGAGTCATGCAGAAAAGAATGCCAATTAATCAGGGCTGCTCAGTAATCCTAATATCAAAACCACGCCCCAGAACCTCGATTTCTCTCCAGACACCAACTCCAAGATCCTCCACGGGGATGTGGGATTTAAGTTTAGGCGCTTGCGTCTCACTGCAGCCAGAGGCCCCAGAGCCCGCCCCCAGGGACCCGCCCCCGCTCTCAGGGACGCTGGACGCCGGACGCCGGACGCCGTATCCTGGCAACGCAGACTCTGAGCCTGAGCGCGCCCGCTGGCTCTTTGCTCAGAGCTCAGCCCTACATAGATCGGCTTCTGCCATGGCCTCCAAACAAACCAAAAAGAAAGAGGTGCATCGTATCAACTCGGCGCACGGATCGGATAAATCGAAAGAGTAAGGGACCTCTGCCTGCCCGTCCATCCCTTGGTCTAGTCCCTCGGCATCATCACTAGTTCTGGGGCTGCCTCCCCGTAGCAAACTCTGCCAGGGCAGAAGTTTAGTGGCCTCCTGGCAGCTTGTCTTCTCTAGTAAACCAGATCCAGGAGGTGCTTGCTCTCATACTTCTCTCTTACCTGTCTTGATTCACTTCCTTTCCCAAAGCCCCTGATTTTCTTGCTTTGGGTGCTCTCGGCTCCCATGGATGAATCTCCCACCCCTCCTCTGCTTCACAGTCCTCTCAGACAGTTAGAAAGGCCATAGCTTTCCTAAGAAAGAGGCATAACTCAAAGACTTCTGGTCAAAGCCACATCTGCATGGCCCCAGAAATGATACAGACAGAGAAGGACAGACAGACATGGACACATTTTATCTTAATGGTGATTTGCTAGTATGCATCTGCCCGGTCCAACGACTACGACCTTTAATCAGATATAATCAGACATGAAGTGGCTTCAAAACCTTCAAACAGCATAAATGTATAGTTCATGTTACTAAGGTTTACTCTGAGAAAGTAGAAGTAGACCCTCAATCAGGGAATCTTTACGGTGCCTTTGTCCTGGGCTGGTGTTAGGTGGTGTGTCTTAGGATGTACTTTCCCACGATTATTACTTTCTTTGGTCGGTTTCCCTAGAGATATCCAGTTTTCAGCAGCACAGGACTGGGCCTATTGTTTGAACTTGTGCCATTTCTAACGTTCATTTCCACTTGACAATCCCAGCTGCCAGCCCTGCTTCAGTGGGATCATTCATGTTCTTCACGCTCTGCCTGATGGGAAGGGTGATGCAATCAATCATTTCAAATTGAAGTTTTACATACTTGATGCCTGTTTCTCCATTTCCTTCCCTGGCTGAAAAATTCCACATTGGACTGATCCCTAGGATTCACTGATCCCTAGGATTTAAACTCTTTCTCTTTGTGAATTCTTCTCCCAGACTCATTCCCATGTCTGTGAATCTCTAGTCCCTTAGTTCTAACCTCTCTCATAAGCAGGTTTCCAATTACCTGGCAGATAATCCACTCCTTTTACTAGCTTAAATTTTAGATGTAACATATATAAGTAATATTACATATACAATTTTATATAGATATTACATGTCTAATAGGATTGCTCTACTTCTGTGTACCAAAGTCAGGTCTTTTCAGCATTGTCTAAGGGTTTCCATTCCTCTAGGTCCAAGGCCAAGGAGACCCGTCAGAATCAGGCCTCTATTACTTCTCTAATGTTACGTTCCACTAGCTTCCTCTCCATTCCCTCGGTCATCTCAGGATTGTTCCCATCGCAGGTCTTTACACTTGCTGTTTCCCATATTGGAAAGCTTTTCTGCTCAAATATCTATATAGTTTTCTCTCTCCCTTCCTTCAGTAGTTTACCTAAATATCATTTTCTCCCGTTAGCTTCTTTGGCCACTTGATTTAAAATTACAACTTCTACTTCTCTGCCAAAACAAAACAAAACAAAACAAAACAAAACAAAACAAAACTCCCTGTCTTCCTTCACTCCTTTGTTTATTTTCATTGACTTTTTTTTTTCTCATTTAACATGCTATATATTTCACTTTTTAAAAACTACATATTTTTTTCATTTGTCTTCCCAATAGGGAAGGCAGGGATTTTTCCTTTTCTATTTTATATACTGTTGAATTCTTAGTACTTAGAGTATTCCAAGGTCATATGTAGTTGCTCTCAAAAGTGTTTAGTGAATGAATGAGGGACTCTCTTAACTAGGAGACATTAAAGGATTGCAAAAGAATTTTGAATACACCCTCCCCATACACACACACAAATAACTAAGTCACTGATGTTATAAGTAATACACATTGAAGGCTCACAACTCTTTAGGAGCTTTGGGAAAATATTGGACTTTAATGAGTTTATATCCTGGAAGAGATGTGACTGTTAACTCCCATAAAGAAACTTATCAAACCAGACACCATAAAACACATTACTTGCCCTGATCCTGTGATGGTTGTATTACACAATAGAAACTAGATCCCCACTGGTAAGGTGCAAACTCTCTTCTTACTAAGAATTCTTATTTCTTTTTGAGATAGTAATACATGTCTAATATGTTTTTTCTAGAAAATATGTGAATTATGTCAATAAAAATGTATGCATATATTTATGAAAATAGAAGAGGAAGGGCAAAGAGTTATTTTTTAAAAGCTAAGATTTGTTAGAAACTATCTATTGAGCATCAAACACCAAATCATTAGGTTTTTCTGTAGCATTAAATGATAGGATGTTAAGTTCATTATAAATCAAGTCTATTTTCTAAGTTTAACTAAAGAACTGATCACAGAACCTAAGCTCACTCATAGATGTAGGACAGACAAAGTGTCACTTAGTATGAGGCATAGAGATCAATGTCTAGCAAGGCCCTTTATTTAAAATACACAAGGAGATTTAGAGTAAGTTTTTATGTCATTTTACCACACCTTGTGTTTACACATCCAATAAATGTGACCAACTCTAACATGGTCCTGGATACAGAAATAAAAGAAAGTCTTCAGAGCCTTGGAAATGGCTATGCAATAGAATCTTATTCTCCTAGAGATGCCATCTCTGGCATCTCTCTTTTGCCCTAAAATTATGTGTCACACTGGGAATAAGTGTCATGTTTGGCTTTTGCCTCATTTGGCAACTAGCACATAAAAAAAGTCACCATGTGGTTATTAAATGAGCTCATAGTTATGTTATCCACCTTGGTTTTCATTCCTTCTGAATTTGATTAAAGCCCAATTTTCCTTCTCTTTCCTTTTTGATCTGCCATTGGCAAAGTTCAAAAACTGAGATGTTACAACTGATTACAGCAGAATCATCTATGTTCACATTAATAAGTAAATATAACTTTAAATCACCAAGAAAAACTATTCCAGGTAACTAAGCTGTAAGTCTTTTACATTAAACAATTTCTATTTTATCTATTTCCTAGTTCTCTGTATCAGCCAGTATGAAATCACTATTCTAGGGTGATTCACTCTGGCATCAGTTTTTTGACATTGGACAAGTCATTTTCTATTCTGACATTTAGTTTTCTTTTCTTTAAAGGGGGAGCCCTTTAATTAAAGTTGCTCTTACCCCAGCATGTCCTGTTCTTCTTTCACTGCTTTATATTTTCCTCCAGTTCTAAGTTTCCATGATTTTATCAGATAAATTTTTTAACTTCACTGGACTCATAATTGGTGAGGGGATTTTGTTACAGTAAAATGTTTAAAATCACGGTTTAATTGATTGTTCTGTTAATCATCTTTTAACATAACAATTTTTAACATAACTTTAACATAACATCACAACCGTCACAGATTTTAACTCTCGTTATCAGTATCTTAGTTTGAGCTACTGTAACAGAATACCATAGACTGGGTAGCTTAAACAACAAACATTTGTTTCCCGCAGTTCTGGAGGCTAGAAGTCAACAAGCAGGGTGCCAGCATGGTCAGGTTCGGGGAAGGCTCTCTACTTCAGGGATCCCCACCCACTGGGGCTGTGGATCAGTACCAGTCTGATCCATGGCCTGTAAGGACCTGGGCTGCGCAGCAGAAGGTTACAGGCAGGGGAGTCAACATTTCCACATTTCCACCTGAGCTCCCCCTCCTGTCAGATTAGCAGTGGCATTAAATTCTCATAGGAGTGCAAATCCTATTGTGAACTGTGCATACAAGGGATCTAGGTTGTATGATCTTTACAAGAATCTAATGCACCCCCTCTCCATCCGTGGAAAAAAAATTGTCTTCCATGAAACTGGTCCCTGTGTGCCAAAAAGGTTGGGGACGACTGCTCTACTTAACTCACAAATATCCGTCTTTTTGTATCCTCACGTGCTAGAGAGAGAGAAGGCTGGTTAGTTCTGTTACTTTTCTTATAAGGACAATAATCGCATCATGAGGTCCCACCCTCATAACCTAATTACCTTCCAAAGACCCCATGTCCTAAAACTATTCCATTGAGAATTAACATTTTAAGATGTGTATTTTGGGAGGGGAGTCACTGATATGCAGTCTGTAATATAAACTAATAACAATTAGCAATTATAAACACATTTAAATTAATTGATCAATCTAATTGATTTGAAAACTAATAGGTGCTACAGAGATTCATTCACCAGTTAGATGCCACTGGATTGATTTGTAGTGATATCAAGACAAAAATTTGATCTTCTTGGAAGTACTAAATATAATTCTTTGTGTATATTATAGACAACACAATAGAGACAAAAGAAGTCATGCAATTTAAGTATTGACAATATTAATGTATAAACTTTATACACTAAAATACTTGGAACCTTAATGGGAAGTCTTAGATAGGGAAACAATTTGATGTTTATAGTCATAAAATTTTTTTCACTTCCAAAAGGACATTCAAACCAAGATTGAAAAACAGGTCATCTCTTAAACTAACAAGAACCATATAGCCTTGTAGATTTGTACTTATAAAATAATATTAAGCCTCTTTCAAAAACAGAATAAAATATATTTCATAATTTTCAAGTTATCTAACTTATGACTAAAACCAACACCTAAATTTTATAGAATTTTCAAAAATGATCAACATGTCTCTCTATAGGAAATTTGAAAAGGATACTATTACAAAAGCTGAATTCAAGATTTAGTACAATGAAAACCAACATAAAATAGAGGAATAAATATCTTGCTGTGTATTAGATTAAGTGAATTCTTTCTTAGTTGTCTGAGGCCCAAGAGAGAGATAATCCAATGAAACTATGCAACAGAGGTTGGTACCTAACATGTTCCTCTACCTGCAGCATTCAGAAAAGAAACCTCCCCTAAGTCAGCAGGACACATTAGGGAGGTGCTCTCTGTAACCCGAAAGGTCCAGTTCGCATAGCTCACACCAGAAGGCAGAGGTAAGAGGTGAAACTGTCAACAACCCAGGGGTCACCTGAGTCTTGTGATTTCCTCAGATGACCTGTGTGGAACTCAACAACTATAGTCAATTAACAAATTTAAAAAGTCGGTTGGAATGAGCATCCCCCAAAGTTCTACAATATGGCCAAGGACTTTGATTGTACATTGTTCTTTTTTTAGTAGCCATTCCAAATACCGTGAGATGCATTGTTACAGGAAGTCTCTTGTCCTCCTAAAAGCCACCTCACTTCTCTCTAAGAAGAATGGCCCAGTCCTCTCCCAAGTCCACAAAGGGGAGGTGATAGCATTGCTTTCGTGTAAATAATGTAATGCAACATTTTTAAAATCTTCACCTTAATACTTTTGTATTTAGTTTTATTTTGAATGATCAGCCTCTTTGGTCCCCCTTTTTGTCCCCCAGTTTGAGATGTATGAAGGCTTTTGCTCTCCCTGGGAGCGGGTGGAGGCAGCCAGGGCTTACCTGTACATTGACTTTAGACCAGTTGAATAAAAGTGCACCTTAAAAATGGAAAAAAAAAAAAAAAAAAAAAAAAAAAAAAGAAAGATCAACTTCAGTGACAGAAACTTTCCCAGAGGATAGCTTATTCTTTATGCCTATTTCCCAATTATTTATTGAGCATTGCCCATGCCTAAGTCACTGGTAGGCCCTAGGTAATAAGGAATTCTGAAACATGATGCTTTCTGTCAAGGGATTTATACTCTGGGGCCAGGGAAGGGAGGATTCATATAGAAGTAACTAGGAGATACAGAGTAATGCCACATTTGACAGGAGAAACTTGTTGGAAGTCATAGAAGAAATCATGCGTTGGTGTGGGGGTAAAGTAGAGAAATCATGAGACTCCTAAAATGAGTTAGAGGAGAGGAAGAACACTTCCAACTGGGGCTGGTTTTTCATTGCATCTGTCTAATAGCCACTCTTCCATTTCAAAAGGCATAGGTTAGTGGGGTGGTTAGTGCAGGCAACAGGAAAGTGGGGCACAGGTTATCCAAGTTGAATCATAAAGCATCTAAGACGAGTATCCAGCAGAATGACAAGGATAGATTAAATAATTCAAACTATATGTATTGGGGAAATACACATTGTTTCAAACATCAAAATGGTGATTTATGATGTACAATTTGACAATTGCATAGAATTTATGCTGGATTAGAAATCACTATAAGAAATAGTGATGGTTTGAGATAATGGGGGAATGCGTGATTCTTGATCCTCCTGATGATAGTGAGGAACATATTAAATGGGATTTGAGTGTGCACCGTGCACAGCAGATCTGTAAGATGATTGTGGTTAAAGACTATACAAGCCAAGTTTCCAGTCTCCAGTTGCAGTTTTAATATATGATGATGATGTCCAGGCCAGGATGCCATCCTGTCTGAAAAAGAAAATAAAAATGTTTAAATAAAATTCAATGACAGATTTCTGAATGCCTTGCCTTACTTATTTTGCATTCTCTCTAGGGCCTGAATATATATTTTACATTTTATATTATATATTTCATAAATGCATGTGTAACTTAATTGAGTTGAACAGCAAACTCAGTGCAGGAGCTAAATCATAACCCCCCTGACTGAGAACCAGACAGAAACTGGGAGAGCCCAG
Organism: Piliocolobus tephrosceles; assembly: GCF_002776525.5. Lineage (NCBI taxonomy): Eukaryota > Metazoa > Chordata > Mammalia > Primates > Cercopithecidae > Piliocolobus > Piliocolobus tephrosceles. The sequence goes on from NC_045438.1 coordinate 47,025,890, forward strand.
AGGGAAAAGGCCCTGTCACAGTCATCTGCAGCACCTGGGACAACACTTGGCACAGATTCGGACATTTTACAAATGTCAGTTGTATGTCTTTAAGTATAAAAAACACAGCAAAATTCCATGTTTAATAAGGATACCCCTTTATTTTTAATAGGGCCTTTAGTTCTCCCTTTGAAATAGTCTCAATCTGAGCATTTGTTTAGTAATTTGGCATCATTTAAGAGTTATCTCCAGTAATGAAATCTTTTCTTAATCATCCAGTTGGTAGTTTTGAGGGAGAAACAATTCTGTTTATTCTGTAGAATTATTATAGAGGTAGAATTAGACTGAAAAGACTTAAATTAACAAACTAATGGAATTAGTACTTCGTTGTTACCTAAAAACATAATCAATTTTATTCTTTGAAACTAATAACACTGTTGCTGATACTTTTAGATTAGTGGTCCCCAACGTTTTTGGCATCAGGGAGCAGGATCGGTTTTGTGGAAGACAATTTTCCACCAATGAGGGTGGGCAGGGGGAATGCAGTATTTCTCATAAAGAGTGCACAACCTAATAGCTTCTCATAGGAGTGCACAACCTAGATCCCTCACATGTGCAGTTCACAATAGGGTACGTGCTCCTATGAGAATGTAATGTGTTCACTGATCTGACAGGAGGCAGAGCTCAGGCAGTAGTGCATGCTCACCCACTGCTCACTTCCTGCTGTACAGCCCAGTTCCTAACAGTCCATGGACCTGTACTAGTACTGCGGTGACCTAGGGGTTGGGGAACCCTGTTCTAAATGAGCAAAATAATAGTAACTTAATCAAAAGTGGCTATGTAAAGATTTTAATTGACTTTAATATTATTTTGACACTTCTAGGTCACCAATTAGGTATGTCTCCTAATGCTATCCCTCCCCCCTACCCCCTCCCCACAATAGGACCCAGTGTGTGATGGTCCCCTTCCTATGTCCAAGTGATCTCATTGTTCAATTCCCACCTATGAGTGAGAACATGCGGTATTTGGTTTTCTGTTCTTGCGATAGTTTGCTGAGAATGATGGTTTCCAGCTGTATCCATGTCCCTACAAAGGACACGAACTCATCTTTTGTTATGGCTGCATAGTATTCCATGGTGTATATGTGCCACATTTTCTTAATCCAGTCTGTCACTGATGGACATTTGGGTTGATTCCAAGTCTTTGCTATTGAGAATAGTGTCACAATAAACATACGTGTGCATGTGTCTTTATAGCAGCATGACTTATAATCCTTTGGGTATATACCCAGTAATGGGATGGCTGGATCAAATGGTATTTCTAGTTCTAGATCCTTGAGGAATCGCCACACTGTTTTCCACAATGGTTGAACTAGTTTACAGTCCCACCAACAGTGTAAAAGTGTTCCTGTTTCTCCACATCCTCTCCAGCACCTGTTGTTTCCTGATTTTTTAATGATTGCCATTCTAACTGGTGTGAGATGGTATCTCATTGTGGTTTTGATTTGCATTTGTCTGATGGCAAGTGATGATGCGCATTTTTTCATGTGTCTGTTGGCTGCATAAATATCTCCTTTTGAGAAGTGTCTGTTCAGATCCTTTGCCCACTTTTTGAAGGGGTTGTTTGTTTTTTCTTGTAAATTTGATTGAGTTCTTTATAGGTTCTGGATATTAGCCCTTTGTCAGATGAGTAGATTGCAAAAATTTTCTCCCATTCTGTAGGTTGCCTGTTCACTTTGATGGTATTTTTTTTTTTTTTTTTTTTTGCTGTGCAGAAGCTCTTTAGTTTAATTAGATCTCATTTGTCAATTTTGGCTTCTGTTGCCATTGCTTCTGGTGTTTTAGACGTGAAGTCCTTGCCCATGCCTATGTCCTGAATGGCATTACCTAGGTTTTCTTCTAGGGTTTTTATGGCTTTAGGTCTAACAGTTAAGTCTCTAATCCATCTTGAATTAATTTTCATATAAGGAGTAAGGAAAGGATCCAGTTTCAGCTTTCTACTTATGGCTAGCCAATTTTCCCAGCACCATTTATTAAATAGGGAATCCTTTCCCCATTTCTTGTTTTTGTCCACAAATTATTTAAATCAAGGAATTTGTATAATATGAAAGATTGGATAGAAACATTACTAATCTTTCTTATTTTCAACCTTGATAATGAATATATGCATATGTTGTCATGCCATGTTACACAAGTGGCCAACAAGGTGCTATGAAATTTTATTTTAGCATTCCTTCCCAGGGTAGCTACAAGCTAATTAAGTACAGGTTTTAAGGCTATAGCTATGTTAATTTGTATGGCTGAATTAGCACATAGCACATTTTTAAAGTAAATAAGCATATATTTATGTTTTCTTTTCTTGTTTTTGGGGGTCTCTTTTTAAGTTGGTGGTGGTGTCAAAATGAAGGCCATAATCCAAATATTTTGTAATTATTTTTTTCCATCTTTCTGACCTGGAGATATTAATTAATTAATATATTAAACATCAGAATTTAATACATTACTTCAGTTGGATTCTCAGAAGATTAGTATGCCCATTTTACCTCTGTTTCCTCACCTCACCGTCTCCAGTTCAGCGTACTTTCGGACCGATCTGCCCACAGTTGCTTGCTTTCCAGAGATTCTCAGAGGCCAGGGTCAACCCAAAGCTATTGCTCAGTTTCTCATCAAAGTTTCTGCAGCATTTGTTTCTGAGTGGTACTATTTAGAAACTACTATTTCTGTGTGTGTGTGTGTGTGTGTGTGTGTAGAGCCATATTCAGCGGAGCTATCTACTAAATCCAAGGGGATGTGTATCAAGGTGAATTATCAAATTAATAAAAAAAACTACAGGTTATTAAAGCTTTATGGATAGGCCAGGCGCGGTGGCTCACACCTGTAATCCCAGCACTTTGGGGGGCTGAGCCAGGCGGATCACGAGGTTAAGAGATCGAGACCATCCTGACCAACATGGTGAAACCCTGTCTCTACTTCTCTACTAAAAATACAAAAATTAGCTGGGCTTGGTGGCACACGCCTGTAGTCCCAGCTACTTGGAAGGTGAGTCAGGAGAATCGCTTGAATCTGGGAGGCAAAGTCTGCAGTAAGTGGAAATTGTACCATTACACTCCAGCCTGGTGACAGAGCAAGACTGTCTCAAAACAAAACAAAACAGAACAAACAAAAAACCTTACGGATATAAAGGCAAAGGGACAGAAAGTAGGAAGAACTGAGAACTATTTTCCTTGCTTTTGTCCCAGGTATGAACCAGAAATACCTGGGAAAAAACCGAGTTTAATCAGGTAAGGTTAAGGTCAAGGGTAAAGGCTGTCCTGTGCAAATTGGCAATGGGGCCCTTTCAGCATACTGAAAAATGCAAATTAATTAATTAGAAATTTGAGACAAAGCCTCATCTTTGTTCTACCTTGAGTCAGGGTCTAAGATCAGTTTGGAACTACTTTGTACCACAAAGAGGTTATGAGCAAAATGGTTGGCAGTTTCTTTTTTTTTTTTTTTTTTTTTGCTTCTTTACTTTTCCCTTCCAAATTTAGTTTCAATGATACATGTGCAGGTTTCTTATATGGGTAAATTGCACGTTGCTGGAATTTAGTTTACAAATTATTTCACCAACCAGGTCCTCAGTACAGCATCAGATAGGTAGTTTTTCCATACTCCTCATCCTCCAACCTCCACCCTGAAGTAGGCCCTGGTATCTATTGTTCCCTTATTTGTGTTGTATGTGCTCAGTGTTTAGCTACTATTTATAAGTGAGAACATGTAGTATTTGGTTTTCTGTTCCTGTGTTAATTCACATAGGATAATGGCATCCACTTCCATCCAGGTTGTGGCAAAGGACATAGTTTCACTTTTTATGACTGCATAGTATTCCATGGTGTATATGTACTATATTTCCTTTATCCATCCCACCGTTGATGGGCACCTTGGTTGATTCTATGCCTTTGCTATTGTGAATAATGCTACAATGAATATACACATGCATGTGTCTTTATGGTAGAATGACTTATTTTCCCTTGGGTATATACCCACGAAAGGGATTTCTGGGTCAAATGATGGTCCTGTTTTAAATTCTTTGAGAAATCTCCAAATTGCTTTCTTGGAAATGGCTGAACAAATTTGCATACCCTCCACCAATGTACAAGTATCCTCTTTTCCCTAAACTTCACCTGCATCTGTTATTTTTTGATTTTTTGTAATATCCATTCTTAATGGTGTGAGATGATTGGTATTTCTCTGATGATTAGTGATGTTGAGCATTTTTTCATATGCTTGTTGGCTGTCTGTTTATGTCCTTTGTCCATTTTAAGTGGGGTTGTATGTTTTTTGCTTGTTGATTTAAGTTCCTTATAGATTCTAGATATTAAACTGTTGTCAGATGCATAGTTTGCAAATATTTTCTTCCATTCTGTAGGCTGTTCATTTACTTTTTGATAGTTTCTTTTACTTTGGAGAAGCTCTTTAGTTTAATTAAGTCCTGCTAGTCAGTTTTTGTTTTTGTTGCAATTGCTTTTGGAGCCTTCATCATAAAATATTTTCCAGGGCATATGTCCAGAATGGTATCTCCTAGCTTTTCTTCTAGGGTGTTTTTTAAACAGTTTTACATTTTCCATTTAAGTCTTTAATTCATCTTCAGTTCCTTTATGTACATGGTGAAAGAAAGGGGTCCAGTTTCAATCTTCTATATATGGCTGGTCAGTTATCCCAGTACCATTTATTGAATAGAAAGTCCTTTCCACATTACTTGTTATTGTTAACTTTGTCGAAGATCAGATGGTTGTAGGTAGGTAACTTTATTTCCATGTTCTGTAACCTGTTCCATTGGTCTGTGTGTCTGTTTTTGTATCAGTATCATACTGCTTCAGTCATTGTAGCCTTGTAGTATAGTTTGAAGTTGGCAAACATGATGCCTCCAGCTTTGTTCTTTTTGCATAGCATCGTCTTGGCTATTTGGGTTCTTTTTTGGTTCCATATGCATTTTATGATAGTTTTTTTCCAACTCTGTAAAATGACATGGGTATATTGATAGGAATAGCACTAAATCTCTAAATTGCTTTGGGCAGCATGGTCATTTTAACAATATTGATTATTCTTATCCATGAGCATGGGATGTTTTTCCATTTATTTGTGTCATCTCTGATTTCTTTAAGTAATATTTTATAATCCTTCATGTAAAGTTCTTTCATCTCCTTGGTTAGCTGTATGCCTAGGTATTCTATTCTTTTGTGGCTATTGTGAATGGGATTGCATTTTTAATTGGATCTCAGCTTGGATGTTTTTGGTGTATATAAATGCTACTGATTTTGGTACATTGGTTTTGTATCCTGAAACTTTGATGAAGTTATCAGGTCTAAGAGCCATTGGGCTGAGACTTTAGAGTTTACTATGTATAGAATCATACAGTCTACAAAGAGAGAGAGTTTGACTTCCTCTATTCCTATTTGTATGCCTTTTATGTATTTTTCTTGCCTTATTGCTCTGGCTAGGACTTCCAGAGCTATTTGGAATAGGAGTGGTGAGAGCAGGCATCCTTTTCATGTTCTGGTTCTCAAGGGGAATCTTTCCATCTTTTGCCCATTCAGTATAATGCCAGCTGTAGTTTTTCATAAATGGCTCTTATTATTTTGGTGTATGTTCCTTAAATGCCTAGTTTGTTCAGTTTTTAATGTGAAGGGGGTAACAGATTTTTATCAAAAGCCTTTATTTATTATATTGAGATGATCATGTGGTTTTTGTTTTCAGTTCTGCTTATGTGATGAATAATGTTTATTGATTTGCTTTTGTTGAACCAACCTTGCATCCCATGAATAATGCCTACTTGATTGTGGTGAATCAGCTTTTTGATGTGCTGCTGGATTTGGTTTATTAGTATTTTGTTGAGGATTTTAGCATCTGCGTCCATCAAGAACCTTGTCCTGAAGGTTTTGTTTTGGGATTTTTTACATTGTGTCTCTACCAGGATTTGGTATCAGAATGATGCTAGCTTCATAGAATGAGGTGGGGGGGGGGTCCCTCCTCCTTGATGTGTTGGAGTCATTTCAGAGGGATTGGTACCAGCTATTCTTTGTATGTCTGGTAGAATTCTGCAGTGAATCCATCTGGTTTAGAGTTTTTTCTGGTTAGTAGGGTTTTTTTTTTTTTTACTGATTCAATTTTGGAACATGTCATCGGTCTTTTCAGGATTTCAGTTTCTTCCTGGTTCAAATTTGGTAGGTTGTATGTTTCCAGGAATTTATCCATTTCTTCTAGGATTTTTAGTTTGTTTGCATAGAGCTGTTTGTAATAGTCTCTGAGGGTTTTGGTTTTTTGTTTTTTGTTTTTTGTATTTCTGTGGAGGCAGTGGTCATGTGTTTTTTATTAGTATTAATAATAGCTAACAGTCTGTCAGTCTTATTTATCTTTTCTAACAAAATTACTTTTGGTTTTGTTGATCACTTGTATGTTTTTTTATGTTTCCATTTCTTTCAGCATGTCTCTAACTTTGGTTATTTCTTCCCCCTTCTAGCTTTGTGGTTGGTTTGCTATTGTTTTTCTAGTTCCTCTTGTTGTGATGTTAGATTGTTAATCTGAAAAGCATCTAACTTTTTGATGTGGGCATTTAGCAATATAAAATTCCCTTTTAACACTGCTTTAGCAGTGTCCCAGAGAGTCTTGTATGTTGTATCTTTGTTTTCTTTAGTTTCAAAGAATTTCTTGGTTTCTGCCTTAATTTCATTGCTTACCCAAAAGTCATTTCAGGAACATGTTGTTTAATTTCAACTTAATTATATGAGTTTTAGAGATCTTGGTTTTGATTACTTCTTACAACGCTGTGGTGCAAGAGTGGTTGGTATGATTTCAAAATTTTTTCAATTTGTTGAGAATTACTTTGTTGTCTAAGACATGGTTGATTTTACAGTATGTGCCATGTGAAAATGTGAAGAATGTATATTCTGTTTTTATTGTGTGGAGTGTTCTGTAGATGTTTGTCAGGTCCATTTGGTCATGTGTCGAGTTTAGATCCTGAATATCTTTTTTAATTTTCTGCCTTGATGATCTGTCTAATACTGTCAGTGGGGTGTTAAGGTCTCCCAGTATTATTGTGTGGTTATCTAAGTCTCTTCATAGTTTTCTAGGAACTTGTTCGATGAATCTGGGTGCCCCAGTTTGGGATGCATATGTTTAGGATAGTTAAGTCTTCTTTTTGAACTGAGCCCTTTATCATTATTTAATCGTCTTCTTTGTCCCTTTCGATTATTGTTGGCTTAAATTCCTTTTTGTCTGAAATAAGAAGAGCAACTTTTGCTCTTTTTTGTTTTCTATTTGTTTGATAGATCTTTCTCTATCTCTTTACTTGGAGCATATGGTTGTCATTGCATGTGAGATGGGTCTCCTGAAGATAGCCTGAAACTATCTTAAGTTCTGCTTCTTTATCCAACTTACCACTCTGTGCCTTTTAAGTGGGATGTTTAGCCCATATATATTCAGGGTTAACAAGGTGTGGATTTGATTCTGTCATCATGTTGTTACTTGGTTGTTATGTAGACTTGTCCGTGTAGTTGATTTATAGTATCAATGGTAGACTTTATTTTGTAGTTTATTTATAGTGTAAATTCCATAGTTGACTTATAGTGTCAATGTAGGTGATTTATAGCGTCAATGTACTTTACCGTCTTTTTGTGGTGGCCAGCAACAATCTTTCATTTCCATATTTAGCACTCCCTTAAGGACCTCTTTTAAAGGAGGTCTGGTGGTAATGAATTCCCTTAGCGTATGCTTGTTTGAAAAGGATTTTATTTCTACTTCAGTTATAAAGCTTAGTTTGGCTGGATATGAAATTCTTGGTTGGAATTTCTTTTCTTTAAGGATCTTGAATATAGGCCTCCAATTTCTTCTGGTTGTAGCGTTTCTGCTGAAAGATCTTCTGTTAGACTGATGGGATTCCCTTTTGGCAGTGAATCCATCTGGGCCAGAGCTTTTTCTGGTTGGTAGATTTTTTGATTATTTAGGCGTAGGTGACCTGCCCCTTTTCTCTAGCTGCCTTTAATATTTCTTTCATTTGCATGAATCTTGGAGAATTTGATTACTATATGTCTTGGGGATGGTCACTTTGTGTAGCATCTCTCAGGGGTTCTCTAAATTTCCTGAATTTGAGTGTCAACCTCTCTATTGAGATTGAGGAAATTTTCATGGACAATGTCCTTAAATTCTGAGATCATTTATTTATCTTGGTCTATTCTGCTGTTAATACTACTAATTGTCTTACGAAATTCCTGTAGTGAGTTTTTCAGCTCTGTCAGATGAGTTTGGCTTTTCCTTAAAATGGCTATTTCATTTTTCCGCTCTCAAATCATTTTACTGGATTCCTTAAATTTGTTGGATTGGTTTTCAACTTTCTCCTGAATCTGTGCAATCTATGTTACCATCTAGAATCTGAATTTTATGTCGGTCATTTCAGTCTTTTGAGTCTGGTTAAGAACCATTGCTGGGGAGCTAGCATGGTCATTTGAAGATAAGAAGACACTTTGGCTTTTATAATTGCTGTGGTTCCTGTGCTGGTTCTTTCTCATCTGTGTGGGTTAGTATTCCTTTAATAATTGAAGTTATTGTCATTTGGATGGAGCATTTTTCTTTTATATTCTTTGATGCCCTTGAGGGTTTGACCATGGTATAAGTTGAGTTTAGTCAACTGGCTTCATTTCTGGTTGATTTCAGGGGGACATGACCAAGATCAGCACTCCTGGGCTGCATGCTCTAACCCTGGGTGGCTGGGACCAAGCCTGTGATTTTGTTCTCTGGCTCCTTGAAGTTAAGCACCTGCTGCATTGGAGGGGCCAAGATATTCCCAGTCAGCTGGCAACAACACTCCAATGGGGGGTGGTTTACAGTAAAAGCATTTCATTGTGGTGGTGTCACAGTGAGGTCTGCTATAAATGTGTGCTGGTGGTAAGTTGTCAAGGTCCACATGCATGTGCCCAAGCTGCTGGCTGCAGGGTGGCAGGATCCATTCACACATGCACGCTGGCATGAACAGACCAGTGGTGGGGTGATGGGGTCTGCATGTGTGCTCATGCAGTGCTGGCAGTAGGGTGGCAGGGTAGGTCCACATACACCTACATATGCCAGCACATTGGTACGGTAGCCAGGGGAGGCTGCAGGTGAGTGCATGCTGGCAACATTGTGTTACGGGGGTTGTAGGCAGGTACATGCTGGTGGGGTCCCATCTGTAGGAGCTCTCTGATGGTTAGACAGGGCTTTTTGGTCTAGAAAGCACCCCAGTTGAGCATCTGAGGCTGTGCTGCAAGCAGGTGAAGCCAGGCAGGGACTCTTGGAAAGACTGGTAGACAGGGAAATGCTCAGATTAGACTGTTCCCATTCAATGGGTAACATAACCCTGTTCTGTTCAGGTTCAGCTGTCAACAAAGGCCAAAACCACCTGGAGGAGCATGGCAAGCCTTGAGGGCTGGGCTCCCCTGTAGCCATTCCTGTGCCAAATTTTCTGGGCTCCTGATAGGCTGAAGTCCTGTCCTTGCCGCCTCTCCAGGAAGCTCTCTATGCCAGCTCAAATGTCTGTGGGCATCGTAGGGTCTCCTGCAGCTGGGATTCTGAAAGTTCATGGCAAGAGTGGACCACTCCATGCCTATTTATCTCACTCCTTCCCCCAGGAGCTGCTCAGGGCCAGAAATGAGTCCTGGTGTTCGGCAACCCTATGTAGGGTCCCCAGCTTTCACCTCCTTCAGTGCAGGGTCTGTGTCCTCCCCCCATCTCCTCTCACTGCCCTCCGTCTGAAGATCTGTTCATAATGTGTCTGTCTTCTTGATGACCTAGGCTCTTGGGCAAACCTCTTCCTGATGTATCTAGTCAGCCTCCTTGGGAATTGTTTTTAAAAGGGATTAGTTTGAGCCTGCACATGTACTAGCCTTTGGGTTCTACGGATCTATTTTTTTTATGGATTTTGGTTAAAGTCTTTATGGAAACCATTTCACGTATTTGCATACTTCTTACAAATGTTAACTTTGCTGCTGAAAGGTGGCATATCCTGGGAAATGGCAAAAGCTTAAGATCTTAGTGGCCAGCATTACTTTGCTTGGAAACAGAGTAGCAGAAGCAGCCTGTGTCCCAAACTGCTCTCCTGGGTCATTGTCTCTCACAAGGATTCAGGTGCCCTCAGGGAAACATAAGGCACTGCAGCCCGATCTGGCCTCTTTTATCCTTTCCTGGAGTTTTCGTCTCTCTCCCATCTGCCTCCTGCCTTGTTTTCTGTCTCTTACCTATAAATTAAGTCATTCTATGATGGTCTTAGTTTCTCTTCTCTCCCCTTTGATTAAAACAATTATTCTTTACTTAAGATTACTAAATTAACATCTCTGAACCTTATCATGTGATTAAGCTCATGTTCAAGTGGACAAACATATCTGGATGTGCTCCCCTACTCCAAATTAAATCAGTCTAAATGGGAGTCATCCTTTTCTCTCCCAACCATATACACACTTCTTATGTTGCTATTTTTAGGGAATGTTACTTCTATCTTCCCTGTAATCTTAACTCTAGAGATCAGTCATCTTTGACCTCTCCCTCTCTTTTACCCATCACATCCACATGGTTTCTTTGTTCTTTCAGTTGTTCACCTTGGCTCCACATTCACTTTCTTCCCTGCCATCCTCTAGTTGAGGCCCTTTTAAACTCTAGGTGGAACCACTTGAGAAAACATTCTCATTCCCTTTTCTTTAGTCAAGGCTTTTCTTATGTGAATTACTTTATATGTAGTGCTGTCAGTAATTTTTGTAATCTACCGTTTTGCTGGTAGAATGGTCCTGCTCTTTTTGAAAAAAGAAGAATGAAAGAAGGGAGACAGGGAGAGAGGGAGAGAGACAAAAGAGAGAGAGAAAAAGAAAATGCTCTAAGCGATCAGCTCTGCAACTAGCTTCAGCTCCCACCTATTCTCTATATCAACTAAATGCTACCATCCTATTTATCATTATTCCACTTTTCTACTTCTACCCCCTGCCCATTTCCTTTTCTATGTTTATAGTAACTTTCGTGCTATACCTAATTCCATCCCTATCTATGAAACCATAAAGCCCACATTTACTTTCCAAGTTGAAAACAATTTTTCTCTCTCTTCTGTACTAATAAAGTACTTTGTTTTAAATTTTGTTATACGCCTCTTCATTTGTGCCTATGCATTTTAATTATTGCATTATTTATTCTCATTCATTTTATTTGAGAATAGAAACTGAATCTTTGCATTTACCCAAGCACGATGTATTGAAAAATAAATAAATGTTGAACTTTTAAAGTTAAAAGACCATTTAAATAATTTTTGTAAAACTAAGTGAAACACAGAATGCCCTGACCCAAAATAGTTCAATTATCTAATTCTATTCATATTCTGATTCCGTGAGGGTATTAGCTGACACTACTTAAGGCAGCATGCTGGTTGCACATTGTATGAGTAAATTGCCTCCCACTATGAATAAAATCATGTCCTTACACTGAACAGCATGCCTGAAGAAAACAATGGCAAAATTTCAGACTCTAATGTTATTGAAATTTTAACATCTCTACAGTGAATTACTTCTATGAAATAATCTAATTAAAGCAAATATATGAATGCATCAGTATGTTTATATGTGCATATAAGCAAGATTCTGCTGTGTTTCTACTGCTTCAGAGTCTGTAGTGGCTTTATACCTTTGTACTATATACTAATTTTATTATGTATAAAGACAGTTTTCACCTTTCCCAACTCCAGATTATGTAGGATATTTGATATGCCAAGAATAGATACATATAAAAAACAATATGTAGACAAAACAAATTTTATTGTGTATGACTTAGGTAATCAACCATATAATAGAATATCGATTTAAATGTAACTATTTATTAAAAGTTTAGTAACAGATATTCCTGCTATCATGAAGTGATGTTTGTAATTTCCTGAAGCTGCCTTTTAAAATCCCCAGACTTGTTTTCTTTCCCTCCCTCCCTCCCTCCCGTCCTTCCTTCCAACGGTTTTATACGTTGATATACAATGCATTGCACATGTTTAAGGTATGCACTTTGATAAGTTCCGATGTGCATCTATACACATGAAACCTTCACCACTATCAAAACATAAACAGATCTATCATTTTAAAAAGTTTACTTCTGCCCTTAGTAATCTTTTCATCCTGTCCTGTCCCTTACTGATATCGGTTCCCAGAAACCACTCTTCTGTTTTCTGTCATTTTACTAGTTTGTATTTTCTAGAATTTTGTATAAATGGAATCAAACCTATGTACACGTTTTGTATGGCTTCTTGTAATCATAATTATTTATTTTATTTTTATTAATACATAACTGTACATATTTATAGGGTCATGTGATATTTTGGTAAATGCATACAGTGTGTAATGATCAAGTCAGGGTAATTAGGATATCCGAGTTAGGCCATTGTTGCATTGCTGTAAAAGAATAATGGCTGGGTAATTAGGAAATGAGGTTGAATTGGCTCACAGTTCTGCAGAATGTACAGGAAGCATGGTGCTAACATTTGCTCAACTTCCGATGGGGCCCTCAGGAAGCTTATAATCATGGCAGAATGTGACAGAGAGCCAGCATGTCACATGCCAAGAGCAGGAGCAAGAGAGTAAATGGGGAGGTCTCAGACTCTTTTAAATAACCAGAACTCACTCATCACCAAGGGGATTGTGCTAATACATTCATGAGGGATCCACCCCCACAGTCAAATCACTTCCCACCAGGCCCCATCTTTATGACTGGGAATCACATTTCAACATGAGATTTGGAGTGGACAGACATCCAAACCATATCACCAACACCTCAAACATTTATTGTATCTTTGTGTTGAGAACACTCCAAATCTTCTGTTTCTGCTATTTTGATATATACAATAAATTATTGTTAAATATAGTCACTCTACTGTGCTATCAAACACTAGAACTTACTCCTATCTAACTGTGTTTTTGTACCCATTAACCAATATCTCTTTGCTCCCCCTAATTCTTACCCTTCTCAGCCTTTGGTAACCATCATTCTACTCTCTACCTCCATGAGATCAACTTTTTTAGCTTCCACCTATAAGTGAGACCATGGAATATTTATCTTTCTGTGCCTGACTTGTTTCACTTTATATAATGTCCTCCAGTTTCATCCCTGTTGCTGCAGATTACAGGATTTCATTTTTATGGCTAAATAGGACATTTTATTTATCCATTCATCTGTTGATGGACATGTAGGTTGATTCCATATCTTGGCTACTGTGAATAGTGCTGTAATAAATATGGAAGTGCATATATCCTTTTGATATACTGACTTCATTTCCTTTGGATATATATCCATTAGTGGGATTGCTATATCATATGGTAGCTCTATTTTTGTTTTTTTGAGGAAACTCTGTACTGTTTTTCATAGTAGCTGTACTAGTTTACATTCCCACCAGCAGTGTGCTAGCCTTCCTCTTTCTCAGCATTCTTGCCAGCATTTGTTATTTTTTTTGTCTTTTTGATAATAGTCATTTTAACTGAGGGTGTGATGGTGTCTTACTGTGGTTTTGATTTGTATATCTCTGATGATTAATGATGTTGAACATTTTTTTATATACCTCTTGGCCATTTGTAGGTCTTCTTTTGAAAAATGTCTATTGAGATCATTTACCCATTTTTTAATTGTATTATTTGGGTTTTTTTGGCTATTGAGTTGTTTAAGTTTTCTATATATTCTAATTATTAATGGATAGTAAGGTAGATGGTTTGTGAATATTTTTGCCCATTCTGTAGGTTGTCTCTTTGCTCTGTTAATTTTTTCCTGTACTGTGCAGGAGCTTTTTATCTTGATATGATCTCATGTGTCTGTTTTTGCTTGTGTTGCCTGTGCTTTAGAAATCTTATTAAAATATATATATTTGCTCAAACCAATGACCTTAAGCATTTTCCCAATCTTTTTTTCTAGTAGTTTTATAGCTTCAATTCTTACATTCAAATGTTTAACCCATTTTGACTTGATTTTTGTGTATGGTGAGAGGCAGGGGTCTAGTTTCATTTTTTTATGCATATGAATATCCAATTTCCCAGTGCCATTTATTAAAAAGACTGTTCTTTCCCTCAATGTATGTTTTTGGTGCCTTTGTCAAAAATGGGTTGACTGTAAATGTGTGGATTTATTTCTGGGTACTCTCTTCTGCTTCATTGGTTTATGTGTCTGGTTTTGTTGTTGTTGTTGTTTTGCCAGAATCGTGCTTCTTTGGTTATTACAGTTTTGTAATCTATTTTGATGTCAAGTAGTGTGATGCCTCGAGCTTTGTCCTTTTTGTTCAGGATTGCTTTGGTTATTCAGTGTCATTTGAGGTTCCATACAAATTTTAGAATAGTTTATTTTTTTATTTCTCTGAAGAATGACATTGATATTTTGGAAGGGATTGCATTGAGTCTGTAGATCACTGTGCCTAGTATGGATATTTTAACAATAATAATTCTTTCAATTTATAAGAATGAGTTTTTTTTCATCTTTTTGTGTGCTTTTCAATGTTTTAGTATTTTTTCAGTTTTCAGTATTTTAGTTTTCTTTGTAGAGATCATTCACTTCTTTGGTTGCATTTATTTGTAGGTATTTTGTTGTCTTTTAGTTATTGTAAATGAGATTGCTTTCTTGATTTCTTTTTCAATTGTTCACAGTTAGTGTATGAAAATGCTACCTATTTTTGTATGTTGATTTGTGTGCTGCAACTTTCCTGAATTCACTTTTCAGTTCTGTAATTTGGTGGAGTCGTTAGGTTTTTTCTAAATATAAGATCATGTTACCTGTGAGCAAGTATAATTGGCTTCCTTCTTTCCAATTCGGATGCCCTTTCTTTCTTTCTTTCTTTCTCTTGCCTAATTGGTTTGGCTAGGACTTCCCATACAATGTTGAATGAAAGTGGTAAAAGCAGGCATCATTGTCTTGTTCTAGATCTTAGAGGAAAGGCTTTCAATTTTTTTTTTTTTCCTATTCAGCGTGATGCTAGCTGTGGGTTTGTTATATGTGGCCTTCATTGTTTTCAGGCATGTTCCTTCTATGCCCAGTTTATTTTTTGTCATGAAGAGCTATTAAATTTTATCAAATGCTTTTTCAATTATCTATTGAAATAATTATATGGTTTTTCTTGTTGATTCCGTTGATGCGATGCATCTCTTTTATTGATTTGCATATGCTGAACCTTCCAAGCATCCCTGGGATAAATACCACTTGATCACAATATATGCTTTTTTTAATGTGCTGTTGAATTCGATTTGCCAGGACAGTTTTCCTTTGAACAACATGGGGCTTAGAGGCACCAACTCCTGCACAATGGAAAGTTTTGTGTAACTTTTGAATCCCAAAATCTTAAATATTAGTAGCTTACTGCTGAGTGAAAGCCTTACCAATAACATAAAAGTTTGATTAACACATATTTTGTGTGTCATATGTGTATGTTATATATACTGCATTCTTACAATAAAGTAACCTAGAGATAAGAAAATGTTATTTAGAAAATCATAAAGAAGATAAAATATATTTACTGTTTATTAAATGAAATTGGATTATCATAAAGGCCTTCATCAGAACACCAATTTGTTGGTTTACAGTTGTCCATAATAGTCTCTAATTATCCTTTGTATTTTTGTAGTTATAATGTTTCCTTTGTTGTCTCAGATTTTGTTTATTGGGGCCTTATTGTTTTTTTCCTAGTCAAGCTAAAAGTTTCTCTATTTGTTTTATCTTTTCAAAAAACAAACTTTTTATTTTGTGGCCTTTTGAATATTTTTATTCATCAGAAATAGCACTGATATTTATTATTTCTTTTCTTCCACTAATGTGGTGTTAGGTTTGTTCTTGCCTTTCTAGTTCCTTGAGGTGCATTTTTAAGATATTTGGTCTTTCTTCTTTTTTGATGAGAAATGTTTATTCATGTAAACTTTCACCTTAGAACTGCTTTTGTCATATCCTGTAGTTCTTGTGTTTCCATGTTCATTTGTCTCAATAAATTTTTAAATTTCCTTTTTAATTACTTCAGTTACACATTTGTTGATCAGGTGCATGTTGTTTAATTACCATGAATTTTTACAGTTTCCAACATTCCTTTTGCTTTCATTTTGTTTTATTCCATTATGGTCAGAAAAGACACTTGATGTGGTTTTGGTTTTTTTAAATGTGATAAAACTTGTTTTGTGACCTAACATATGGTCTGCCCTGGAGAATGTTTCATGTTCTGTTGAGAAAATGTGTATTCTGCAGCGGATGGATGAAATGTTATGTAAATGTCTGTTAGGTCCCTTTCATCTGGAGTGCAGTGTAACTCCAGTGTTTCGTTGTTGATTTTCTGTCTTGATCATCTGTCCAATGCTGAAATCCTCTACTGGTTTGAAATCCTCCATTAGTCCTGTATTGCAGTCAATTTCTCTCTCTATGTCTATTAATATTTGCTTTACGTATCTGAGTTCTCCAGTATTAGGTGCATATATTTTCACAGTTGTTACATCCTCTTGCTGTATTTACCCCTTTATCATTATGTAATAACCATATGTATAAAGATTCTTGACTTAAAGTCTGTTTTATCTGAATAAATACAGCTCCTTCTGCTCTTTTTTGGTTTTTATTTGTGTGGAATATGTTTTTCCATCTCTAAATTTTCAGTATGTATGTGTCCTTAAGGGCAAAGTGAGTTTGTTATAGACAGAATATTTGGATCATTTTTTAAAAATACATTCAGCCACTCTATCTGTTAATATGATAATTTAATCAATTTACATTCAAGGTTATTATTGATAGATAAAGTTTTACTACTGTCATTTTGATACTTGGTGTTGGGATTTTAAAATAGATCCTTTCTTCCTTTTCCCACCCTCTTACTGTATTTCTTTATAGCTAAGTAAGTTTCACTAGTAGTATGTTTTGATTCTCTGCTATTTATTTTTAGTGTATCAGTTATAGGTTTTTGCTTTATGGTTACCTTGAGACATACAGAAAATAACTTACAGTTATAGCACATTATTTTAAACTGCTAATGACTTAATCTTGATCACAGTGAAAGCAAAACCAAAACGCTAAACTTCAATATCATCCCCATCCCAACATTGTGACTTTTTGGTATTTCAATTTATGTCTTTTTCTATTTACTATTTACTAATTAACTGTTGCTGTAATTATTTTTAATACTTTTGTCTTTTAGACTTCATATTAAAGATATAAATGGTTTACTTACCCCAGTTACAGTTTTAGAATATTCTGGATGTCTGTTTTCTTATATTACCAGTCATAAGTTTAATAACTGCAGATGTTTTTGTTATATGTTAGCATCCAGTTTCTTCTGTATTGAAAAACTCTCTTTTAATATTTCTTGTAAGACAAGTCTGGTGTTGGTGAATTCCCTCAGTCTTTGTCTGGGAAAGTATCTCTCCTTTGAGTTTGAAAGATTGCTTTGCTGGGTATAATCTTACTGTTTGTTTGGCAGTATTTTTCCTTCAGCACTTTAAATATCACATTCCAGTCTCTCCTGACTTGTGGGATTTCTGCTGAGAAGCCCCCTGAAAGTTATATCAGGACTCCATTGAATGTGATATTTTTATTTTCTCTTGCTGCTTTCATTATTCTTTGTCTTTAATTTTTGATAATTTAATTATGATGTGCCTTGTGGAATCCTTCTTTGAGTTGAATTTAATTGGTTATGTCTGAGCTTCCGGTTTTTACCTGAAGGTTGTAATCTTTCTCCAGGTTTGGGAAATTTTCAGCCATTATTTCTTTAAATATGCTTTCTAGGCATTTTTCTGTCTTGTTTCCTTCAGAAATTCCTATTACACAGAGATTAGTTCACTTGATTCTCTTATCCCATAATTCTTGTAGGTTTTCTTCACTCACTTTTATTTTTGTTTTCTTTTTGTTTCTCTGGTTGGATAATTTTATGTTCCATTTTCAAGCTTGCTAATTCTTTCTTCTGTTTGAGAATATCTGTTGTTGAAGCTTTCTAATGAGTTTTTTTCAGGTCAGTTCTTTTATTCTTTATTGCTAAGACTTCTATTTGGTTTTTGAAACATTGTTTCTATTTCTTTGTCATATTTCTCATTTTGTTTTTGGATTGTTTTCAAAATTTTATTTAGTTTTCTGTCAGGTATTTCTGTGATTGTCTGAACCACTTTAAGAGAATTATTCTAAATACTCTGCCAGATGTCATAGATCTTCAATTCTTCTGGGTCAATTACTGGAGCTTTGTTGGTTTATTTTCATGGTGTCATATTTCCCTGAGTTTTCACAACTCTTGCATCTTTATGTTGATTCCTGAGCATTTGATGAGATAGCCACCTCCAGTTTTTGCTGATGTTCTTTGGTGGTTTTAGACATTTACAACTTAATATTGACTCTTAAACACTGCTCTACTGTTGCTTTCCATCCTGGGAAGAGCTTATGTTGAGCACCAGAACTGAAACACTGCACTATAATTAACATGTTGCCCTGTTACTGTTTCCTCTTTTAGAAAAAACGTACAATGAGCACCAGAACTTAAAACTTAGAACCATAACTATATTGCATCCCTGCCATTGTTTTCCAGTCTTGGGAAGACTTAAGTTAGCACTATGTATTAATCCCGATCTTTTAGTTTTTTTCCAGGCCAGGAAAATCCAGCTAAGGATTTAGGCATTCCCAGGGATTGTGCCATCTGTGGTGCTATGGCACTGGCCAGTCTCTTTATTGTGGCACCCCCACTGACTGGAGCACAAGGTAGCTGCCAAAATCCATGCATCAGTTACTGTGATTAGTGCCCAGTTCATCACGGGTAGTTCAGCTTTCTTGGTACACCCAATTGCTCCCCTCGAAAGGAGTCAGGGTGGGCTTCCCATGAAGATTCCAAAAGGGAGGAGATCAACCATCCACCTTTCATTTTCTCCAATCACCATGGAAACCACAGATCTAGAGAAATTCTCTTTGAGGGGTTATGCCAGCTTGGGAGAGGGGCTGGAACAGTCTAAAATGACTATTTCTCTTTCTGGTCACAACGTCTCTGCTACCCTAATGGGTTTCTCTACTTTCCTTCTTTGCTCTGGTGAATTTAGGGAGATATTCTTGTCTTTTAATAGTTTCAAGTTGAATTTCTGTGGGGGAAGTGATGATTCTTGGAATCTTCTATTCTGTCATCTTATTGTCACTCATAATTATTTTAATATTCAAAGTCCATTGAATGGATATTCCATGATATATTTTTTTTCATTTACCTGCTGTTGGGCCTTTTGGGCTATTTCCAGTTTTTTGCTATTACAGACAAAGCTGCTATGCACATTCATGTATGAATTTTATATGTACATGCACTTTCAGTTTTCTTGAATTATCTAGGAGTAGAATGACTATATCATATGGTATTATGTATGTTTAAACTTTTAAGAAACTATTGGACTATTTTGCCAAATTCTATATTTTACATGGCCACTAGCACTATATGAAAGTTCCAGTTGTTCCACATCCTTTTCAACACTTGACATGGTTTATCTTTTTCATTTTAGCCATTGTAATAGGTATACAATAGTAGCTAATTTTGGTTTATTTTGAATTTCCCCAATGACTAATGATGTTGAGCACCTATTCATGTGTTTATTTGCCATTAGTATTAGTTTTCTATTGCTGTAAAACATTACCAGGAACTTAGTTACATGAAACATGAGCCATTATTTTCTCACAATTCTGTAGCTCAGAAGTTCTGGTGAGCTCAGTTAGTTTCTCTTTTTAGGGCTTTACAAAACTATTTATCAGTGTATCAGCTGGGCTGGACTCTTACCTGGAGGTTTTGGGAAGAATCCACTTTCAAGCTCAGTTACGTTTTTATGACAAGATCAGATCCACGCAGACAATCTCTGTTATCTTAAGGTCAACTATCCCGTATATCATCGCATAGTCAACAATGTGATGTCATATTCATAGGTTTGATGATTAGCTGGATTTTATTTGAGAGGCCATTTTAGAATTTCTGCATGCCATACAACTCACATGTACTCTTTGTTAGAGTATCTGATCAAATCTCTTGCCAATTTTTAATTGGGCTGTAGGGGTATAAACCTTTTACGAGCTATATACTTTGCAAATATTTTCTCTCAGTGTGTGGCAGTCTTTTCATTCTATTAATAGTGTCCTTTGAAAAGCAGAAATTTTCAATTTCGATGAAATCTAAACGAATTTTTTACTTAACGGATTTTGTCTTTAATGTTATATTCAATATATCTTTGGCATATCTTAGGTAACAAAGATTCCTGTTTTCTCTTAGAAGTTTTATGGTTTAAGTTTTACATTTCAGTATGTTTGAATTTGTCTTTGTAAATAATGCAAAGCATAAATTGATGTTTATTTTACATATGGATATTCAATGTTTCAGCACCATTTGTTGAAAATATATTTCTCTATTCAATTGTTTTGTTACTTTGTTGAAAAATCAGCTGTCCATATGCATGTGGGTCTATTTTGTTACTGTTTTCTGTTCCTTTGATCTGTTTATGTATCTTGATGCCATTACTTTGCCCTGTTAATATGAGACTTGAACTGTTAGTCTTTGAATATGTTTCCCCTGTAACAAAGTTGTTTTGCCTATTCTAGTTTCCTTATGTATCCATATGAGATTTAGAATCAACTTGTCAAATTCTTTATATTAAAAAAGCCTGCTGGGATTTTGATTGAGATTATCTTAAATCTGTTGGTCAATTTGGGGTGAATTGATGTCTTAACTATATTGAATCTTTCAACATATGTATATGGTCTATTTATTCACTTATTTAAGTATTTATTTAATTTAAGTAATTTATTAATTTCTGTCACCAAAGTTGTATAGTTTCAGTCTACTGATCTTGAACAAAAAATATTACATTCATTACCAAGCATCTCATATATTTATATTATTGGAAATATTATTATTGATTTTTAATTTTGAATTCTTCTTGTCAATATGTAAAAGTTCAATTTATTTTCCTGTATTACCTTGTATCCTGAAACATGACTAAACTCATTTATCATTTACAAAAGTTTTAATACATGCCATTAGATTTTCTACATAGTTACAATCATGTCATCTGCAAATAAAGACAGTTTTTTTCTCTAATTTCCAATCTGCATTTCTTCTATTTCTTTATCTTGCCTGCATGCACTGTCTACAGCCTTCAGTAAGATATTAAATAGAGTGAGTGAGAATGTATACTCTTGTCCTATTTCTAATTAGGTGGGCAAAGCATTCAGTCTGACATCACTAAGTATGATGTCAGTTCTAGGTTTCTGTAGCTGTCCTTTATCAGGTTAAAAGAGGTGCCTTCTATTCCTTGTTTTTTGAGATCAGGATTGGCTGCTGGAATGTTTCCAAATGTTTTTTCTCCACATATTGAGATGATCATAATTTTTTTTAGTTTGTTAATAGGATGAATTACATCGATTGTTTATCATATATTAATCAATGATGTATGTATCAATGATCAATGTATCAATGTATCAATGATCAATGATCATGATGTATTTTAATGCACATATTGTAGTATTTGATCTACTCTATTTGATCTGCCTAGATAATTTTTGCATCTGTGTTCATGAGAGATATTGGGTTCCAGTTCTCTTTTATTTTGATGTTTTCTCTGGTTTTCTTTTTTAGGTAATGCTGGCCCATAGAATGAATAAGGAAGTATTCCTTCTTCAATTTTCTGGATATGTTAGTGGAGAATTGGTGCATTCCTTCCTTAAATATTTAGTATACTTAACCAGTGAAGCCATCTGGGTCTGGAGTTTTCTTTGTGGAAAGGTTTTTAAATAACCAATTTGTTTTATTTAATAGATATAGAGATATTCATATCTCCAATCCAATCTATTTCTTCTTTAGTGAATATTGTTAGTTTTTATATTTCATAGAATTGATAATTTTATAAGTTATCAAATATTTGGATAAAGAATGATTTGTAATATTTTATTATACCTTTGATGTCTGTGGGATCTGTATTGATGTCTTCTCTTTGATTTCTGATATTGATAGTTGTGTTTTCTCTCCTATATTCTGGATCAATTTGATGAGAGGCTGTTATAAATTGTGGTCTTTGATCTGCTTTATTATTTATATACTCAAATAACTGGATGTTTGGTTACATTTATTTTTAGAGAAAAAATGTTTCTATGTTTTCTAGTCTAATGATTTCTGCTCTGATTCTTATTATTTACTTACTTTTATTTACTTTGGACTTGCTCTTTTTTTTCCTACTTAAGGTGGAAACTGCTGTATTTTGAGACGTGACTAGGTAGTTTGTCCTCTAAATTTCACCCTATATATTGCTTTAGTGGCATTCCACAAATTTTAATTTGTTGTGTTTTCATTTTTATTTTATTCAAAATGTTTTCTAACTTTTGATATCTTTTTTAATACATAGATTAATTACAGTGTGTTATTTATACTCCAAATATCTTGGAATTTTCCAGATTATTTTGTTTGTGTTTTCTAGTATAAATCTCTTTGGTCAGAGAATGTACTTTGTATGACTTGAATATTTAAAAATTTGTTGAGACATTCTATATATTAAATTATGTTTTATCTTGATAAATATGCTATGTGCACTTGAAAAGAATGCATATTCTGTTGTGATAGAGTGTTTTATAAATGTTAATTAGGTGAATTTTGTTGATACTGTTCTATATTCTTTATCTTCTATAGCTTTATTGATTGGCTTATTCTATCAACTGTTAAGAAAATCGTATTGTGATTCTTTACTATGTTTATAAATTTGCCTGTTGATTGTTGTACTTATGTTATTGCTTCATGTGTTAACAAGCTCTGCTATTAAATTCAAAAAGTTTTAGGATTATTTTATGCACCCAGTGAATTTTCCTTTTTGTCATTATGAAATCACATTTCTTATTACTGGTAATATTCTTTTTTTCTGAAATTTACTTTTTATAATGTTTGTTTTGTTTAGTGTTAGCATGGCATATATTTTTTCATTCTTTTATTATTGGTATCTTCAGATTTTCTAGAGATAACATATAGTAGGTGGTATGGTTTGGACATTTGTCCTTTCCAAATATCATGTTAAAATGTGAGGTGTTTGGGTCATGAGAGTGGGTCCTTCGTGAGTTTCTTGGTGCCTTCCTTGTGTTAATAAGTGAGTTCTTGCTCTGAATTCACATGCAATATGGTTGTTTTTAAAAGTGTAGTACCTCCCCCTCTTTCTCACTCCCTCTCTTGCCATCTGACATGCCTGATACTGCTTTGCCTTTTGCCATGAGTAAAAGCTTCCAGAAGCCAAACAGATGCCAGCACCCTGCTTCCTATATAGCCTACAGAACCATGAACCAATTAAACCTCTTTTCTTTATAAATTACCCAGTCTTCAGTGTTTGTTGGTAGCAATGCAAGAATGAACTAATCCAGTTAGATCTTGTTTTTTTAAATCAATTTGACACTCTGTTCCATATATTGGGTTAAATCACATTTAAAGTGATTATTAATATTGCTAAAACTGTTTAAATTTATCATTTTGCTATTCATTTTCTTTTTGTCTCTCTTTCTTGTATTCTTATCATTTTATTCCTCTGCTATATTCTGGATAGATTATATTTTTAAAATTCTACTTATCTCCTGTATTGACTTTTTGCTATATCTATTTGTTTTGCTATTTTAGGTGTTTCTGTACAGTTTATAGTACATAACTTATCACACTCTACCCTCTTGTGATATTATATCAACTCACATAGAATATAAAAAACATTATAATTGTACACTTATCAACTCCAAGCACTGTGCTATTATCATCATATATTTGATGTTATGTATATTATGAACCTCATATTACATCATCCATTTATGTAAGCAGTTTATTGTATTACAAAGATAGTTTTAAATAAAATAACTTGTATATTTTGCCATGTATTTACTAAATAAAATTCTCTTTATTTGTTTGGCAGATCCATATTTCCATCTGCTATCATTTTTTCTGCCTTGAGGCCTCCTTTTATGTTTTTATTGTGTTAACTATTTTCTGCTGATGAATGTTTTCAGCTTTTATATGTCAGAAAATAAAGCACTTTCTGTCCCTTTTGCTTTTAATAGACACTTTCAATAGCTGTAGAATTTTAGTATGACAGATTTCTTCTTATCTTTCACTTATTCAAAGATGTCGCCCATTATCTTTTCATTTGCATTATGTTTTAATGAGAACTTTGCTGTTCTTCTTTTCCTTTTTCCTCTGCATGTAATGTTTATATTTTCCTTTAACTGTTTTTAAATTTTTCTTTTTACCACTGTTTTTAAGTTACTTCCTTATGTTGTAATTTGGCATGGCTTTTTTTCATCTTTCTCTAGTTTGAGTTTTATTGAAATTCTTAAATCTGTATTTTTATGGTTTTTGCAAATTTTTTAATGACCATTATTTCTTCAAATAGTGTTTTTTGTCTTTAATCCCTTCTTGGCGCCAACAATTACACTTATATTCGACTACTTTAAGTTATGTCAGAATATACTGATGCTCTGCTTATTTCCAATTTTTTTCTTTTGAATTATTTTTTATCTTCTAAAATTCATTTATCACCTACAATGTCTAATCCATTAATACTCCTGTTGTGTGTTTTCTTTCTTCTCATTCTAGTTTTTATTTAAGGTATTTCAACCATTTTTTTATCTTCCTTGTCTATACTTAACATTTTGAAAATATGGAATACAGATACTAGTTTGGTGCAAAAGTAATTGCTATTTTTGCCACAACAATTACTTTTGCACCAACCGAATACAATAACTATATTAGTATGATTGTAAGTTAATTCTGACACCCGTGTCTGTTATGTGTTTAAGTCAATCAATTGTTTTTGTTGTTGTTTTTTCTCTCCATTAGTCATATGTTCTTATTTTTTTATGCCTGGTAATTTTTTATTTTATGACAGACATTATGATTTTACCTTGTTGGATGCTGGATGTTATTGTAGCCCTATAAATATCCTTAAGCTTTGAGCTAGAATACATTTAGTTGCTTAGAAACAGGTTGATTCTTTCATATCTTGCTTTTAAGATTTGTTACATGGAACCAGAATCATGTTTAATGTAGGGGCAATAATTCTCTGAATGAGGCAAAATACTTCTGCCTCTCTAGGTGAGGCAAGATACTTTTCCCAGTGTCCTGTGGGGCTGGCCACAGTAATACCGGTTCTGGTTCAGCATGAGTCCTCAAATTCTCTCAGATACTTTTTTCCCCCTGGCTTTGGGCAGCTTCCTCATGCACATGTGCTAACAAGTACTTTGCTAAATATTTGTAGATGACTCTGTTAAGATCTCAGGAGTTGTATCTGTGAAACTCTCTCTTTTAGGATCTTGTCCTTGAAAGTCTACCTAGATGTCCCCCAGACACTCATCTCCTTCTGTATGCAAGAAATATGCTGGGATTTGCCTGTGTTACCTTGCAGTCTGAGAACTCTCTCAGGGCCGTATGCTGTGGCCGTTAAAGGGCTCACATCATTTGTTTCTCATTTTTCAGGGGCCAATGACCTGCATCATTTCATGACCATGTCTTTAGAATCAATTTCATATATTTTGTCCAGATTTTGTGTTGTCTTAGGTGACAAAAATCCAGTCCTTGTGACTCTAAAAATGAGCACAATATTCCTCAGGAATGGAAGTTATATTCCTCAGGCTTATTTTTTTAATTTTATATTTGTTTTTAAATATTAAGATGAGAGATTTTGAAGTCATATTTACAAGCATGTATTCACAACTAATATATCACAGGTTTGGATAGAAGTTTTTTATTAAATATGGAATCTCAAATTGAATATAAGTGGCATTGTATATTATATTGTTAAAAATTATTATTTTTTCTTTATTAGAAACATCTCCATATAAGAATTTCCACTAGAAGAGTTTAACTTTCAGATCTGATGAAAATTACCTTAAATTGTTTTGAATTATTATCATTATTGTGCTCATTTTTAAGTTGTATTTCAATATCTGTTTTCCTCAAGTTTCATATTTGAAACCACCAGTAAATATTAAATAATATATATCTAAGAATAAAATGTTTATCTCTAATGAGCAAAGTCAACATTGACTAGAAAACAAAGTTCAAACTCTTCAGCAAGGCCCTCAGTGAGGAGCTGCGTGCCTACCTTTTGTTTTTCTGTAACCTTATCTCCTCTTCCCGGCGTTGTACTATAAGCTTGCATAGTACTGAACAGCTTATAGAACTCTGCACCTTTACTGCTGTTTCTTGCCTCTGCACTGTCTTGTATGCTATTCTTTTCTCCTAGTGATGCCCTTTCTGCCTTTTTTAACTTGGAAAATTTGTAGTTATGTTTTGAGGCATGTCAGATGCTATTTTCTGTAAGAAGTTTCTCTGAATTGCCTCACACTGGGCACAATGCCCCCCTCTTTATCACCTGGGAAGGCATCCATCTCTGCACACATCATTTCATATTGAAATTATCTGTCTACCTGTTTGCATTCCTAAAAAATTCAAAAGCAGCTATATGTATTTATAGGCTGGTAACCCCATTATCAAGCAGAATACTTGTCACAGAACAGGTATTTAGTAGGTGTTGTTAGAAATAAAAGAACTGTTGGTTGAGTGAGATTCTTTCTCATTCTGAGTATGTATTTTTCTCAAATGTTTTAGAAACTTTACTTGTGTGTGATTTATTTATTTGATATACTTACTGTCTTTTCATAGTTTGAGTTTCTTCTTTTGCTTTGTAATTTTATTCTTTTAGTTCTTTTTTTGTAGATACTTTGAACTTGTGCATACTGTTCTCTGTCATGAGTTTGCATGACCTTCTAGGATGATCAGCTTTCTACCCATTGGTGAAATGCTGTTGGTATGCACTCCTGAAAAGGACAAGTTAGTTGTTATAGTATGGAAATACTTCCCTATCAGTTTACAAGCAGTTGCTTTTTAAAACTCTCTCAAAGAATATTTCTATCCTGAACTCTGGCCTATCTCTGGGATCACCAGGAGCTATACACAATTCATCTACTAAATAGTATTAACTATTTAATAATAGTTAATTATAATTAATAGTTATAATAATGTATACTATATAATATAGGGCTTATTTCACTGTGTTAAAATACAAGAGCAGAGTTCTTTCTGATTACTGGGTGCATTTACCATAAACATTTTAATTTGTTAAAATATTACCCTTGCCCCCATTTAAGTCTTAAGTCTTAATATTGAGAGGTTGGACACTTTTCTGCTATGCCAGAAGTGCTATCTACAACTTATGGAGGTAGAGGGTTTCCTTGATCCTCAGTTATTCTCTTTTGGCCAGCCTGTATGTTTTACTGTGAAATCACAGAAAAGTGATGCATATACTATAAACTATGGGGGGAGTTATGCCAATCTTACTCCTAAGCTAGGAATTTATCAGTAACTTTAACCACTTGTTCCTCCATGAAGCCTATTTCTGGCCTCCTAATATTTACAGGGGAATTATAGCTTCTTTTCTAGGATAGACAGAGACATTTAAGCTTGGCTTGCCACTTTTCAAATCCATTTCCCAGTACCTACTTGGGGATTACCCTATTTCTGGCCCCAACCTGCCCTATAGGCTCTTTCTGTAATTAGTCCACTAATATTTGTCAATGGCTTTTCAGTCCTGATCACTTCTTTCGTTTATGCTTGCTCCCTTTTGTCCAGGAGCACCTTCATATTTTATATTTCTACTTTAGAAAGCTATCTTCTTGGTAGCCATTTGAAAAATTTCCTCCCTTCAAATCTCACTTTGCTTTGGAATATCCCATATTGGTCATTTGGAATGTAGAGATTTTACATTAATTACTAACTTTTACTGTTTTGAAAAAAATGGTAACTATCCACAAATCTGTATTATACACAGATTTCTAGTCTCTCCTGAAAGGGTTAGTGAAACTCCTGGTGTCTCAATAACATTTAAACTCACTGTATGTGGAAGGACCTTTAACCCTATACTTTTATAAGATATTGTTTTTGAACTTTTTAATACAATTTGCAATTTTAATGAATTAAATAATTTACTAGTATCTGGACATGTTGCTATGTAAATAAATTAACTTTGTGAGTAACTCTGATTTTTCAGTTATTTCAGGTTTGAATTTTCTTAAATTCAGTAACATTTATTTCCCTGTGTTGCCAGTTCCTAAATCTTCCTGGATTACTTTCATGTTGAAAAATCATCTTATTCTCAGAATTAATGAGACCAGAATAATGCACTTTGCATACTTAAAAGATCCTAAGCCGGGCGCGGTGGCTCAAGCCTGTAATCCCAGCACTTTGGGAGGCTGAGACGGGCGGATCACAAGGTCAGGAGATCGAGACCATCCTGGCTAACACGGTGAAACCCCGTCTCTACTAAAGAATACAAAAAACTAGCCGGGCAAGGTGGCGGGCGTCTGTAGTCCCAGCTACTCGGGAGGCTGAGGCAGGAGAATGGCGTAAGCCCGGGAGGCGGAGCTTGCAGTGAGCTGAGATCCCGCCACTGCACTCCAGCCCGGGCGACAGAGCAAGACTCCGTCCCCCCACCCAAAAAAAAAAAAAAAAAAAAAAAAAAAAGATCCCAATTATGCTGGAGCAGTGGGTATATTCTGCCAGTGGACTTCAAAGGCAACAGTGCTGAGAGTTTCAAAAGCAAGAGTTTACATGGTCATTTGAAGTCCACACTATACTTCACCTTGAGCTGCATTTCAGTTTTGTTTATATTGTGTGTATAACACTGTAGGTGATCTATTGGGCTAGTATGAGACACCTCTAATGAGAGTCTTTTTAAGTAATCTTCAATATAGATGGACACATATCTGATGCATTACACAGAAAGTAGGCCAATTAGAGATAAAGCTTAATAGCTTCAAGGAAGGAGCTGGAAGATTTACTTACACTTGACAGTGAAGAATCAAAACATAATCTTAGTAAAACCCTTATATTTAAGAAATGATACCTTCCTTTAAATAAATAGATTTTCAGATTTTGAGCTTCACAAATGAAGTAATTTTATCCTGGTTTTGATGAACAAAATCATCAATTTCTTTTATCTGTAGGCTTGTATCAATACTCTATAAAACATGAGATATTGTAATATGCTAATTTATGCCTTGATTTTTCCATTAATACTATGAAAAAAGCTTCATTTTTCCCTGAAAACTATTCTAGTCTTCCTTACTCCTTTATAATACATTCTTACATGCTACTTAGGAACTCTCTTTAACAATGTATACATTTTCAGACTTTCTTTTCTAGGATAATAGTAGATTAATATTTTAAAAGAATAACAATACCTATAAATGTGTGTATAAAGAAAAAAAGCTGGCTAGGTGCTGTGGCTCATGCCTGTAATCCCAGCACTTTGGGAGGCCAAGACAGGTGGATTATCTGAGATCAGGAATTCGAGACCAGCCTGGCCAACATGATGAAACTCCATCTCTACTAAAAATAGAAAAAATAGCTGGGCATGCTGGCAGGTGCCTGTAGTCCCAGATACTCGGGAGGCTGAAGCACAAGAGTTGCTTGAACCCAGGAGGCAGGAGTTACAGTGAGCCGAGATCACACTATTGCACTCCAGTGTGGGTGACAAGAGTGAAACTCCGTCAAAAAAAAAAAAAAAAAAAAAAAAAGGAGAGAGAGAGAGAGAGAGAGA
>NC_045438.1:47055540-47082128 GCF_002776525.5 Piliocolobus tephrosceles
AGAGAGAGAGAGAGAGAGAGAAAGAAAGAAAGAAAGAAAGAAAGAAAGAAAGAAAGAAAGAAAGAAAGAAAGAAAGAAAGAAAGAAAGAAAGAAAAAGGAAGGAGAAAGAAAGAGAGAAAAATCTGGGCAGGATCACACATGCTTATAGTCCTATATACTTGGGAGGCCAAGGTGGAAGGATCATTTGTGCCCAGGAGTTAGAGGCCAGCCTGACAAAATACTAAGGCCATTAAAAAAAAAGAAAATAATACAAATACTTATAAATATGTATATAAAGAATAAAAGCCAGGCATGTTGGCACTCCCTGCTACTTGAGAGGTTGAGGTAGGAGCATCATTTGTGCTCAGGACTTACAGACCAGCCTGGACAACATAGTGAGACACTGCTTCTTAAAAACAAACAAACAAGCAAAAGAAGAATAAGGATCTTCAGGCTCCAGAAGTGAAGAGAAAAATCGAAGATCGGAGTGCCATGGCTCTGAGGGAAGTCCTATCAGTCTTAAAAAATTGGAATATTTTGTTTCAATATATACAGGACATGGTCTTGTGCCCAAATGAGGAAAGGAAGTATTCTAACCTTAGATGAAAATATGGCTTTCCAAGAGTTTAATTCTCTTTAAAGAGATGAATGAGAAAATCCACCTAAGCACAGAAAGATTATAAGAAAGCTAACTTTTCACTGAGACTTATGTAGGTTTGTGACTTGCTTTTACATCATCTATGGGTTCCTAGATGGCTTATTCATTTGGGGTTTCTGACAGAAGAAAACTCAATGTTGTATTGGAAGAACATCTTCGCAACACAGGATTGCTTTGGAGGAAGAGGATTGGAGGAGAAGAAAACCCTGATAAGTATAAGCTCATAATTAAAGAATATACGAAATATTGGCAGAAATCACAACAAACAAGATAATCGAAAATTGAAAGTTTAAGACAATAGAAGAATAATCTGTAATACAGCACACAGGTGCTTATAATGATTAAAGATATGAAAGAGGAAATCCGAATCCTAAGAGTATAATTGCACTCTTTATTTGAGCCAATGCTATAGTATCAAGAAACCAAATCTCATTGACTTAATACTACAAAGAATATTTCTCATTCATACCAGAGTGTGACCAGGTATGTAGTGCTGGCTTTGCATGTGCTGAATAAGAGTTCCTCACTCCTTTCATTTTGTGTTATAACCATTTTGTAAGGTGTCCTCATAGGACTCAGGCACACATTGAACAGGAAGAGAGGGAGAAGTATCTCACAGAATGTTTATGAACCCAAAGCTGGAATACAACATAACAGTGCTAGCCAAATTGCAAAAGAAATGGAAACAGGATCGGTAGGCCTCTAGTCAATCTCTAACTACATATAAAAATTTGACAGAGTTTCAATTAGATATTATCAGAAATGTAAATTGTAGGCATTCGTTGTTTCATTTCATATAAATAGATGTTACAGAGATAGATTTATTACTTTGTCCAGGTACCATCCCAGTTACTGGCGATGGAGGAAACGAACAAAAAAATCCCATGTTCCTACCACAGTAGAGTTTACAAATCCTACTTGTGGAGGCACACAGTGAGCACATAAAGGATTAGTGAGAGTATTGAGTGGTATAAAAATGAAGCAATATGAAATGATACAGAGAAGTGTGCCTTGCTATAATAGGGTGTTCAGGAAAGTCCTCCTCTAGCCCTCACCTCCAGGAGGTGATATTTGAGAGACATTTCCTTGTTGCTAAATTCAACATTTAGTTGTTTTCACTTTATCATGCTTGATCTGTTAGCTGCATTTAGGTCTCCTGCTCATGTCCTCATTAACAAAACAAAACAAAAAAAAGCTTCACTTGGTTTCCAAGGTATCACCTTCCACTGTGCTTTTCCTACCTCAGTATATTAGTTTCTTATGGCTGCTGGAATAAAATATCACAAACTTAATGGCTTCAAAACACACACATTTCATTGATAAATTCATTTGGAATTCTCGAGGTCACAAGTCCAAAATGGGTCTCACTGAGCTACCAACAATGTTTCAGCAGGGCTGCCTTCCTTTCTGTAGGATCTCTGAGAAAATCCACTTCCTTGCTTTTCCACCTTCTGGAACTTGACCACATTCCTTGGCTTGTGGCCACTTTCCTCTGTCTTCCAAACCCAGTAATTTTCCCTTTTTGCTTTCTTCAGTAGTCACTTTTCCCTCTAATCTCCTCTGATTCCTTTTTCCACTTTTGAGCACTCTTGGGGGTTACACTGGGACCCCCAGATAATCCAGCATAATCTCCCCATGTCAAGATACTTAATCACATCTACAAGCTCCCTTTTTCCATGGAGGGTAACATACCCACAGCTTCCAGGGACTAAGATATGTATGCATTTGAAGTAGGAGTTGGTGGTTATTCTGTCTACCACATTCAGTGACTGCTTTCTTTTCTCAGTGTTCACAGTTATTTCCTCCTTATCTCTCTGACCCTCATGTATAGAGTACCAGGGCAGAAATACAACTCTGTTGATTACTAGAGTATTGAAATATTTTTATATTCCTCGGTAGGTAGTCTTAACAATTACCAATAACTCTGAGTTCCAGACATTTCTGCCTTTTGCCCTAGGTCCCTGACTTGCCCTGAGGACTTTAAATCTCTGCTCCTGCTACATAAAATACAGAATAAATGTCTGGCTTAGTTGGAGGCTTTGAAGACACTGACCCAGCATTGTGGTCGGGGTCCATTTAGAATTGTTCTTGCTCAATCTATACAAGCTGTTAGCATCCCTGGGTGTGCCCCTTCCTTAAGTAGTTATTTTCTTGATGATTTCATCCAGTCTTAAGACTTTAAATACCACCTAGATGTTGATTACTCTCAAAGTTTCACTTGTTGTCCAATTTTTCTCCCAAACTTTAGAGTCTGACATCTAATTACCTACTCAGTATCCTCAAGGCTGTGTTTTTGGCATCTAAAGCAAAAATCTCATTTATCAGTGCACTGCTGCTTTATGCCCCCTGCCTCAATTTTTCTCCATATCACTGTCTTCTGTCTGTAAGGAAATATCAACTCTGTCTGCTTTCTCTATCTTAAAGTATACGCAGAATCTATTTCTTGCCTTCTCTTCAGTTACCAAGCCAGTCCAGCCCCCCTTAGCTCTCTCCTCTTAATTCAAAGCCTTCTACATGGTATCCCTTCTTCCTTTGGTCTTTCTCAACATAGCAGCAATAATGATCATCAAATTCTAATAATATCATTTTGGACCCCTGCTCAGAATCCTCCTTTGGCTTCTTATCTCACTCAGAGTAAAGATCCTTCCCCTGGCTTAGGTAACCTTGACAATCTTCGCATGTAGTAGCTCTCTGCAATCAACTTCCATTGCTTTTCCTCCCACTCACACAGCTTAAGGCATACTGACATCCATATTACTCTTAAGCTAGGATGCCCTCTGCATCTGGAATACCCTTCCTTCCTGTATCTGAAGAATTCTTTGATGGACAGTCACATAGCTTGATCTCTCACTTTCTTTCATTATTTAAAAATATTACCTTACTATAGAAATTTTCCTTAACCACTGTTTTAAAAATTGAGTACCTTAACTCATCAGTTCGCCTGTACTGTGTTATACTACCCCTTAAGAGTTTCATGTTTGAATACAATCACACACCTCATAACAACACTTTGGTCACTGATGAGCCTCATATATGAGAGTGGACATCTAGTAAGCTAAGGTTAATTTATTATTGAAGAAAGAAGTTGTTTTTACAAATTTAATGTACCCTAAGTGCACAATATTAATAAATTCTTCAGTAGTGTACAGTAATGTCCCAGGCCTTCACAGTCACTCTCAAATCACTGACTCATTGACAGCAACGTCCTGCAAGCTCCACTCATGGTAAGTGTGCTATACAGGTGTACCATTCTGTTTTAACTTTTATGCCATGTTTTTACTGTATTTTTCTATGTTTAGATGTGCTTGGATACACAGATGCTTACTATTGTGTTACAGCTACCTGCAATATTCAGAACAGTAACAGCTGTAGAGGTTTATAACTTAGGAGCAATATACTGAACCGTATAGCCTAGCTGTGTTGCAGGCTGTATCCACTGTGTGGTATGCTTACTAGGTCTGTATAAGCACACTCTATTGTTTGAAGAATAACAAAATTGCCTAACAATGGATATCTTAGAATGTATCCTTATTGATAAGCAATGTGTTATTGTATATTGTATATTTTACCTAATTTAAGATATTTAATTTGTATCTAGAACCCACTAGAATATAAGCTGTATAGATATTTTAGTCTGGTTTTTTTAACTGCTTATCCCATGGTCTATAGGCAGTGTTCTAGCCTCACAAGTAGTTAAAAACTTGAAAATTGAATAATATTCCTATTTTGCACTTTAAAAATCATGAAAATGAACAAAAAGTAGCATTCAAGGTTTAGCAATATGGGAACTGTAATACACATATATTTAAAGTTGGAAACAAGCCCAACTTTTCAGTAGAAAATTAGTCAAAATCTATCACAAACCTTAAATATGCATATCCTTTGGAATAGGAAGTCTCCTCATTAATATCTATCGTAACAAAATAATGTGAATGTATGCAAAGATTTTGCAGTAAGAACAACCACTATAGTCTTGTTTATAAAAGTGAAAAATTTAAAAATTTTAAAAATTGACCCCCCCAAATTTCCAAATATAGAAGCTTAGTTAAATGAAATGAAGTATATTCATACAAGAGGATCTTGTACAATCCTTAAGTTAATATTTAGATAAATATTTAGAACATGAGAAATATTAACAATATGCTGATAAGTGGTACAAAGCAGTTTAAAAAGTATATGCAAAATGATTTAATTTTTGAAAAAATGCATGTAGACTGATAGATACATAGACAGGATTCTATATATCAGTCTGAGAAGATAGCTATTTATCAACTATATGTTGTTTGTGTTTATGATATTTGATAATACTGTACATCATTTTTTAAAAATTCTTGCTTCAGTAAGTAGAGACTAAGACTCCACTTTAGTTTATGTGATAAACTCTTTGGGGTTATTTTAGTCTTTAGAACTTTAACATGTAGAAGCTGCCTAGCCACAAGTATGATTGTATTAAAAATGTAGTTAGTATGACTCAGCTGAGAAGACAGATTTATGTTATGCAGTTAATCCAATATTTGACCTCAGAGATTTTAATTAAACCTAATCCACCACTCTCTGTCTCTGTCTAGTTTCTATCCTTTTGGCAGTAATGTACAACCTGGTTCTATTGAACAAAAGAAGGGCAAATTCCCAATCTGGCCAGAGTGGAATGAAGCTGACATAAATTCAGAAAAGTGGGATGCGGGCAAAGGTGCAAAAGAAAAGGACAAAACAGGAAAAAGCCCTGTATTTGTAAGTAGATGTGAATGTGACTAAGTTTCATTTTGGTTTTTAGTTTTATAATGGAATGAGATTTGTAAACATAAGAGGGTATTCATTCTTCTCCGCAATCTCCATTCAAAAGGGAAATTTTTTATTTGTCTATTGGCCCCACCTCCCAACACTCCCACTCTGTCTTTCCAAGCCTTAGTCCTGAGCTTTGGTAAATCATATTTGGGTAAACTGGAAGAAAGTGATGTGACCAAAGAATCATAATGAAATAAAGGAAAAATTAAGAGAGAAGGCAAGTTATCCAGTGGACCTTGGACAGAGTTTGGAAACAGGCATTTATAAAGAGTGCTTTAGAAAATGAAAATCCACAGTGGACTTGTAAGCTGTGACCTGGAGATAATAGGAAAGATAATTTTTCAAAAGAAATGTTACTGGGAGATGAAAACTGTATTCCTCTTACTATCTCCTCAAGATATGTGAATAAAGATCCTAAGTGCTCTTCTTTTACTTTTTGTCACACAAACATGGCATGTCCCTGAGATTGGCGCTAAAATGTAGAATTTCTACATTTTCCAATTATGTTACTTTAGGTTATTTTGCCTATTTAAAAATGTTTACCCTATTTCTAAAGACTTCAAAGTTGAGGCTATGGGTCTGACTTGGCATTTAAAATATGACCTACTTATTGGGTGCAACAATTCATTTAAAAAATATTTATGGAAAACAATATAAATTTCTAGACACAAACGTAAGTGCCAGAAGGGTTTAGTTGAATTTTGCATAAGGCGTTCTGAAATAGTAAATCTTAGCATGTATGTTTTGTTCACAAAATACTGTATCACAAATTGCATGATTCATATTGGTCAAGTTGTTAACAAAAGGTATTCAGTAAAAGTATTGTTAACTCTGTTAGCACCTAAACAGTTTCCAAATTAGCAACATGTAAGGGAATAAATTCTTTGCACTACATCTAAAATGATTATGGGACTTCTAGATGCAGTGGGCTTTGAATTCTCTGGGTTCAAATGAAAATTGGCATATTCTATGTATTTTTTTTTTTAGTGATTCAAAACTTATGGAGAGAGAGAAAGAGAGAGAGGGAGTATGTGTGGGTGCGGGTGTGTGTGTGTTTAGCCTTCAGAATTTACATCAGAAGGATAGAGTGTGCAAATCCTCAGTTGAGCAGTTGAACTCTGGAAAAGTTCTAGAGATGAGTCACTCCGAAGCCTGGAGAAACTACAGACAGGGAAAGGCAAAAGTACTTGAAATTTTTGAAATAGGATATAAAAATAACATTTTAGGGAGCTTGGAGAGCAAGCATTCCTTCATCACATGACTGAAAAAGTTTTTGCAAATCCCTGGAAGGTTGGGGGTCAAATACTGGGATTTATCAGAGTTATTAAACCAAGGGCAAGTCTATTGGATGAACATTTATTGGAGGAAAATCAGAGATACTGGATCGCTAGCAAGTGTGATTTCAGTGTGTTGGTCACCTGATGTCTATTTCATTTCGGGGCAGCATATGCAAATGAGGCTGCCTGACATTGGACCCTAAAGTAGATACTGTGGCCCTTGTACTAAGGAGCTTTATAAAACTACATAGTTTAAAAAAGCACTAGGCCAACTCTTGCTGTGAACAGGGCCTATCCATTAGAATGTGACAATTGAGAACCTTAACCAACATCCTGTTCTGTCACTTTAGCTTTCAAAAGTAGGAGAGCACCAGGTCAAACCAAAATGTAAAGTGGTAAAATCTAGAATAGAACCTTACTTTCCACTTCCAGCCTGTCACAATCTCACCCATGGCTCATGAAGCAGCAGTTCCTCCACTGGAGTGAGTGGTGGACAGTGTCCAAGCCTTGTGATTGCATCTGCATGAAACAGTTGCATGGTAGCTCTTAGCCCTGATTTGCAGCATCCATATTTTACTAAGATTAATTTCCTTAAGCATCCAACTATAGCAAGTATCCTTGGAGTTTTGCAGAAGGCCACTTCCCTAGATGTGAGGCTAGTCATCAGGAAATCAGCCTCAGATGAATTCACCCTTCCCTCTAAGTCCAGAGAAAGGTCTCACTTCTTTAGCTAAGGGATGAGAACTAAAGGATGTGATGGGTGTATCAAATTGTGAATATATTATGTGGTACTGTAAGGTCATTATAAGGGACACAGCTAAAGGAAAATAGTGTAGAAAGATTACCCTTAAATTCTTAATGAGGGAGGCCCAAATCCTGGGGAAAAGGGAACCACAACAAGGTCAGTTCCACATTCACCTTGTTCTTTTTTTATTTATTTATTCCTCTCTCAAGTACATTTATTAATTCAAGACACGAAGATTAGGGATCAAGCACAAAGTAGTGTCCTGGGACCTGTGTCAGTTTCTTGAGCTGGAGAGACAGAGGATATTGCCTAGGACTGCTAAAGCAATCCAAACTTGAACCAAAACCCCAGGACTAATGGCAGAGAAGCGATCTGAAAATTTTGCATATAATTTTATTTCAAGATATTTACTCAACTCCTAAACTATGTATGAAGGAAAAGCTATGGAGCAAATGAGTAAACAGCAGCAGCTCGAAGTTGAAGTAAAAAACGATTT
The DNA here is from genome assembly GCF_002776525.5 of Piliocolobus tephrosceles. Lineage (NCBI taxonomy): Eukaryota > Metazoa > Chordata > Mammalia > Primates > Cercopithecidae > Piliocolobus > Piliocolobus tephrosceles. Next base: position 47,063,482 of record NC_045438.1, read on the forward strand.
AATGGTGCTTTGGAGATAAATTTAGGAACATCAAGGTAAAGGGACCCTGATAAACACTCCAGGTTTTTTAGACAGTGCACCAGACCAGCTAAGCATTCTGCATGAAGTAAGGGCAAATCAAATTTACACCAGCCCTACCAAATCCTGAAACCCAGTGTTGACTGAGTCAGGTACATCTTGTACTCTGCCTGCCAAAAGGAAGTAAAATTCTCCTCTCTAGAAGAAGACATCATTATCTAGAGCCCATATTAATTTTTATACTCAGTGTATATCATTCATCAAAACTTACTAAGCATGTGAATTCTACCAGATGTACAAAGACAAGCTGCTACCATTCTTACAGAAACTATTCCAAAAAATTGAGAAGGAGATACTCCTCCCCAACTCATTCCGTGAGAACATTGTCATCCTGGTAACAAAACATGACAGAGACACAACAACAACAAAAAACTTCAAGCCAGTATCCTTGCTGGACATCGATGTAAAAATCCTCAACAAAATACTTGCCAACCAAATCCAGCAGCACACCAAAAAGCTAATCCACCATGATCAAGTAGGCTTCACTCCCAGGATGCAAGGTTGCTTCAACAGACACAAATCAATCAATGTGATTCATCACATAAACACAACTAAAGACAAAAGCCACATGATTATCTCAACAGATGCAGAAACAACTTTTGATAAAATTCAACACCCCTTGATGTTAAGCCATTTCCCATTTACAAAAAAGTGCAGCTCACTTTCTGCATTCATTTAATTTTACATAAACATACTCTTTGAGGCTGAAGCAAATCTGACTAATTTTCAATGTGAAAATAAAACATAAAAAGCTGTTCTTAGAGTTATTTCTAAACAGAACTTCTCTCTAATCTTAATGTAACAGAAATGTATATGATGATCAGTATTTAATACTTTTCTTCATGTGATAAATTTCAAAGCACAGAATAACACAAAGTGGAGCATCACGTTCTGCAAAAAACAATGTATTTCTCTCCAGATGTTATTACCATCCTTGCTGTTGTGCAAGCCTCAAACTTTGCAGTGATTACTTGGATTTCATTTCATTTCCCTGATATTGGTAGTAGGCTTTTGGGCAAAATGTCTTCCAGGCAGGTGAAGATGTGTGGCATCATCAGAACATGGGTGACCTTGAAGATGTTGCTGCCCTGGGGTGTGATGCTTTTCCAGCATTCTTTTAATCAACAGGAGTCTGAGGTTTACCTGGTTAATCATGTGCTCAGGATTGTCCTTCTTGAACAGGATGTAGGAATTCAGTGCTTTGATATTTAGAGGTGGTAAAAGAATTTCTTATACCAAACGTGTTTTATCTTGGAATAAACACTGCAACTGCAAGCACTGCTGGTGAGTATTCTCGGGTGCAAGCGGGAAATGGTTAAAAACTCTCAATAAACTAGGTATTGAAGGAACATACCTCAAAATAAAAAGAGCCATCTATGAAAAACCCACAGCAAACATTATACTGAATGGCAAGAGCTGGAAGCATTCCTCTTGAAAACTGGCGCATGACAAAGATGCCCTCTCTCACCACTCCTATTCAACACAGTATTGGAAGTTCTAGCCAGAGAAATCAACTAAGAAAAAGGAATAAAGGGCACCCAAATAGGAAGAGAGGAAGTCAAACTATCCCTGTTTGCAGATGACATGATTCTATATCTAGAAAACCCCATAGTCTCAGACCAAAAGCTTCTTCAGATGGTAAACAACTCCAGCAAAGTTTCAGGATGCAAAATCAGTATACAGTGCTCACTTCAGCAGTGCATATACTAAAATTGGAATGATACAGAAAAGATTTGCATGGCCCCTGCACAAGCATGGCTCCTGCACAATCATGGCACACAAATTTGTGAAGAGGTCCATATTTTTAATCAATAATCTAACTTCACAATTTAAATAATTAGAGAAGCTAGAACAAATTAATTCCAATGCTAGCAGAAGACGAGAAATAATGAAAATTAGAGCTAAACTGAAGGAAATTGAGACAGGAAAAATAATTTCAAAGATCAACAAATCCAGGAGCTGTTGTTTTGAAAAAATTAGTAAAACAGACCACTAGCTACACTAATAACAAAGAAAAGAAAGAAAATCCACATAAACACAATTAGAAATGATGAAGAGAATGTTACTACTGACCCCACAGAGATAAAAACAACTATCAAAAACTACTACAAACTCCTCTATGCACACAAGCTACAAAACCTAGAAGAGATGGATAAATTGCGGGACACATACACCCTCCTAAGACAGAGCCAGGAAGATATTGTTTTCCTGAACAATCCGATAACAAGCTCTGAAATGGAATCAGTAATAAGGGGCCTACCAACCAAACAAAAGCCTGGCACCTGATGGATTAACAGCTGAATTCTACCATATGTAGAAAGATGAGCTGGTACCATTTCTACTGAAACTATTCTAAAAAATTGAGAAGGAGGGACTCCTCCCAAAGTGATTTTATGAGGCCAGCAACATCTTGATAACAAAATCTGGCAGAGACACAACAAAAAAATGAAAACGTCAGCTCAATATTCTTGATGAACATCGATGCAAAATTCCTCAACAAGATACTTGCAAATCAAATTCAGCAGCACATCACAAAGCTAATCTACCGGGATCAAGTACTCTTCATACCCAGGATGCAAGGTTGGCTCAACATATGCAAATCAATAAACGTGATTCTTCACATAAACAAAACTAAAGACAAAAACCGCGTGAATATCTAAATAGATGAAGAAAAGGCTTTTGATTAAATTTGACACCCCTTCATGTAAAAACCTCTTAATAAACTAGGTATTGAAGGATCATACCTCAAAATAATAAGAACCGTCTATGACAAACCCACAGTCAACATTATACTGAATGGGTAAAAGCCAGAAGCATTCCCCTTTGAAAACCACAGTAAGACAAAGATGCCCTTGCTCACCAGTTCTATTTAACATAGTATTGGAAGTCCTAGCCAGAGCAATCAGACAGGAGAAAGAAATAAAGCTCATCCAAGAAGAGAGGAAGTTAAACTATCTCTATTTGAAGACGACATAATTCCATATCTAGAAAACCCCATAGTCTTGTCCCAAAAGCTCCAGTAGCTGATGTTGCTATCATTCAGCAAAGTTGCTGGATACAAATTCAATGTATAAAAACCACTAGTATTCCTATACACCAACAATAGACAAAATGAGAGCCAAATCAGAAAGGCAAGCCATTCACAATTGTCACAAAAGCAAGAAAATACCTAGAAATTCAGCTAACCAGGGAGGTGAAACAAATATACAAGCAGAACTACAAAACTGCTCTAACAGAAACAAACAGGAAAACATTCCATGCTCATAGATAGGAAGAATCAATATCATTGAAAAGGCTATACTGCCCAAAGTAATTTACAGATTCAATGCTGTCCCTATCAAACTACCAATGACATTCTTCACAGAACTAGAAAAAACGATTTTAAAGTTCATGTGAAACAAAAAAAGAGCCCGAATAGTCAAGGCAATCCTAAGAAAACAAAAAAAGAAGAAGAAGAAGCTAGAGGAATCACGCAACCTGACTTCAAACTATACTATTATACAAGGCTATAGTAACCAAAACAGCATGGTACTGATTTGAAAACAGGCACATAGAAGAAGGAGGCAGAGTAGAGAGCCCATAAATAAGGCCACACATCTATGACCATCTGATCTTTGACAAAGCTGACAAAAACAAGCAATGGGGAAAAGACTCCCCATTCAATAAATAGTGCTGAGATAGCTGGCTAGCCATATGCAGAAGATTGAAGCTAGACCCTGTTCTTACACCATACACAAAAATCAACTCATGGTGGAATAAAGACTTAAATGTAAAACCTAAAACTATAAAAACCCTGAAAACCAACCTAGGCAATACCATAGCATCCTGGACATAGAAATGGGCAAAGATTTCTTGACAAAGCCACCAAAAGCAATTGCAACAAAAGCAAAAACTGACAAGCGGATCTGATTAAACTTAAGAGCTTCTGCACAGCAAAAGAAACTATCAACAGAGTAAACAGACAAACCACAGAACAGGAGAAAATATTTTCAAACTGTGCATTTGACCAAGGTCTAATATCCAGTATCTATAAGGAACTTAAACACATTTACAAGAGAAAAACAAACAACCACATTTAAAAGTGGGCAATGACATGAACAGACCTGAACTTCTCAAAAGAAGTCACACGTGCAGCCAAGAAGCATATGAAAAAAGCTCAATATTACTTATTATCAGAGATGCCATCTCACACCTATCAGAATTTGTATTATTAAAAAAGCCAAAAAAAGTAACAGATGCTGGTGAGGTTGTGGAGAAAAAGGAATGCTTATAGTTCAACCATTGTAGGAAGCACTACGTCAATTCCTCAAAGAGGTATAAGTAGAACTACCATTTGACCCAGCAATCCTATTACTGGCTATATACCCAGAGGAACATAAATCATTCTACCATAGAGATACATGCATGTGAATGTTCATTGCAGCACTATTCACAATAGCAAAAAACATGGAAGCAACCTAAATAACCATCAATGACAGATTGAATAAAGAAAATGTGATACATATACACCATGAATACATATAAACCATGTGTACGTATACACTATGAAACCATGAGAAAGAACAAGATCATGTCTTTTGTGGGAATATGGATGGAGCTGGAGGGTATTATCTTTAGCAAACTAATGCAGGAACAAAAAACCAAATACCACACATTCTCACTTCTAAGTGGGAGCTAAATCATAAGAACTTATGAACACCAAGAAGGAAACAACAGACACTGGGATCTACTTGATTAGGGAGGCTGGGAAGAAAGAGAGGAGCAGAAAAGATAACTATTAGGTAGTAGGCTTAATAACTGGCTGATGAAATAATCTGTACAACAAACCCCTGTGACATGAGTTTACCTGTGGAACAAAGCTCCTTATGTACCCCCAGTTATAAAATAAAAGGTTTTTTTTTAAAAAAAATTACAAGATATGAAAAGAAACAGAACCAAGCGACTGAAAACCAAGAGGAGAAATCAAATAATAGAAATTGATCCATGAACACTTTAGATTTTGGCATTGTTAGATAAGGGACTTTAAAACAACTAAATATTTGCAATAAAGGAGGGGGAAATGACTTGAGGAAACCCCAGAAGTGTAGCAACAGCTCCTGGAAATTCAGTCAATTTTTCGATGATTCACTTTTTGAGAATCTTGCCTGGATGTTGACATATGCTTTGTCTTCATTCAGATTATTCCAGTATCTTAAAGGTGACAATAAACTACATCTTAAGATAAACATATATACTTACAATGTTCAAACTGTACACAATGCCCTCAAATATAACCTGTTTATCAGGCCACACCAGATTTAGGGTAAAAACGTGATTACTATGAAAATCACAAAACCGTATTTATTTATCCCTGTCCTTATTAACTCAGGTGAAGCTTAGTTCCTCTTTTTCCTGTACAGATGGTTTATAGTCCCGAAGCAATTTCATTTATAATCTGGCAATTTTAATGTTATGTTTTATAAGAAGAACTCTTACATAGTACTTGCCTGAAGCACTTCTAACTTACTAGATTGCTAGCATTTGAGAGTATGCATTTGGATATTATTCTTTCTCCAGAGCTCACTAATTGACCCATAATAAGAGTTCAAAAATTAATGAATTAATTGCATTCTTGGGCATTTATCTTAGATAAATGAAAACTTATGTTATGCAGATGTTCACAGCAGCTTTATTGGTAATAGCCCAACCCTGGAAACAGCCCAGATGCTCTTCAATAAACAATTGGTGAAAAAACAAATGTCTATACATGAAATATTACTCAGCAATAAACAAAAACTATTGATACCTGAAACAACTTGGATGAATCTCCAGAGAATTATACTGACAGAAGCAAAACAAATCCAAAGGATTTCATACTTCCTTACAATTATACCACAAATGATGTGATTTCATCTATATAACATTACTGAATGTTATATAGACATTTAGTATATAATGACAAAATTATAGAAATAGAGATCAGAGGATTGCTGCCAGGTGTTAGGGATGGGGTATGGGATGGGGAGTGGGAGCATAGGTATGGCTATGAAAAAGCATAGGAATGGTACTTGTGGTGATAAAACTGTTCTATATCTTGACCGTCTATGTCAATATCTTGGTTGTGATACTGCTTACAGTTTCACAAGATGTTACACTTGGAAAAATTGGGTAAAGGGAATACAACAACCCATTGTATTATTTCATACAGCTGTATATGAATCTATAATTATCTCAAAGGAAAGAGATTAGTTTTTAAAATTGATAAATGAAAATCGGGTCAAACATCCAAGTTTTATTTATATATAATCTTGTTTATGATTCCAATAGTTGAAAATTAAATAAATATTTTTAAATCTTCTCCATTCAGGTAAAAAAAATTTTTCAAAGGAGAATGTGGCCATGTCTGGCCCATCGTAAATTGCTTTCCTGCCATATCTAATTTACTTTCCAAAGCATCTCATGCTTGTTTGGGCTACCTCATATGCAATCAAAATGCAGCTCAAAAATCAATGAGCATATTACATGTAATCAATGAGTATATGTTAATTATATACATTATTGTTAAATTCAGTATTTTTAAAATACTCCATGAATTAGCTCTTATGACAAGGACACAAACTGCTCTGTAAAGGCTTATTGATTGACCAAATCAATTTGTTTCTTTTTTATTAAAATTCAGTTGTTTTTATTTTAATAAAACAATATGGAGAAAAAACTCAATTTATTTTTATATAGCATTTTTTTGAAGACCCTGAAGGAAAGATTGAGTTACCACCATCGTTGAAAATTTATTCCTGGAAACGTCCACAGGATATTTTATTTAGTCGGGTAAGAAAGTTTTTTCTATTAAATAAAATACTTACTATGTGTATGTATTATCCTAGTTATAAAAATTGCATTTTTATAATGATTTAGGGTAATTTTCTCTTGTGGTATTCAGTAAAAAAAGTAATTGCTTTTTGGCAACTAATCAAAAATAAATGTTTATCAATATAATTTAATATTTCTTGTACTGGTTTCAGAGATATTATTGAATTTTTGTTTAGAGCCTTGATTTTTCTTCTTCTCTCCAAAATGTTACATTATCACTTAAAATGTTGTGCATGAAGTTATTCCTTAATTTCTGACTGACACACTTCTTTCTGCTTCTTTGCATGAACATTCATAGCATGGAGATCTGTTTTCTCCTGTGTTTATTAGCATTAATTTTCTGGTCCAAGAGTTTTGCACTTAGATATCTCTATTTCAGGGATTCTAGAAGCATTTTCCAGAGAACACATTTATTTCTGGATCTCACACCCAACCACTTGAATCATACTGACTGGAACATCACTCAATAAACTTTCATTTTTAAATAGCACTTATAAAGATTAAATCTTTAGACACACTGGTCTATCTTCATAACAGCTATGTTAGTTTGAATATATTTAGATTTTCCAAGGGTTAAATTACCACTAATGCCTTTATCCTTTCTTGAATCTGCTATTATTTTCACTTAATTCATAGGAAACCAGTGGGCTAAATGATTTAGAAGTAGTCAAATGATGGTAATAAACCTGATTGTTCTGTACATTTGTGGAATCCATTAAAATTATGTATATATATAAAATTTATTTTATTCCTAAAAGTTTTAGCCTCATTAGAACTGCTACTAATTCAAGAAAATATAATATATCCACCATATTTTTCAAGTACTCTTACTAGTTGAGTAAATCAGATGAATCTAAATTCAAAGATTCACTAAAATGCAAAAATAATATTCAATCTGCCAGAGTATTTTTTGAATGCCTACTTATAAGATGTTTGAAATAAAATAAAATATATATGAACCACGCTTTTAAGTTACTTACAGTATTAGATAACTTTGACATGAAGAATATAAATTCTGTGATATTAATATAATGTACTTAATATTAATGTGTTACTAACAATATTCAGTCTCTGCTCAATATAAGTACATAGTTTATATTTCATACAAATAACAGGTATGAATTGCACGAGATGATGCTGTTGTAAATTTGTATAAACATAAAAGTCTTTTTCCTGAGGTTCCCTTGGTCAAGGAAGTGGGTCTGCCCAGTAAGTTGGGGAAGCCTTAGGATTTTACTTTTTAGTATATATTCCCCCTTTCCTTTTTGGGCAAGATATGCCAGAGGCAGTATCAATGGTCAAGGTTTTATTTTGGTTCATATTAATGTCAGGCTGGTGTGACTACCTGTGCCAGGCCATCATGTTCCTTGGTGGCACCCCTCTGGCCAAGAGACTTAGAGTCAAAAGACTTACAGCCAATTACCCATTTTAGGCAAGATAGGAATGGAGGTGGGTAGGTGTTTATTAATTATTAAAGCCCTTTTAAGTAATATAAGAGCCCAAAATTAAAGTCAAAAAGCAAGGGTACCAAATTGACCTGTCTTTAAGTTTTATGCATTGAGCTATCAGCTGTTTAGACATCTGTGTGCCCAGGAGGCAAGGCTCTGTAACTTAACAGCAGAAGGATTAGTTAATAGCACCTGATAAGAAATCTTTCAGTGGGGTGAAGGTATTGATTGTAGTCCATGACTTGACTGGAAATTGTAAAAATATTTTACAACCTTGTAGTGATTAATTTTTATACTTTTGATAAGTTTCAGCAACAAATCTGAGACTTAATTTAGAAAAAATTAACTTCTGATGACATTTGTCAAAGATGTTAAAGGGCTCAAAACATTTGATCAAAACAGAATCACACGCTGGCTATGGTGGCTCATTCATGTAATCCCAGCACTTTGAGCACTTTGGGAGGCTGAAGTGGGTGGTTCATTGAGACCAGTTTGGCCAACATGGTGAAATTACATCTCTGCTAAAAATATGAAAATTATCCAGGTGTGGTAATGCATGTCTATAATCCCAGCTACCCCGGAGGCTGAGGCACAAGAATCACTCGAACCTGGGAGGCAGAGTTTTCAGTGAACTGAGATTGGACCACTGCACTCCAGCCCAAGTGACAGAGCAAGACCCTGTCTCAAAAACAAACAAACAATAACAGAATCATGGGCCTGATAGTTAAAAGACTTTAAAGGCAATATAAAAGGTTACATGAATGTAAAAACTTTAACTCTTTTTAATCGCAGGGTTTTATGCATCAAAAATCTAATAATAATAATAATATAGGAATTATCTTGGTAAAATATAAAATCTTATTTTTTTAAAGCCAGTTGCCCAAAAGGCAAAGAGAAATCTTTTGTAGTGTGATTGATTTTCCTAATGGAAAACCCATTTAGATAACCTGGAAGTCAAACGTGATGAAAAAAAAAAAAAACTTGAATTGAATCAGACACAGGAAAAGTGTGTTCAAGGTTATGAGTATAGTAGGGGAATACACAATTTTTAGTAACTGCATGAGAAGTTTTGTGATTTCATTGAAAAATTTAGACATATTTAAAAACCCAAGAGTACAGAATCAAGTTATAGTTTTGGAAAACATTGCATTTACTTTATACTTTATTGTATTACATTTCTTTTATTTTTAAGATAAAACATTTTAGCATCAGGCCACAACAACAACTAGAACCAGATGAAAAAAGTTACAGGATCTGATGAAAAAGCTGAAGGAGAAAGTTATCATCTCAGTCTTTCTGAAAGGGAGAAAGAGTTGAAAGCACAAAACAAACAACAAAGTTGAATTTTTGAGATATGATTCTGATAAGGTTTTAAAATAAATAATAGAATTTAAATAAAAACTTATAGTAATTTTATTGAGTGCAAATAAATACTTTAAGAAAACCTTTTTTTTAACATAGGGGTCCAATTTTAGAAAGACTCTAGAAAATAATTTATGTACATTGTCACAACTTACACAGACCATATATGACATGTTTGGACTTTCTTGTTTTATGTGGTTTTCTGTTTTAAATAATAAGTCATTTTATTTTAGACCAAAAGTTTACCATCTAAGTTTTTTACATAAAATTATTTTTTATAACCTTTTTTAACCAAAAATATATTTTCATATTTATATAAATATCTCTCTTTTATTTACTTTTTTTTTTTTTTTTTTTTTTTACTTTATTTTACTTTCAGAGATAGGATCTCACTATGTTGCCCAGGCTGGTCTTGAACTCCTGTACTCCAGTGATTCTCCTGTCTTGACCTCCCAAAGTGCTAGGATTACGAACATTAGCCACTGTGTCCAGCCACTGTATTAGTCCATTCTCACACTACTATAAAGACATACCTGAGACTGGGCAATTTATGGAGAAAAGAGGTTTAATTGATTCACAGTTCCATAGGCTGTATAGGAGGCATGGCTGGGTAGGCCTCAGGAAACTTACAATCATGGCAGAAAGTGAAGGGGAAGAAAGCACTTCTTCACATGGTGACAGGAGAGAGGGACAGTAAGGGGGAAGTGCATAAGCTTTCAAACCATCAAATTTCATGAGAACTCCCTCATGATCAGGAGAGCAGCAAGGAAAAAATCTGCCCCCATGATCCAATCACCTTCCCACTGTGCTCCTCCGCCAACATTTGAAATTACAATTCAATATTAGATTTGGATGGGGACACAGAGCCAAACTATGTAAGGCACCTTTTTAAATAAAAAACTTGTAAATAACCCTTAAATTATGTAAAATTATTTTAAAATAAGAACACAATTTATGGAATTATATATTAACAAAAATTTATATTTTTAGTAATGTTAAATTTTCATGAAAACCTAAGCAGCAAGAAATCCTTAACTGTTTATCAGATGTTAGCATTTCATAAATGAAACCATTTTACAAATTTTAGAAACATGTATTTTTTATATTAAACCCTTTTATAGTTGGAAATGACCAGATATCCAATGAGCATCCAAAATAATTTTAAGATTTTAAATTACACAAAAAATCTTCCTCCAAGCATTTATCTCATTTTTATGTACTCATTTTTTTTTATTTTTAACAGTGTAAAATAGATTAGTCTTGAAAACTGAGATATTAAACAAAGGTAGTCATCATTTAAAGTTTTTTTCTAACCATTTATCAAGTCTGTGAACATTGGTTATTCACCTAAATAAGAATCTTAAAGTGAAATACGTAGGCATTTTGCTGATAACTCAGAAGATTTAGTCATTTTTATTGAAACAACATTATTAAGTTAGTCTTATTTGTTTAAAAAAAAAAAGTCACACAAACAAAGATTGTTTTGTTTTTGGCTGGGTTGATAGTCTCACAATCTTTGTGCCAAACTCTGACACCTTAAAATAGCTAGCAGAGGCAAACATAAAACATATCTAGACAAAAATGTATGCTGATGATTCTGAAGACATTTTTAGTTTTATCTTACTAATTTTTTTTGAGACAGTATCTCACTCTTGCCCAGGCTGGAGGGCAGTGGAATGATCATAGCTCATGACAGCCTCAACCTCCTGGGCTCAGGTGGTCCTTCCACCTTAGCCTCCCAAGTTGCTGGGACCATAGACACACACCACCATGCCCAGCTAATTTTTCTATTTTTTGTAGATATAGAGTTTTGCCATGTTGTTCAGGCTGGTCTCTTAATCCTAGATTCAAGTGATCTGCCCACCTTCACCTCCCATAGTGTTGAGATTACAGGTGTGAGCCACCTTCTCTGGCTTTATTGTACTAATAATTTTAAAACAAGTTTTATTTGCCAAAGATTCATTTGAACTTGAAAAGCATTTGGACTTATTTTATGAATACTTATTTATAAGCCAGTTTGGAAGTATGTTAGACACAACAAAAAGCATAATACATGTACATATACATAAACATATCTAAACATGTATATGTATATGTGTGTATGTATACACACACACACACACACGTGCGCACACACACAAAGACCCAGTAGTTTTTATCTCAGGACTCTAGCTATGAGAGAACATCAAAAACTCAGTGGCCTATAAAAGATAGCTGGATCCATCTTCTTTTTGAGAAAATTGAAACCTGTCCACGTGGCTAAACTTTGTTTGCCCTGGTAAGTAATCCTGTAATAGCTCTGGACCAAAATTTTGGATAAAGCCGTTTTCATTTTTAAAAACATGTTTTATCCTTTTGCCTTCAGTTTTAAATGAGTTTCCAATGTTTACGTTTTAGCTGAAACTGGATGAACTATATAAGAAAAATAAAATGTCCGAATAACCTTGAAATCATATGTTTTATATCAACACCATTAGCTTAATAACAGCAGATTCAAAACAGGCAGAAAAGAAAAATAGATAGAGAGCTGTAGAAGGTGCTACTTAACTCTAAAGTTGCAGGTTAAGTATTTGAGCTCTGATTCTTTTTTACTGTAATTTGCCATCAGTTTTAAAATTTTCACACAAGCAAGCCACAGTGTGTAACCAGCTGGAGTCTCAGGTAGACTAGAAAATAATTCACATGGTTTTTTTTCCTGCACAAAGCTTGACACAGATACAATAAATACTCCTGAGTGCCCGCAAAAAATCAGGGGCCAGGATTTTGGAAAGGGTTTGTTCCCTAGTGAGGAGAAGCCTGTTTTGCTGCATTCTGACAATCAGATGGACCTGGTCTTGGCTGGTGCGATTGAGACCATTCCAAAGCACCCTCAGAAGTAGGGGTGAGACTAAACAGACACAAACACCAACGGATCTGACACAGATGGAGCGCCCCAAACTGATCCCTGAAAGATGATACTGGAGAAATATCCTGAGACCTTGTCTCAAACGCAGACAGCACCACAGTTTAATTGTCCTGCATTAAGTCCAGATGTCACAGAGGCCAACACAGCAGCACAGATGACCTACACTAGGACAAACAGCTAGAGAAACGAGATGGCAGAGACAGAGGATTTTCAGGTGCATTCCAGTTGACTTACCCAGTTCTTGGAGCCTGTTGACTTCCCAGGTGTTGCTTTCCTTACACCAACAGAGAGTGATAGCAAGAGCTGATGCCATGAAAAGGAGGGAAGGGAAATTCCCTGAGACAAAGGCAGTCTTGGTAACTGCTGGTCCCAGGTTTGGGGACAACTAGCCATGAGCTGCTGGCATTTGCAAGTGGCCCCTGCCCTGACTGGTAGCATTAACAAATAATCCCTGGCACACTGCTGCAGGCAATTGCTCCACTCATTGGAAACCAGGCATACAGGCTGAGTCACTTGAAACACACAGTTTTTCACAAAGGGCACCAAATTAGTAACTGACTCAAATTTGGTTGCTCACTGCCCAGAGGCCAGAACACAAGAAACAAGATGTGGTGAAAATAAAGTAACTGTATGCAAATGCTAGAAGTTGGGGAATGGCCAGGCTTATGCCCTTAAAAGACAATTTTTGCTTTGGGGGTTAATTGAGGGAGTTTAAGAGGGAAAACTTGGTAGGCGAAACATGTCCAGGAGGATGCAGGTCTGCAAGTCTCTTCCAATGGCTATCTTGAATATTTGCCCATCTGCAGGTCTGGTTGATATCATTGACATCATCTTGACTTTGGCCTGATAATGGTAGACTAATTGTTCATAACTCCACTTAAGCAGGAGAATTCTGCAGCTGGATCTCTATGCCTGGTTTATTTCAAAAGTAGCCCCTGGGATTTTTAAGCAAGCGCATAATTAGATAAGTGAGCACTGTGCATCGGGATGCCTAGTAGGAAAGGAGGGAAACTAAATTTTACAATTTTATGGCTAACAGAAATAAAGGAAAAAAAGTTTCAAAAAATGCATTTTGAAGCTAAGCTACTCGATTACACTATCATAAAGTACCTTAAAATCCTGAATTTAGGATAGCAGAATAAACATGAGCCCTTCCAACCAAGAAGGTTAACAAGTTCTGATCACAGAATAATTTACCAGACTTGTTTATTTCTGAGAACTAGAAACGAGTGGCCCAGACACTTGAGCACTGAATATATTGAATAGATTAGGATGTCTGGAGATTTATCCTGCCCCAGGTACAGGTATAGGCAGTAGAAGTGTGAAAATGCCATTGTAGGGACCTCTGCCTTAACATTTGTTGTATTTTACAAACTTAATTTCTACTTTTCACTTGTCAGCAGAAGGCTATCAAGACTAATACTGCAAACTTTAGGTATCTAATACTTATTAATGTATAGATTATCAACTTTGGTAATCACTGAAGTATAGGGGCATTTCAGAAGCATTCCATCACAGTCAGTCAAGCCAGAAGAAACTATGTTTATAATTTATGATCTGCAGAGTCAATTTACGCCTTTAAGGCAGTTTTAGGTAAATTTTTTTCTAACTTTTTTTATTGACTTTTCAAGATGCTACTTGTATAGATGAGTGAAAGTAATTGATGGTGTTAACTTCCTTAAAAACCTGATTCTGTAATCAAAATCATTTTCATGTTAATTTGGTATGTTAAATATATATACTTGATATGAATTATAGCTCATTTTTCAAAAGTTACAATTGGTATTGCCCTATTAGTTTTACTTTATTATTATTTATTGGTACCTGATTTAGATGTGTACTAATTAAATAATGACCATTAAAATAATTTTTTAATCTAACAGGATATTAACTTGAACTAGATTTTAAAAAGCTATCACAATCTCAAACAAAAATCTAACACTAACAAAATAGACAATAATCATTAAATGGGAGAAACGCTATTAGGCTAATATTAGTCATCCAAGATGAAGATATTTTCCCTGCTATCAGATGTTAACTAAGTTTTCAGGTTTAGTTTCAGTGGTTAATTTCGATTTTAAAGCAGTGGTCCCCAACCCTGGTCCATGGACCAGTACCAATCTGTGGCCTGTTTGGAACCGGGCCACACAGCAGGAGGTGAGTGGCGGGTGAGCAAGCAAAGCTTCATCTGTACTCACTGCTGCTCCACATCACTTGCATTATCAGCTGAGCTCCGCCTCCTGTCAGATCAGCAGCAGCATTAGGTTCTCATAGCAGTGTGAACCTTATTGTGAATTGCGCATGCATGTGAGGAATCTAGGTTGTGCACCACTTATGAAAATCTAATGCCTGATGATTTGTCACTGTCCCCAGTCACCCCCAGATGGGGCTATCTAATTGCAGGAAAACAAGCTCAGGGCTCCCACTGATTCTACATTATGGTGAGTTGTATAATTATTTCATTATACATTACAATGGAATAATAGTAGAAATGAAGTGCACAATAAATGTAATGTGCTTGAATCATCCCCAAACCATCCCTGACTCCTTGGTTCATGAAAAAATTGTCTTCAATCAGGTTGAATCAGGTTGGCCTATTTCCAGTACCAACCGATTTATGCCTAGTGTTCCATTATTGGAACACTAAGCATGTAGGAGTTATTTATATCCTACTGCTCAAGGTCATCGCCAAGGTCTGATTGCAAAAATTCAAAAATTGCAACCTCAGGCATAAATGGATTAAGACTATTTCATTAAATTACTTTTTTATTATTTTTCTTAAGAAGTAATATATACATATATATATATATTTTTTTCAGACTCCGGTAGTTGTGAAAAACGAAATAATGTTTGACTTATTTTCACCAAATGAACATTTACTCTGCAGTGAGGTATGTACAGAAATATGAACTAAAGTCTCATCATGAATTTCCTTCCAGTCCTACTTAAACCATTCCCAGACAGTTGATTTCAACTCTCCCTTGTTCACCTTTAAGTTTTGGTATTATATATACATATATACTACTGAAAAATATATATGGGGGGTTGGTGTTTGAGACAAAGTCCTGCTCTGTTGCTCAGGCTAGAGTGCAGTGGTATGAACACAGATCAGTGCAGTCTCAACCTCCTGGGCTAAAAATGATCCTCCCACCTCAGATTCCTGGTAGCTGGGACTACAGGGATGTGCCATCACCCCCAGCTAATTTTAAAATTTTTGGTAGAGATGAGATCACACCACATTTTCCAGGCTGGTCTCGAACTCCTGGGCTCAAGCAATCCTCCCACACGGCCTCCCAAAGTGCTGGGATTACAAGCATCAGCCCCTGTTTCTGACCAAAGATTGTATATATTTAAGGTATACAACTTGATGATTTGATATACATTGTTAAATATTTATCACAATTAAGCTAATCAACATAATCATCAACTCAGTTATTATTGTGTGTATCAGTTAATATTGTATATTATTGTGTGTGTTATTGTGTATGTGTATATGTGTGTTAAGAACACTGAAGATCTATTCTCTGAGCAAATTTCAGGTATACAATACAATATTGTTAACTACAGCTGCATTGTTGCAAGTAGATCTCCATAACTTATCTTTCAGAACTAAAATTTTGTACCCCTTACCAACATCTTCCCCATATCCCCTTCCTTCCAGACCCTGGTAACCACCATTTCTCTGTCTGTTTCTCAGACTTTTGTATTTTTAGATTCCACATATATGTGAAATCATGTAGTTGTTTGTCTTTGTTTGGCTTATTTCACTTAAGGTAACAGTACTTTACACACCAACATTCAAAAGGAAAATGAAGTCTCTTTGCCTGAGTTTAGTGAGCCTCTGTTCTCCTGCCCCCGGTCTCAGAGTAGCTGTACTCTCTCCCTCTGGGCTTCTCCCCTTGGGATCCATATGACCAGCATTGGACATGAAGTGGCTGCCCATCTTGTCCTATGCCACATCAAGAGGGCGGGTACGGTGATGTTGTATGATGTGATAGTACAAGGGAAATTGGAGTGTACTTGGATTGCAATACAGCTGTCCTACTTCTGGTGGGAACTCATTTCCCCACCTCCTACTCCCCACCTCCCCGCCCCATGTTGGGTCGGGTTTTATCCATACAAGCAGGCCTGTTCCACTCCTCTAAGTTAATTAAATCAGAAACAAGAACTTTTAAAAATTGTTTTCTCCTAAGACTCAGAGGAGTGAGGCATAGTCAATATTGATTGAAATACTTTTTCTTATCTTCAATATCTTGACCAATATTAAAATCAAAATGTTATATTTCTTCAACCAGTTATACATATTAGTATAAAATTATCTCTAATATATTTTATGTTTTAGTATAAAATACACCTGTTTTATGAATCCTAAACACACTTAGACTTTAGCTTTTCATTTTTCAAGGGAAGGAAAGTATAAAATATTCTACAATAAAATTTCCAGATATACAGGAGGATACTTGCTTTGTCTTTTTCTACTTTACCAAACATTAAGAATTTCCTAGATAACTCAAATTAAGAGAAACATAAATCTTATAAGACCAATATTAAATATTTAATTTCCTTATAAACCAGGCAGTTAAACATGAGATGAATATTTCAGAAAATCAGATACTACTGAGGTAACAATGACTTTATTGAACACCCACTGTGACCTAGAGATTTCTTACATACTGCTTCTAGTCCTCACAAAAAAATGCTGAAAAATAGCTACTATTATCTACATTCTACAGATGAGGAACTGCAACTTATGAGGTGGAAGCAACTTTCCCAAAAGCAGAAGGCTGTGAAGATCTGAAAGAGGATTCAAATTTTGGTCTCTGTTTCCACTCTGAAGTCCATCGACCCACCGGGTCTTGCTGCCTGTTAAAAAACACTGCAAGTGGACGTTTTACTTACAGCATTTCAACAGTTACAGATCAACCCATGACATATGGAATTTACAGTGTATTTACATGTCTACGCCATTTTAATTCTTTCAGATCTCATTCCTTCTCTAATTGGTCCTATTGACATACAGGAGATAATATCCTTCTCAAATATCTCAACATTTACCAAAGAGTAGCTCACTCATTTGTCACAATTATCAGAAGATTTCTCTCTCTCACACACACACACACCACTGATATGAATGTCAGTGTCAAATAGAAGTCGTTGCCAAATCACCCACAGTTTACTTCAGCAGACAGCTTTCTTAGCTACGAGTATGTTTAGTATGAGACATTTTAGTTTGTATTGTGACTGTATTTCCCGAAAACAAAAGCAAGACCTATAATTTTATTCTGTAGATCAGAAATGAAAGTATGGAATACATAACATGTATAATTGGATATTATTCTTGGAAGTGGATTTCTTTTTACTGTATTTCTTCCTAAATTGCAGTACTTACAACTGAAAAATAACCAATTAACACTAATGTTTTTTGTCTCTAGCTGATGAGGTGGATTATCAGTGAAATCTATGCACTGTGGAAGATCTTCAATGGAGGAATTTTGAGCAACTATTTTAAGGGGACCTCAGGGGAACCTCCTCTTCTCCCCTGGAAGCCCTGGGAACACATATACTCTCTGTGCAAGGCTGTGAAGGGTCATATGCCTTTGTTCAATAGCTATGGAAAGTATGTTGTGAAACTTTACTGGATGGTAAGTTCATTTTCATGTGCATGAAAACTCATGAGTCTTTCGTACTGAAATATACTTGGCCTGGTGTGGTGGCTCATGCCTGTAATCATAGCACTTTGGGAGGCCAAGGCTGGTGGATCACCTGAGATCAGGAGTTCGCAACCAGCCTGGGCAACATGGTGAAACGCTGTCGCTACTAAAAAGACAAAAAAATTAGCTGGGTACGGTGGTGGGTGCCTGTAATCCCATCTACTCCGGAGGCCGAGGTGGGAGAATTGCTTGAATCTGGGAGGCAGTTTGAGTGAGCTAAGGTCACATCATTGCACTCCAGCCTGGGCAACAAGAGAGAAACTCCAAAAAAAAGAGAGAGAGAGAGAGAGAGAG
>NC_045438.1:47082138-47118127 GCF_002776525.5 Piliocolobus tephrosceles
AGGAAGGAAGGAAGGAAGGAAGGAAGGAAGGAAGGAAGGAAGGAAGGTTGCTTTGCACACCATTACTTAGGCTAGTACAAGATAATGCAGTTTTTATAGGATATCAATTGTGTAGCTACAGAGAGAAACTGTCCTGAATGTGTAATTTGTGATTAATGAGAAACACAGTTGCTTCTCCTGTGATGCCAGTCCTATGGGCATTTTAAACGGGTTCTGCCTAGACCACTGAGGTATGACCACTCATTGTAGATGCTGTTCTTGCTGCTGCCTCTGCACTCTCATGCTGAGGCAAGCGGGGCAGGCAGGTGGATGCACCGGGCTTCCCCCTTCCTCTTTCTTCTCTGATCTGGTGTAGGGTCATGGGCAGGAGGAAGTGCTAGCCTCTGGTCCAGTCCCTCTTGTGGCTTTTGCTGTAGCTGAGGGGCCTGATCCCATCAGCAATTTGTCCTGAACTTGAGATTTGTTTTCATGCAAACAGATCTTACTCTGAGACAGGAAGATGTTACCTCTGCCTAAAAGGAAAGCAAATGGCATAGTAGGAAGTATGAACAGGATCCAAAACCCGTTATAAATATGGCAAAGCAGACTCACACTAAATTAGCAATGCTAGATCATTTCAAATGCCTTTGGGTTTTTCTTGGCCCTTGTCACTGGAAAAAAATGTTCTCCTTGAACATTTAAAGGAATGGGAAAGTATTAAAAATTAATAATTCCATTATATATTTATGAAAATGTGACTTTTTCTTTCATAGGCCTGAGCCATCTGTCTTCCTGGGATAGGGGAATGTTGAAGGGCCAATAATGAGGAATTACTAGGATAATTACAATGGGAAGGGAGAAGGGAAAAAGGTAATATAGCTTCTAATATCCAAAACTGGATTTTTGTTTTTTAAACATTCACAGCAAGAAAATTGGCCTTGAAATTTTGTTAGGAGAGAAAATAACTTTCTAAGTTACTTTATCTTATTTATTTACCAATCGAGAGCACTATTTTCTAGACTAGACTTTAGAGTTTTAAATCTGTGCAGGGGAGCAAGCAGAAGGCTGCGGTACTAAAAAGGTGAAAAACCTAGTGGATAGTGTTGAGGGAGTATAGAAAGAAGGTATGCAGAGGAAAAGTGAGGAGGTAAAATGCCTGGGTTCCTGTCCCACATTTGTCTAAACTTGAGGTGGGAGGAAGGTCAAAACTATGAAGTATTTTAAAACATTGAACCAACCCTGTTGATTTATTTCTCATTTTCTCTTTCTGCTTCCTGACATCCCTCCTTAGTTTTCAAATTTCCTCTTGCATAGGAGTTAACATTCATTAGCATCACCTTCCATTTTGCAAAGAAAATGTGACTTATTTCTCCTTAATCATACTGATTCTTCACAAGCCCAACTCTACTTGGTTCAGAAATTTCTTTAAAAATGTATTGAGGCCACTTTGGAAACCTCAGTCTGGTCCAGTCATTTAGCCCATCTCTAGATATTTAGCCCTTTAAGGAACAGTGTGGTACAAACTGGACCTCAGTTCCACTAGCTCCTTCTGTTTCCTCAGTGGTCTCATCAGAGGAATGCCTGTAGTGGATGCTGTGAGCACTGATGTACCTGTTCCCTATGGATTATTTTGGTAGGCATGTGATAGAGAGGCGGCTGCCTGGTTTTCTGATTAGTAGAATCTGTTCTCTCTAGGCTAGGGGCAAAAATTTTTATTTCTTTCTATCTGATCCCCAGTTGGTAGGGCTGAGTCAGTATCTGCATACATATTAACATTAGTAAGAAGTTAGAGTCAATTCTTACATGAAAATACTATGTTGTTGTTGTTTTTATTATTTCCTTCCCTTTCCAGACACACACAATGTGATTTTGATTTTTTTCTCTTCCAATTCTAGTTCAGCATTTGTACATGTCTGCCATTTGCTTCTCTCTGTGAATATTTGGGAAACATGTTTATAAAATATGCATTATTACTTCTACTTCTTGATTTGGTACAGTACACTCCTGATTCATCTTATACCCTACATTTATTTTCTTTCCTATTTCCTATCTTGTGAGACATGATGAGTCTTCTTCTCACTGTTTTTCTTCGTTAGCTTCTTGAGGCATTCTTGCCTTTTTCTTATTGGAAATTGCTTTTTCTTCTCTGCCTTATCATAAATATTCTTCTCTCTCTTTCACTTTGTCCTGTAAAGCATTTACCTTTATCAATTCTTTGAGGCAAACCAACCTCTCAGGCTCTCTCCACATGACATTTAAAATTCTGATTTTCACACCAGCTTATCAATTTTCCTATGAAAGTATTTTCATTATTTCCAGTTTGGATTCAAAGTAAATTGCATCAAGGGTCTTTGACCTCAGCCAGATAAAAATGTATTGAGTAGCATTAAGAACAAGGTTATGACACAGAGCAGCTCTCTCCTCTCCTTCACCTGGTAATGATGATACTAATGCTGGGACACAGATCGTCTCGTCAAGTGCCTTCCAATGGCAGCTTTCCTTTGGGCCCCTGAAAGAATTAGGTTAGCTGTTGCTCTCCACTTGAAATATGTATTGCTGTTGGCAGCTTTTCTCTGAGTGTCTCTGTGCTTTCATTTGTCTCTGATAAACAGAGAAAACACACACATTAGGACCAATAATTTTTCCCAGTTGTCATCAATATATTTACATAAAATATGCATTTGCTTTATCTCTGATTGAGCCTTATACTGCTTAACCATAATGTTATTGCAGAATTCAGAGTTTCCTAACTATGGGGTGCAGAAACTCCCCAACATCAAGCTAGCTGTTGTACCTCTTAAACATCTGCTTCCCGTGCCTCGCTCCAGACCTCATGAGTTTGAATCTCCAGGGTAGAACCTGCAATCCTGCATTATAAGTAAACTCTCTTATCCAGTGACATTTTTGTTCATTAAATTTGAGGAACAATGTTTTCAAGATATAAACTATGAGAAATTGTTTTTATATCATTCGGTTACTTTGTTCCAAAATGAAAACGCTTTATTTCATTATTTATAATATTATATATGCTTTTAATAAAGGAAATTCAAATACTATTAAAATGTTAAAAGTATGCAATGAAAGCTCCCTGTAGCTTTATCCTATTTAATCACAGCAAATGATTTATGTATATCCTCCTAAGCTTTCTTCTATTCTTATAAACATACATACAACTATTGTTTATTATTCATAACAATAGGGTCATAGAAATGTATTCTTCTGTAAACTATTATTTTCCCTATACATAGGCATTTTCTATGCTAATATAAATTGATCTACTTTGTACTCCATTGTATGAGATATGCAAATATAATATATATTGCTCATTTCATATTGGTAAACATTTAGGTTTGGACCAGTGTTTTACCAAAACAAACAATGCTGTCAAATTTCATCTTTATGTATATAGTCTTTGACCATTTGTAAGGACATTTTTTTAGGATTTCTACCATATGGAATTATTTCATCAAAATATTTGCAAATTCTTAATTTTTGATAAGTATATTCAAGTTACTCTTGTATTTTAATTTGTCTGTATCAAACATTCATATTTGATGTAATTAGAATTGAAGTCTGTGATTCTATTATTTGTTTATTCTTTGTTACCTTTCTTATTTTTTGTGTGTTACTTTGTATTTATTGCATTCTTAATCCAATTTCCTTTAATCCTGCATGTTTCTTGGGCATTCCTTAGGATTCCATTTTGATTGACCTATAGTGCTTTCAAGCAAATCTCTTTGCTCTATGAATTAAAATATACATGCATAGCTTATCACAGTCAACTAGTATCAGCATTTTACCACTTAAATTGGTATATAAATACTTTACCACCAGTTAGTCCCCTTTATATTCCTCCTTTTCTAATATAACTTTCTTTTCTTTTTTCTTTTTCTTTTTTCTTTTTTTTTTTTTTTTTTTTTTTTTTTTTTTTTTTTTTTTTTTTTTTGAGATAGGATCTGACCCTGTCACTCAGG
Organism: Piliocolobus tephrosceles; assembly: GCF_002776525.5. Taxonomy (NCBI): domain Eukaryota; kingdom Metazoa; phylum Chordata; class Mammalia; order Primates; family Cercopithecidae; genus Piliocolobus; species Piliocolobus tephrosceles. Next base: position 47,086,092 of record NC_045438.1, read on the forward strand.
CTGGAGTGTGGTAGCACAATTATAGCTCACTGCAGCCTCCAACTCCTGGGCTCTAGTGATCCTCTTTCCTCAGCATCCCAAGCAGCTAGAACTACAGGCATGCCATCATCACACCTGACTAATTTTATTTTTTATAGAGACAGTGTCTCACTATGTTGTGCAGGCTTATCTTGAACTCCTGACCTCAAGTGATCCTCCTGTCCCGGCCTCCCAAAGTGTTATGATTACAGGTGTGAGCCACCACACCCAACCACTGATATAGTTTTCTTAAACATTTACTGTGTATATATTGAAAACCTCATCATAAATTTTGCTTTTAAATTCAAACACAATATAAAAAACTTGAAGAGTACCACATTTACTCATATATTTATTTTTTATTTTTTAATTTTAAGTAAATATTTTAACAGGCGTATAAAATTTTTCCTTTATGCTTTCTCATACTTGATGCTCCATTTGTCCTTTAATTCTCCTTTCTTTTTATTTCTGAAAAATTTTATTTCACCATTCCTTTCGAGTCAATCTGATGATGACAAATTACCTTATCTTTCCTTTATCTGAGAATGTGCTTATTTTACACTTAATCCTAAATAATATTTCCCCTGTGATACAATTCGAGTTAGCAGTACTTTTCTTTTACCATTTGATACTTAGTGTGCCATTAATTTTCCAGCCTTCTGGAATTATCCTCCAGGCCAGCCACAATTATTCTTCTGACTTCCCTGGCTCCTGGAGAGCAATCTGCCCTTCCCCTCTAACGGGTTTTCTCTTGCTGCTGGCTTTCAAGCTTTTCTTCTTTTGTCTTAATTTTTAAGAAGTTTGAATTTGATGTGTCTGGCTGTAGAATTCTTTGAGTTTATCCCATTTGGTTTAGTCTGATTTCCTTGAATTTGTAGGTTTATGACTTATGACAATTTGGGAGAGTTTTCAGCCATTATTCCTTCAAATATATTTTTAGCCCCACATTCTTTTTTTTTTCAATGACTACAATGACACGCATATTATATCTTTTTGCAATATCCACACAGGTCCCTGAGCCTTATATGATTATTGATACTATATTTTCCTGTTATACATAATTTCTATTGATCTAAATGTCTAGTTCACTAATTTCTATGCTATCTGCATTCTGCTATTGATCTCATCAACTAAAAGTTGCTTTTTAGTTTAATTTTAAGTTTAAAGTTTCTGTTTCTTTGCTGAGAGTTTCTATTTTTGAATTTGTTTCAAGAATGTTCATAATTGCTTGTTGGAATATTTTTATGAAAATTGCTGTAAATTTCTCATTTAATAATTCTAATTTCTCTGTCATTTTGGTTTTGTTCTCTATTGATTATGTTTTCCCATTGAAATTGAGACTTTTCTGGGTTTTGCTTATGCAGTTTCCTGAATATTTGCAGTGTTATGTTTAACAACTCTGATTGCTAATTAGTTATATATATTAGCAGGTAGTCAACGTGTTTAGATTGAGAAGGCACATCCTGGCTCACATTTATAGGCTGTGTCTGAAATGCCAGTTTAGTTTATAAAGCCTCTGATGTACTATTCTGGTCTGCCACCTTTGTTTGCTACCCAGATAATAAGACTTCATTCCACAATCTTCTTATATATCATATATATATAAAACTTAATAATGTTATACATTGCACGTATGAATATACATGCTATAATGTATATACTATATGCCTTAATCTTAATAATATATCTTGATAATAATATATATATAATAATATAGATCATAATAATCTTAATATTAAGGTCATATATTTATATAATTATGTAAATATATAATTACATTATAAAATATAATACATATAGAATTATATTATAAAATATAATACATGTAGAATTATATAAATATAGAATTATAAATAAAATAATATTAAGGATATATATATATATATATATATATATATATAAGTATATATAACCTTGATAATATTAGTCTTGTAACAACTAAGGCTGCTATACCAGAATACCATAGACTGGTGACTTATAAACAACAGAAATTTATTTTTTATATTTCTGGAGGCTGGGAAGTCCAAGATCAAGACACTGGTAGATTTGGTGTCTGCCAAAGCCCTGCTCCCTGGTTCATAAATGGCTGGCCATTTTCTTGCTGTAAACTTACATGGTTGAAGAGAAAAAGTTTGATTTCTTCGGCTTCTTAAAAGGGCACAAATCCCATCATGAGGGCTTTACCCTCCTTTTTATCTAGTTATATCACATTGGGCATTAGGATTTCAACACATGAATTTTAGGAAGAAACATTCCATATGTATACACACATACACACAGACACACACACAAATGTATTATTTTATGTTCAGAATAGATATGTTCTATATATATATATATATTTAGAACTCATACAGTATCCTTTTGCATCTGGCTTATCTCTCTGTAGTTTCTTGTTGATCAAGAAATTAATGAGGAGTAGCAGTAATATAAGAATTGGAAGTGTAAGGTCAGTGAGGATGTATCAAGTAATAATTACTAAAGTTATATTTGGAGAATTTGTATTTTGACTATATTAAGTCATTTGATTATGTCCAAGCTTATTCATGGTTGTATAATGTTTTGGTTCTGCTACTTGAAACACTGTAATTTACTTCATTATGCAGGAAGAGGCTCCCAAGAATTTGTGCATAAGACCTCATAAATAAGGACAATATTGATATAGACATGGGTGTGCTGTGATTATGTAAAATAAAACAATAAGCTAAAATATTCAACCAGAGTAGTATTGAAATTCAGTATCTCAGTCTTTAAGTGTAAGAAGCTAAAATAAAGTTGGAAAACAGTAAATAATAATGTCAGTCATGTGCAATAATTTACGAGAGAAAAGACTGTAAGTCATTGATGGTATTACATTTCTTTCATCTTATTTTTAGGGTTGCTGGAGAAAGATAACAATTGATGACTTTCTGCCTTTTGATGAAGATAACAATCTGTTGCTTCCAGCTTCAACTTACGAATTTGAACTGTGGCCAATGCTTTTGTCTAAAGCTATTATCAAGCTGGCAAATAATGAGTATGTAATGAAACATTGTCACTCACATGAATAGAAAAAAGCAAACAAAAATATTAACTATGCATTCATATTGCATAGCTTATTACATAACCAATGTAAATGTTCTAGTATAAAAATCAAATGTGCGAAAGCCATTGATTTGTTCTATTGGCTTAACAGTAATGCAAAATTCCTCCAAGAAAAAAAAAATACCCAGGAATTATTTTATATTCAATGCTGACTTACTATGAATGCAAAGTTGATCATGAAAAATAATACTTCCTTTAATAGGAGAAAAAATTGTTTTGTGGAAGAAAAATATTGGTTCATCTAAAAACTGAATAATATATCCTGAAATCTAGTTAAAGTTTTAGGTTATGTATATGCAGCAATAATTTAATCATCTTGAAAAACCTGAACTTTTCTGAAAGATGTCAATGTGCACTTCATGATTTTGGTAACATTGGTCACTTTTGATACATTCATGATGAAAACTACTTATATTTTCTTCAATATTCTTGCAAAATTGGCTTCTGTCTTATATTCCTGCCTGACTTGTGCACCAACGTATATGAGACACGTCTGCTATGCTCTATTCTCTCAGCTTACGCTTCCGGAGAAAAGAAGTCATATCATCCTGGCCCTAAAAATACAAAAAAGCTTTGATGATTGAGTTGGAAATGCATGGCAATTTTGCGTCATTGCTCACTGGAAGAATTTTCACATACATTGCACAGGCTGGGATTTTATACACATCCATCTCCTGCAGTTGTCAAAGATTCTTGATATTTAATAGAACATACCCACATGCTTTAACAGTAGATGTTAGACATTTGCTCACAGCTCAGCCCCTCCCCTTCTATAAACATTGCAATGTCATTGCAATGTCAGTCAGAAGCCAGGTCTGCTTTGTATGGATTTTCTTTAGGCACAGTTTCATTTTTCTCTCCCAAGGCTAAAAAACAAAAACAACCATTCCTACTCCCATCCTCTTTATTTCTGTTTTTTTCTTACTAGCCCTCAGTTTTCCTTTGGGAATTAGTTTCACCCAGCTTTTAGCACTTAATTGCAATGATTTTAACAAAAACTCAGCCCAGATATTTGTAGGTAGCTGAATATCACTAAGTATTCATATTGGTGGCATGTTCATTTATTTGGGGAAAAATATGTTCTGAATGTTTCTAGTTCTCAGACATAACTTGAAGTTCTGAGAATCAGAGCTGCTAGAGCAGTGAGGCGTTGAATACGTGACCTGGATAATTGGAGTCGTATTTTATCTTTCTTAAAGCTATAGTTCAGTAGAACTTTACAGCAACATAAGTATTGGGGTTATTATTATTTTTTTTAAAAAAAATCCAGTTAGTAAACAAAGCAACAAGCTAAGTATAATACATTTCTTGGGATTTCTAGTGGAAAGTTGCCCTATGTGGAACAATTTATATTTTTCCATAATTTTTTTTCAGATTTTTACAGTACATAGTGATCTGAAGTACATAGTGATATGAAGTTTAGCTTACTACATTTTCCAAATTAACACATAGTAACTTCAATGTCAATGTGAGATATGCAAAGAAAAGAGCATTATTTCTATTTGATTTGCAAAGTCACTTCATAAATTTATCCAATGAGGAGTTTAGACTAGTCTGGAATCTATCCCAATAGACACTTATTATCTTTGAAATAGGTAGACATATATAAATTCATCATCCATAAACAACAAACAGTGCACATTTTAAAGTAATGGCGCATGTGACTAAGATAGTAAGACTTCTCTCTGAAGAAAAGCACACATGTGTTGGTAATGCCATTAACACCACCATTGACATATAGTCAGCTGAAGCCGTGACTCCCGGGCAGAAGGGAGATATGGCATTTTTGTGCGTAAATGTAAATAGACTAATAACCTCTGGGGAAAAAAAAAGAGGCTTGATGAGAATAGTGATATTGGTTAATCACATCCTCATTTTACTTTATGCTAAGCTGACAGATTCACTCTTCTGTATAGGACAGAAGAGATGTTTCTGGTTTCTCCACAGTTATGTAAGGATTTCTGATGCCCATCTTGACTTGCCATAGATGAGACTGATCTAACACACAGCTTCAAAGACATCTTAAAATAATTACTGAAATCGGAATGATGAAAGAGACTGTTCTGTTTTTAAAAGAAGTCTATAAAAATGGATTATATACTAATTATATATTTTATAATACATAATGTGAATATATTTTATGTATGTAGCATTAATATTACTTTTAGATCTTAAAAAATAAAGCATATAAGCATGCTTTGCAAATACAAATGAAATTAATTATATTATAAATCCTACTTCAGGGTTTTAACAAATGATTTAGCTTCTGGGATAGTATTTTTAATACAGATTGTAATGAGTAATCAGAATATATTGCAGTTTATTAATGATTCCTAGTTCTTACATATCTTTATGTGTTTTCAAATGTTGCTACCTATAACATTATGCATTTTCTTTTTTAGCATCCATGTAGCAGACAGGAGAGAACTGGGGGAGTTCACGGTTATTCATGCGCTCACAGGGTGGTTACCAGAAGTCATTTCTCTTCAGTACGTTTGACTATTAAATTGCTTATATCTAATTTTTTCTTTCTTCCCAAGACTTCTTTAAAATACTCCTAGTCTTTAAGAAAATTTCAAGAAAGGTCATGTTTTGCAAAATTTAGAGAAAAATATCATTTTATAGGATGACATTAAGTTCCTTAGGAATTTCAGGGTAAATTCTATGTCCTTATATAGGAGAAGAATGACCCCCATAGGTTCTTCGTTGGAACTGACTCCTGTAACAGAATACACATTAACAGGAGAAAAACACACAGCAGCTTATTACCATGTAGATTTCCATGGGAAATATACCACAAAGAGCAGTCAATTTTTACAGAACTGACAAGACAAAAGAAAATGACTTTGAGCCTCTACAGGTGGCAACTTGTGGGAAGGCAAATAAATGATAGATAAAGGCTAGTTAAGAAAGCTTGTTCATATACATTCCTCTGGTACAATTTTCAGGCCAGTAAGGGTCCAAAGCTGTCTTCAGTGGTTAACATCTGTTCTCTCTGGTACAAGGCAATGAGGGGCAGGATGCCTCTCAGTTTTTGTAAATCTATGTCTTGCTTTTAGGTAAATTGAGGGAAAACAGAGTTTCTGTGTATCTGTTTCTTCATAATTGCCTGTAGCTCAGCAATCCTTCATATTTTGGGGTGGCATGTGCAGGTCTCCCACATATATATATATATATACACATATATATACACTACGAATTTAATCTTTAAATATCTGATGTACAAATATTAAAACAATGGTAATTATTTATTATAGTAAAACATTTGCAAACTTCCCTTTATACTTATAAACCTATCACACTTACTTCAATATAGAAACATAAAAGCAACTTTTAATTGGCCACATCTATATGGAAATAATCATAAGAAGACAGCTATTATGCATCAAGTAATTTAGTATATTACTTCTCATTTAAAAATCACAGTCCTGAAAGGATAGTCTCCTTTAATCATCCATATGACCCCATCAACTAGGTGTGCATCATTTCAAATGAGGAAACTAAAGCTCAGAGAGGTTGAATTTCCCCAAACTAGGAACATGTAAGTCTTGCTGGTCCAAAGCCCACAGTCTTTCTTTCATATGATTCTAGATATATAGAAATTGCTTCTTTATGTCCAAAAATAGCTATTAGGTAAAGAATAGAATAGAGACATTGTTCAATTTAATACTGACTTATAATTTCACAATAGTTTTATTTAATACATAAGGAATATAGATGCACTATTTTATCATTTTACCATTGACAGTTGGAAAAAAATCAAGATAAGGTGCATAGAAAAGAATTATAACAATAGATTTGAATATACCATTAATTCAGATACTGACTTTTACAAGATGATTAAATCCACAGTACAGTTATCAACCTGGACCATCTCTGATCTTTGACTGGTAATAGGAAGCTGCAATTGCCCAGGGTCAATAGAGATTGGAGGAGGTTGAAGACAGGCCCTAGTAACTTGGATTCTGCCACCTTAACCATATTTCCAGCAGGATAAACTAGGGGTTGCTTTGTTCAAATAAAAGTATTTTCAGGGAAAAAAAAAAAAACCAGGAGGGTAGGAACTGATCTTGTTTTTATCTTAGGAACGGCCAAGATGGCACTCTTTTTTATCTTCTTTTGGAAAACCCTTTCCTAATATCTAAATGAATTCCTGACATAATGTGGACAATGTTAGTGAGAGAAATAGAGAGAGAATGAGATTTTGAAAGTATCGAGCTCTCTAAATTTTTATATTTAGTGTTGATGGAATGCTTACAGTTTTTCCTGTGCAAGTGCAATTTTCTCTGTGCAATAGTTAGTAGAGACACCAGAGACATGAAATCATCAGAATTCTACCAGAGGATGATAAAGAAACAAGATATCAGAATAATTCACACCAAGAAAATTCATAAAATTTTACCTCTGAAAATCAAAACAGAGTATCTTCTAATTTTCCATGTAATAATAGAAGCAGAGTCAATGACATGTCTGAGTGGGAATTAGAAATCCAACCACTTCAAAGGACTCTTGTTGGCACGTGTCTCTGATGCATGGTCTGTCTGTGAACATGGCACTCTGCTGCCCTGTCTTTAAGCCTAATGGTCCAAGAAGTTATATGGTCTTATTCCGTGGTGTTTCAATAGGTCTTTTTCATAGTGTAGTATATTTTATATGGTAGATGGGAAATACAACCTAGATTTTGGATTCAGAAAGGTCTGTTCCTATCCTGACTCAATTATTTGCTGGTTGTGTGATGCCATACAACTTAACAACCTCCTAAACATCAGTTAAGACTGTATAACCTATGTTCCAGAGCTGTCATGGGATCAAATGAAAAAAAATAAAATGTGCTAAAGGCCGCTCTGCTGGGTAGTGGGGATCCAGGGATGAATAGGAGGCAGTTCAGGGAGTTGAGCAGATCAGACATGCACAGGGAAACAAATTATTACTTTCCAGCCACCAGTTCATTTCTCTTGTTTTCCTCAGGAAAAAAATATAAATAAATAAGTGGTTTGTACACACTGTCTTCATCTCCTCAACTCCCCATTTCTTCTAATCTGACTCTTTGACCTTCCCTCTCCACCACACCAGTGAAATGACTCTTCTTAAGGTCAACAAAGTCCTTAACATTGTCAAATCCAGTGGTCACCTCTCCTGCCTCATTTACTTGCATCCTAGTATGTGATCCTCTTAAACAAGTTATTTCCTTTTGCAACACTTGCTTCCCTTGGTTTCCACAGCAACACACTCTCTGAGTTTTTCTCCTTCTTATTTTCTGCTCTTTCTCAGCCTTCTTGGATAGTCCCTGAACCAACGAACAGCTGCTAAGTGATGGTATGTAGCAGGGCTCCTGTCCTGTAACTTTAAATAACAAACTGTTTGACAATGACTTTCAAGTTTATGCCTGGTCAACATTGCCTGAACTCTAGACTGTGTTTATCTACAACTGCCTAAGTTACATAGCTATGAGGATTTTCAAAAGTGTATCTTAAACTCAGAATATCCAGAAAGGAACACTTGATTCTCAACCTCCCAAACTGCACCTTTCCTAGAATGCATCATCTCAGTGAATTTCACTACCATCCACATATTTATTCAAGCTAAAGAAAAAAACTTGAAGTCATCTTTCAATGCTCATTTTTCTCACCTCTCATATATAATCTCTCACTAAGCTCTGTCAACAGTACATTCTCTACTTACTCTGAACCAATTTGTTTCTCTACATCTCCATTATTAGATTTATAACTGGTCTCCCAGGGTCTATTTTACTCTCCTCTAGTTAAGTTGGTAATCAGAATAATTTTCTAAAGTATATATCAGATCATGTCATTCTCCTTGCTTAAAACCTTTCAGTGTTTAACTATTAAGCTTGAATGAAGTTCTACAGTCTTGACCATGATCCTCAGAGATCTGCACTGTCTGATTCACACAGTCTCTGACCACATCAATGTCTTGGCAACAGTTTACTGGTCACCCAAGTCTTTTTTTCTGTTTCTGAAATATATGAAACTCACTCTACCTTGCGGTTCTTTCATGGGCTGCTCTTATTTTTATTTTTATTTTTTTCTGCCTCGAATGATCTTTCATCAGATTATTCACTTAGCTGGGTATGTCACATTTGGGTCCCACCAAGCTTAACCATCAACTCCTTAGACAGGCCTAGTTGAGCATCCAGTGTAAGTTATTCCTTCCCCAAGTTATGCCACACCTCAGCTTCCCTTATTTCATATTCCTCATGGAAGTTATCACTGCTGTTATTCTCTCTCTCTCTCTCTCTCTGTTGTATCCATCCATTGGATGTAAAATTGTCCATAAGAACAGGGACCCTCTTTTGTTTTGCTCAATGTATTGCCTTCTGTGTAATTCCTGCAGGAGGTAATACTTGAATTGATCTCAAAGGATTAGTTGAAATGAATGAAGCTGATTGAGGCGGGAAATCCAACTCACAGAAGAAAAAATATCAAGGAAATAGAAGAAGGTAGGGTGTAGTCCAAGAAAAACACATGGTTCTGCATAACTGAATTTCATGCTATGGAATTCTAGAGGAGGAATGGGGTGTGGGACAGGAAAGGTGGATAAAAGTCAGATAGATAGAGAGGCCTTTTTTATACTATGCTGAGACATTTTTACAACCTCCTTAAAATGATCAGATGTCATTAAGGGATTGTAGACAGGAGGATGACTTTATCAGACTCGTAATTTTGAAAGATTGCTCAGAACCTTAGGACAGCAAATGGCAGGAGTGGAGCAGCGACAGTGGCTTGTGCGGTATTCTTTGGGGGGTCTTCTGAGGGCTTCTCCCGAGGAAGTGGTGATGAGAATGGAGAAACGGTGATCCACTGCACTGAGAAAAGGTAGAATCCAACTGACATTGTGTTTTATTTGAAGGAAATTTTAAAATTTTTTTTTTTTTTTTTTTGAGATGGAGTCTCGCTCTGTCGCCCAGGCTGGAGTGCAGTGGCCGGATCTCTGCTCACTGCAAGTTCCGCCTCCCGGGTTTACGCCATTCTCCTGCCTCAGCCTCCCGAGTAGCTGGGACTACAGGCGCCCGCCACCTCGCCCGGCTAGTTTTTTGTATTTTTTAGTAGAGACGGGGTTTCACCATGTTAGCCAGGATGGTCTCGATCTCCTGACCTCGTGATCCGCCCGTCTCGGCCTCCCAAAGTGCTGGGATTACAGGCTTGAGCCACCGCGCCCGGCCTTAAAGAGAGAGTCTTGTTCATTCTCAATTTTCTGCTTTGAGTACCAAGTAGAAGGTGATGCAGGACATTTCTGTTTACTTACTTTTTTTTTTATTATTTGTTTGGGACAAATACCGATTAGGTGGTTGTATGTGTGAGTCTGGATATCAGGAGAGAGGTTTGAGCTGGAACTAATGATTTAGAGTTTATAGATAAACTCAAAATATGAGGAAATACTACATAAAATGGCAAGAACACCAAGAGGAGAGCCGTGGGAGAAGACTTAAATTGTCAAAAGAGAGCAGAAGAAAGGGAATACTCAAAGGAGTCTGCAAGGAATTTCTTTTATTATCATTATTATTATTATTATTATTATTATTATTATTATACTTTAAGTTCTAGGGTACATGTGCATAACGTGCAGGTTTGTTACATATGTATACTTGTGCCATGTTGGTGTGCTGCACCCATCAACTCGTCAGCACCCATCAATTCATCATTTATATCAGGTATAACTTCCAAAGCAATCCCTCCCCCCTCCCCCACCATGATAGGCCCCGATGTGTGATGTTCCCCTTCCCCAGTCCAAGTGATGTCATTGTTCAATTCCCACCTATGAGTGAGAACATGCGGTGTTTGGTTTTCTCTTCTTGTGATAGTTTGCTAAGAATGATGGTTTCCAGCTGCATCCATGTCCCTATAAAGGACGCAAACTCATCCTTTTTTATGGCTGCATAATATTCCATGGTGTATATGTGCTACATTTTCTTAATCCAGTCTATCACAGACGGACATTTGGGTTGATTCCAAGTCTTTGCTATTGTGAATAGTGCCGCAATAAACATACGTGTGCATGTGTCTTTATAGCAGCATGACTTATAATCCTTTGGGTATATACCCAGTAGTGGGATGGCTGGGTCATATGGTACATCTTGATCTAGATCCTTGAGGAATCGCCATACTGTTTTCCATAATGGTTGAACTAGTTTACAATCCCACCAACAGTGTAAAAGTGTTCCTATTTCTCCACATCCTCTCCAGCACCTGTTGTTTCCTGACTTTTGAATGATTGCCATTCTAACTGGTGTGAGATGGTATCTCATTGTGGTTTTGATTTGCATTTCTCTGATGGCCAGTGATGATGAGCATTTTTTCATGTGTCTGTTGGCTGTATGAACGTCTTATTTTGAGAAATGCCTGTTCATATCCTTTGCCCACTTTTTGATGGGGTTGTTTGTTTTTTTCTTGTAAATTTGTTTGAGTTCTTTGTAGATTCTGGATATTAGCCCTTTGTCAGATGAGTAGATTGCAAAAATTTTCTCCCATTCTGTAGATTGCCTGTTCACTCTGATGGTAGTTTCTTTTGCTGTGCAGAAGCTCTTTAGTTTAACTCTCCACCCCAAATCAACAGAATATACATTCTTCTCAGCACCATATCACACTTATTCCAAAATTGACCACATAATTGGAAGTAAAGCACTCCTCAGCAAATGTAAAAGAACAGAAATTATAACAAGCTGTCTCTCAGACCACAGTGCAATCAAACTAGAACTCAGGACTAAGAAACTCAATCAAAACCGCTCAACTACATGGAAACTGAACAACCTGCTCCTGAATGACTACTGGGTACATAACGAAATGAAGGCAGAAATAAAGATGTTCTTTGAAACCAATGAAAACAAAGATACAGCATACCAGAATGTCTGGGACACATTTAAAGCAGTGTGTAGAGGGAAATTTATAGCACTCAATGCCCACAGGAGAAAGCTGGAAAGATCTAAAATTGACACTCTAACATCACAATTAAAAGAACTGGAGAAGCAAGAGGAAACACATTCAAAAGCTAGCAGAAGGCAAGAAATAAGTAAGATCAGAGTAGAACTGAAGGAGATAGAGACACAAAAAACCCTCCAAAAAAATCAATGAATCCAGGAGTTGGTTTTTTGAAAAAATCAACAAAATTGACAGACCGCTAGCAAGGAATTTCTTTAACAACAGAAAGAAAACCAGGAAAGAGGGATGTTATGGAAGCCTCAGGGAAGAGTTAAAAGAGGAGCAAGAAACAACACTGTCACATTCCACAGAGAAGCCTAGTGAGATAAGGACCTTCTGCATAAGTGATCATGCATGCGAAAGTGTCTGCCACTTAATAGATGCTCAAGGACATGTTCTTTCCCTGTCATGGTTGTTAACATGATGAGCTTCCCTGCCAGGGTGAGTGATCTCTGAGATAACACTGTGGTTTTGGTCGCTTTGATTCAGCAAAGGCCAGCACACAGTAGGCACTCAATGAAAGCTCATTGAATGTCTAATATATAATGCTGTTTCTTTTAACCAAAAATCTGAGTAACAATTGAAATTATTCATTAAATAGCAAGTTGATTTTGCTGTCAGTAATTTCTTGCAAAGTTCAAGGAAGAAAAAAAAACATTGTTTGGAAATTAATGTTGATATTTTTTCTCTTAGCCCGGGCTATATGGACAAAGTTTGGGAGCTCCTGAAGGAAATATTGCCTGAGTATAAGCTGTCAGATGAGGCCAGCTCTGAAAGCAAACTAGCAGTGTTAGATTCTAAATTAAAAGAACCAGGGAAAGAAGGGAAGGAGGGAAAAGAAATAAAGGATGGAAAGGAAATAAAAGACGTGAAGGAATTCAAACCTGAAAGTTCTTTGACAACACTAAAGGCTTCTGAGAAAAGCGACAAAGTTCCAAAGGGTAAGATATTTTACATCAAAATATGATTTAATATGGACGTTACATATAAATGCCTTACAATCGTATTTAATGTGTTGCTAGAAATAGTGGTTTTGAGCCACACTCCAAGAGAGGGTTCTTGATCTCACACAGTAAGGAATTCAAGACAAGTCACTGAGTCGAGTAAGAAGAGATAGTTTATTGAAATCTCCTCAGTTACAGGGTAGGGCATCCTCAGCAAGCAAAGAAATGTGCTCTCTTTCCTTTATTTCTTTCTTTTCTTTTCTTTCTTTCTTTCTTTCTTTCTTTCTTTCTTTCTTTCTTTCTTTCTTTCTTTCTTTCTTTCTTTCTTTCTCTTTTTCTCCTTCCTTCTTTCCTTCCTTCCTTCCTTCCTTCCTTCCTTCCTTCCTTTCTTCCTTCCTTCCTTTTTTGATGTAGTTTCACTCTTGTTGCCCAGGCTGGAGTCTTGGCTTACTGCAACCTTCGTCTCCCAGGATCAAGCAATTCTCCTGTCTCAGTCTCCCAAGTAGCTGGGATTAAAGGCACACGCCACCACACCCGGCTCATTTTTGTGTTTTTAGTAGAGATGGGATTTCACCATGTTGGCCAGGCTGGTCTTGAACCCCTGACCTCAGGTGATCCACCCGCCTCAGGGATTACAGGTGTGAGCCACTGCACCCAGCCCAGTTTTTCTTATCTAGGAATCTTATCTATGTAAAAGCCAAGCTAAGCTAAGCTGTCCTGACAGCATGACAAAATGTAGTATTCTATTGATTTAAAGCAAGTTAAACTTGACATTTTAGTGCATTAAGTACATCAAAGCATAACAATAATTATGTTGAAAGCATACATTGTTATGGGCATTGGCACATCTGGACATTCTGCTATTGTAGGAGTGTGTCCCTTGCAGGTATCATTAGGCTGTATCTTCAGCTATAAACGTGTAACGACTGTGGGTCATGACTGGCACGAAATGTGTCTTGTTAGTCTTAAGATGGAGGTGAATTTAAGTTGGGGTTTCTCAGGGCCTCTGAGGCTCCTGCTTCCCTAAGAAATACATCTTTATTGTCGTTATCCTTTCTTAAGTTTTTGTGACAACTGCCATGTAATTAAGATCTTTCTTTTCTAGGACTTTAGGACTTATAACGGTGTTTACCGTATGCTAATTATTATTCCACATTTTGCTTTCTTTGAAAATCTAAGGCAATTCTCTACTTTGATGCTACTAAATTAATCTAATATTAATTTAGGAAGATACATTAAGCTCTGAGTTTCCATTAAACACATATTTCTCCTATTTAAAAAGTAAAAAGTGGCAGAACTTGACAATGATGACTGGTAGAACTCCGAGCTGCAAAGCATGATAGATGGTGGTACTGTTTAGGAGAGATCACAAAATGATTTAGAATATATTGAAATTGAGGTGCCTTTAAGACAACCTAGTTGATTTTTCATGTCAAGACTCCTAGGCTGGTGATATACACTTGGTCATTGACAAATGCATGCAAAATTAAACCAAGAATGATATTTCCCAAGGAGACAGTACAGAGTGAGCAGATGAGGGAGGCTGAGACTGAGTCCTGAAGAAGCAGAACATCTAAGAGGTTGATATAAAATGACGAGTTGCTGAATGAAGAGTAAGGACCGGCCAGAGGAGCAGGGACAATATCAGCAGAGTATTTTGACATCGGGGCCAAAGGAAAAAGTTCCTTTGGAAAAAGTCCTTGGAAAAAGTTCCAAGAACCAGAGATTGTATTAAATATGGTGGGAAGATGAACTATGATGAAAATGTAAATTTCTCAATTATATTTTGTGATATGGAGGTCATTGTGCACTTGTGAGTGATGGGAGTAGAAGAGACATTGGAGGGGAGTAAGAAGGAAGTGGGAAGTAAAATAATGTATAAACAACATTGTGTGAAGCTTGGCCTTGAGGAACAGGAAATTGCAAAGTGGAAACTGATAGGGAAAAATGTGGGATGCAGACAGAATATGTATTTGTGAATCTCGTGAGGGAGAATTGAGTTTTTTAAAGTAATGACTGAGAATATCCCACTGAGATGACTGCAATAGTATACATTTTCTGAGAAGAAGGAACAAGTTCCACACCACAGCTCCAGGGGGATTGGGCCAACCCAGGGAGAACAATGGCTCCTCCATTCTCATAGGTGGACACAGGTCATGGGGGAGTGGATACAGGTGTAGGTGGGTAAACAGGTTTGGTAGGAGAAGATGAGGACTTCAGACCAAAGACTTCTACTTTTTGTTTATATACAACCTAGTTATGAGCTGAAAGTGAGGTGGAGGTGGAAGATGTAGACTCTCGCAGAGATTTAAAATAGATGTGGCAAGGTTTGCAGAACGACAGGAGGATTACTTCCAGTGGGACTCAGCTGCCAAGTTTATTCAGAGTGGGGTTTTGCCAGATGGGTGGGATGAAATGACAGAGGAGCAATCCTTATATAGGGTATTGGCAAAAACACATTTCGGTGAGCACTGTTGTATACTATCCAAATTTCTATGTGAGACAGTTTGATTTTCTTCTATTTATAATTTTTATTTTGTATTATTTTTAAGTCACAAATTCTGAATAGAAGTTTGAAAGCTCTTAAAGTCCTATTTGAAAATTATACATGCACTCAAATATTGCTTCTTAAAATCAGTTTTATTGAATTAAGGTAATATATACAGAAAATTCACAAATAAAATTCTGATAATAAACTTTTAAGAACCTAAATTTCCTGGTTAAATGTTTTATCCTATGATTGAAGTTATAGTTATCTTTACTTTTATATCTAATTTCAGTGTTAAATCTACTGAAAAAGCTAAGATATGGGCTGGGCATGGTTGCTCACGCCTGTATTCCCAGCACTTTGAGAGGCTGATGCTGGCAAATCACTTGAGCCCAGGAGTTCAAGACCAGCCTATACAACATGGTGAAACCTTGTGTCTATAAAAAAGAAAATAAAAAGAAAAATTAGCAAGGTGTGGTGGTGTGCACCTGTAGTCCCAGCTATTTAGGAGGCTGAGGTGGGAGAATTGCTCGAGCCTGGGAGGTCAATGTTGCAGTGAGCTGAGACCGCGCCACTGCACTCCAGCCTGGGCAAGCAGAGTGAAAGCCTGTCAAAAAGAAAGAAAGAAAAAAAAGCTAAGAATGAAACATGTCTATTTTGGATGTTCAGAAACATTATAAGTAATGAGCAACCTGACCAATGATGATTACAAACTCAGCAGATGATGCATAGAATGAAATGACAGAAATCTATAATTTCTGTCTCTGAATTGAGAGAGATTTGTTAAGGAATTTAAAAAATCTTTGAGAAAAGTATTTTAAGTTGAAGAAGAATGTTTTATAGATTGAGTATATGAATGAGGATTCAAATGGTGGGAATAGTTCTGGATACAAGAGCTTTATTACCCAAGCCATGTAGGCAATAAGATGCTGGTTTGGGACTTTGGTTGGAGTCTGGGCTCCACAATAAAATATTTTGGAGTCACAAAACTGTGTTTCCTGTAAGTGGAGGACTCAAATAAGGAAAATCTGAGAGGGCTCTACATTTAGGACTTAACTTTCAGTACAGGCTTTGCTGTGTTTTGTTTTTATTTTTAAAATGAGAAAATTACCTTGATACTATAACTTTATATGAATAAAATATATTCAAATAATTATCTTCATGAAACAAAATTATATGCAGTAGATAAAAGGCAATGCTGCATTTATTTCATAATATATCCAGTTTTCAAAGTTCTCCCTGGCTTTATTGTGGTGTTTCTAATTAGAGGGATCGTGTTTTAGAGAAATTATGGCTATAGTTTTACATTTAAATAATACTATTATTTTGGCCTTTTTTCTTTAAGACAATGACTGAATAAGAAATATAGCTTGAGGTTGTCTAGTTAAAATATTTATTTTGATTTTTTTCGTATGTTAGAGAAAG
Organism: Piliocolobus tephrosceles; assembly: GCF_002776525.5. NCBI lineage: Eukaryota > Metazoa > Chordata > Mammalia > Primates > Cercopithecidae > Piliocolobus > Piliocolobus tephrosceles. Next base: position 47,102,987 of record NC_045438.1, read on the forward strand.
CAGATGCAAGAGACATTGGGAAGAAGAGAAGTAAAGATGGAGAAAAAGAAAAATTCAAATTCTCACTTCATGGTTCAAGACCCTCATCAGAAGTGCAGTACTCTGCGCAGTCCCTATCAGATTGTAAGCTCCTAATTTCTTAGAATAATAACTAATTTAGTTGTTTCTTAAAATGCTGGAAACCCTTGGAACATAGAAATATACTTTTTCTTTTGAAATAACTAAATAAACTTATTCAAGGTTGCCATAAATGCTGGGTTCTCTGATGGGTGGGTATGTTGGGCCAAAGTACTACCAATGAGACAGAAGCCTGCTTGTCCAAATTAGAGTGCAATTGTCACGGAAGAAGTATCCACATATGGGAGAGGCTTCTGCTGTCTCTTTCAGGTATTTCTCTAAAAAATACTCAGGTTAAATTTATCATTCAAATTAAGTAAATTCAAAGTTACTTGTTTGAGTGGTTAGATGCCAGCCATCAAATGAAACAAAAGGTCTACATCTGGCTCCTTGCTCACAATGGGCCTCCAGATCTTTTACTGTGTTTTAGAAAATAACTGTGAGGCTGGAGACTCTAGAAGTCATTGTTTGTATCACGATACTGACCACCACACTTTTTTGTGTATCACATTGTGACTGAGTGGATGTACAAGATCTATTTATAATAGCCTCATTGTATAAAGGTCAAGTATTTTTGTGAAAATGCTCGGGTTTCTCTGTCTATCACTTAAAGTCACATTGGAGATCTTTCGTTTTAATTAATATCTTTCCAATTTGGACTTACGAATTATCTCTAAAGACCCCTAGGCTACCGCACTTTTGTACTCTGTACCAGCTAAAACAGTCTAGGTATAGAAGCCTTTAAACAAATTGTATCAGGTTGAAAGAAAACATGCTGTAAAAAAAATGATACCTCAACCTATTCAGGAGGAAGGCTAGAGTGTCTCTTTTGAAGCTTTATAGTCTCAGCTTTGACTCATCTATCTTGGTGCTTCCAGAGTGTAGGTTATCATTTTCACCTCATCCTTCATTAGCTACTCAAAATACGTATTTTTACATCTAGTAGTGAGCTTTATTAATAAATTTTTATATTTTTTCTTAATATATTATGATGATTTGTATGAGGACATTTTAATAATTATGGTTTTTTACTTTTACTGAAACATGCCTAGTGATGTGGATAGAAAAAAGTCACTATTGTATTTTTAATTCTACATTAAAAATCATTTTCTTATATTGATATTTTAAGCAATATTTTTTGATAGTAAGAAACATTACATTAGCAGACTTACTGATGGTTCTTCATCTTTGTGAAAATGGCTAAAACTTTCTCTGACTTCTTCCTTTGTGAAAATGAAAGTAATGATGCCTCCTTTCTCCTGCTGAACTTATAGTTAGGGTCATTCCAACACATAGAATGTGGTTCGGTTTGGACTGTGGAGTCAAGCTGCTTGAGTTCAATATCTGCTTCAACACTGAGTGTATAAGTATCAGGAAAGTGATAGAGCCTCTTTAAACTCAGGATCTCTACAAATCAGCATCATTGTTTTGGTGAGGGTCCTTGTGAGAATCAAGTGTTGAATCCAGGTAAAGTGCTTAGCACTCGTTGGAAGAGTTACATTTTAGCATACTTACTGTAAAAGCCTTTGCTAATTCTTGACTGTGCTAAAGGTACGGTATTAGAATGAACTCTATAGGAGTATTTTGTCTGGCATAAATAAGAGGGTGGCCATGTGAACTTCCTTCTCCCACAGAGTTAAATCTAAGTGCATTTCTGATGGTGTTATAATTCATTTCCTGCAATCAGCTTCTTTGGTTTCACTTGTAAAGGAGATAATTGATAGACAGTAAGCATTCAAGAGATAACTGAGTTACAATTCAAACTCATATGAAAAAAATAACATGACATTTATATTGTTTGTTTTTTTATTTGTTTATTTATTTATTTGACACAGAGTCTTGCTGTGTCACCCAGGCTGGAGTGCAGTGGCGCAATCTCAGCTCACTGCAACTTCCACCTCCCAGGTTCAAGCGATTCTCGTGCCTCAGCCTCCCAAGTAGCTGGGACTGCAGGTGCATGCCATTACACCCGGCTAATTCTTGTATTTTTAGTAGAGATGGAGCTTCACCATGTTGGCTAGGCTGGTCTCAAATTCTTGACCTCAAGTGATCCACCCACCTTGGCCTCCCAAAGTGCTGGGACTATAGGCATGTGACACCACGCTCGGCCTATATTCTTTATGTTTGATTTGATATTAGATGTGTTGTAATTAATTCTGATAAGTCACTTAAAATTTAATATAAAGAACCCCTGTTTTATTAATTTTTTCAAAATAGCATATTTATCACAATGGTCATTAAAATAAAATGGCACTCACAGGTTTAAATGCCATAGGAGATATAGTTTTATAATGGCAGAAGACATGTAGAGATTTATGTATATATTTATATGTCATCTAATATTATCCAATGCATACCCTAATAATGGCTTGACATTTAAGATTTCATTTTCTTATTTCCAAAATAAGTATATTCATTTAGGTACACTAGCTGGCATGCCTAACAAATGACTCTGATGTCATATATATTTATTTCTCAATTAAAATAAAAAGACTAGTGTTAATCACTGGCAGGAAGTTATTTTCTAGATGGTATTGAAGAGACCCATGCTCCTTCCATTTTATGCCTTTTGTACCTCTAGCATTCTAAAGTTCTATACCAGTAGGAAGAAAAAGAGCTTTGAGGATTGCAGGAGCAAGGTGTCTGAAATCAAAAAGGCTATATTGTATATCACTCTGGTCTCATTGTATTGAAGATAATTCAGTCCAATGGCCACATCTGACGTTAAGAGGAGTTGGAAAATATGGAATGTGGAATGTGCTAAAGAACGATCATTTCAGGAGAAAGAGGATATCATTTGGTGAACAATGATCAGTCTTCACCACATTTCACTTTCCTGATCACCAGATACCCATTTCACTCTTCTTCTTACATGTATATTCAATACTTTCCAAGAGTCCCAATCCAAATTATTATCCAGTAATTGCATCTAGTTAAAATATCCAGGATCTCCAAGTCATGTACATGCACACACATGCTTACAGATACACCCATATGTATCCACTCCCATCTCTCATGTAATGTTTTCATTAATATCTTTCCAATTTGGACTAACAACCAACATGACCAATGATGTACAAACTCAGCAGATGATACAGAGAATGAAAGGACAGAAATCTATATAAGTCACAAATTCTGAATAGAAGTTTGAAAGCTCTTAAAGTCCTATTTGAAAATTATACACACACTCAAATATTGCTTCCTAAAATCAGTTTTATTGAATTAAGGTAATATATATAGAAAATTCACAAATAAAATTCTGGTAATAAACTTTTTAAAAACCTAAATTTCCTAAATTTAAAAACCTTCCCATATGAAGAGGAGCACAGTAACTGCAATATAAACTCCACTCATAAAACAAAATAGCAGGGGACACATTGTAGTCACTGATCATTCGCAATTCTAAAATTCGGCTGAGAAAGTCCTGTTAAGACCTCTTTCCTGGTATAGAGGGGAAGTTTTTTGGCACTGATTCTGCTCTCTTGGAGGAGCTCAAAATTATAAAGTGTAAAGTGGGTTTATGAACCTACACAGTCTTACTCCAGAGTTCACACAACTACTGTGTTATCTCTCCTCTCAAAATCTATGAATGTTAATATTTTAAACTGTAAAACTTATTGACAACTTTTATTCTCCAAATAGCTAAATTTAAAATGTAACTTAAAAAGAAACTTTGATACAAATGATGACATTAATTACAAATACCAAAGTTTTATAAGAATGAGTAATCAGACCCTTCCAGTATTTGAGATAAAATGATTATCAGAAATATTAGAGATTTGAGTTTTGCTAGTAACGTATTAACTACAGGGTAAGTTAGAATTTGTGTAGTAATATAGTAATAGAGTTCAGTATCATAGTAGCTTTAAAAAAAATTGTTTCAAAAAAGCAAAAATCAATACCATTAGAATATGACTCAGTGTAAGTTGGATATTTTCTGACTGTGAGAAATACTGCTAGCTTTTCACAATTTCCTCCTCTTCCTAGGAACACAGTTGTGCTATATTTTCCCAGCCTCTTTTAAATGAGATGTGGCCTTCTAATTTCTAGCCCACAGGACATGAAGCAAAGGGATACATACGAGCTGTAGACTGACCTATACCGTGTTCTCAATTGCAATTCCCCTTCTGTTAGCTCAATGCTGTGAGAGCACAGTGTTAAAGATGGCAAAACCACAAGGAGGGACACAGCAGGAGTATGTGAATCACTACCTGGAGATCTGCTTGCTGGTCAAGAATGTTCATTTTGTACTTTATATGAACGAAAAGAAACTACATCATGTTTAAGTCATATTTTTTAGTGTGTTCATTATAGCAGCTACAATTACTTCATGATAAACTAACTCTTGTCAGAAGTAGAGTACTAATAACAAGGTGAAATTATGTGGTGTTTGCTTAACAGTAGAGTAGAAGGCAGTGAAGAAATAGTATTTCAAACTTGTGGAAACCTGGGGATCTACCTTACACAGCTAAATATTTGGTAAAACCAGAACGTATGACAATTTAGAAGTTAGCCATGTACTCAGTGCACCTGAGTCTCTAAAATAAGTGATTGAAAATCTACTATTCTAGGCAGTGTTAGTTTGTAATATCTACTGTTAGCAAGATATTTCAAATAAGAAATGAGTACAGGGAAGAACTATCTGTTTTTCCAAAATAAATGGGGGGAAAAAAAGATAAATTTTTGAGATGACAGAACATACAACATTGAAAAAAAAGGCTATTTCTTGACCACAATTAATTGGAGATAAGGCTGGTGTTGAAGAGAGCCATGCTCCTCCCTTTTTGTTTTGTTTTGTTTTGTTTTTTGTTTTTGAGACGGAGTCTCGCTCTGTCACCCAGGCTGGAGTGCAGTGGCGCGATCTCGGCTCACTGCAAGCTCCGCCTCCCGGGTTTATGCCATTCTCCCGCCTCAGCCTCCCGAGTAGCTGGGACTACAGGCGCCCGCCACCACGCCCAGCTAGTTTTTTGTTTTTGTTTTTTTGTTTTTTTTTTTTTTTTTTTAGTAGAGACGGAGTTTCACCGTATAGGCGCTCCTCCCTTTTTATGCCTCCTATACTCTAGCATGTGAATTCTGAAGTTCTATACCAGTGGGAAGTAAAAGAGCTTGGAGGATTGCAGGTGCAAGATGTTTGAAGTAAAAACAAGCTGTATTGTTTATCACTTCTGTTCTCATTCTGTTGAAGACAGTTCAGTTCCATGGCCACACCTAAGTATTAAACAACAAAGCTCCATGATATATTTTGGATATTTGTCCTCGCCCAAACCTCATGTTGAATTGTAATCCCCAGTGCTGAAGGTGGAGCCTGGTGGAAGTTGCTTGGGACCTGAGGGCAGATCCCTCAAGGCTTGGTGCTGTCTTCATGACAGTGAGTTCTTGCAAGATCTGGTCATTTGAAACTGTGTAGCATCTTCCCCTACTCTCTTGCTTGCTCCCATTCTCACCATGTGAGACACCTACTCCCCCTTTTGCCTTCTGCCATGAGTAAAAGCTCCCTGAGGCCTCTCCAGAAACAGATACCAGCTCTAGGCTTCCTGTACGCCCTGCAGAACCGTGAGCCAATTAAACCTCTTTTCTTTATAAATTATCCAGTCTCAGGTATTTCTTTATAGCCGCACAAGTATGGCTTAATACAGTCCAGTAAAACTTAAACAACACACCTGGTTGTGTCAAAGATTGTTAAGACTGTGACCTCTTTGTTGCAGCTATCTTCAAAGTAGCCTCTATGACGCAAAAAAGCAAAGAAATTAGCCTTGGGAATTATGCTCAAGAAAGAATATGGACATGTGGAACTGATGAAACAAATAGATTAGAAGCCCACTAATATATATTTTTTAAAAACTTGAACTAAGAAATTATGGGCCTGGTATAAAAAGTGTTTTACTTTTCAGCCTTGCTTCAAATATTGGAACTGCAAACATTTTCTGGTAGGAAGTGGACCAGAAAACACTCTAGTCATTATCCTCTTTAGATACTGCCACACAGAAAAATAGACACTAAAAAATTGCCAGAAAGACCAGGGATTACTTTATACTTCACACTTCTTAACTGAGTACTTGACATGTTACTCCACCTATCTGTAACTCAATTTACTTGCCTGAAAAAAGCTGTTAAAAATAGAATTTATTCATAGGGCTTATGTGAACTGACTCATATAAAACACTTAGGCCTTAGCACAGAGTAGGCATTTACTGAAGGTTAGCTATTCTAAATTGACTAAATATCACATCATATAAATAAAAATAAAAATCATATATAATATTTAATAAATACTTCTTAAGGACTTGTAGTAATTTGGGGTTCATCTCACTGGGACTCATTTCAGGCTGAAATTGTTATAGGTTCAGACAGTAAACATTTAACATAAAATAAAATCAATGATAGAAGTCGTATTTGAGTAATCTTACATGTTTTATTGCAATCTTCTGAAATATGCTTATAGAAGGCAAAAAGAGCTGTATCACATGTAAAATAAAACATGGAAATCATACAAATGTAGCAAAAGCTTCTTTTAGGCACTAAAATATAATAAGTATGGCAGTTGTAGGCCATATAAGGCTCATAATTAATGTACAAAATATTTTAAGGCAGTTTTAGAGACTGGGGTGTAAAATTCTATCTCATTACTCAAGAGTATATGTTTTTCTTAAATTTATTTCTCAATTATTAGGCTTTATTTTATATGCAGCTGTGCTAATTCAATGCAAAGTTACTTCAACCACTGGAAAGATAAAGACATTTCATGGTTTGTATCATTGATAGTTCACTGAAAGAAATTATAGAGCCCCTGGATTTAAACATTTGCCTTTAAGATCTCCTGAAAGAACTTTTATCCATATATAATAAAACCAGAAAGCATTATGAGTGTTCTAATACTGCAGAATCACACAACATATTTACAGAGAAATAATAGAACAAATAGGAATTATCCAAGGCCCTTTAGACACTTTACAAATAATTCACATCTTTTATTGGGTAATAAACTTCCTTGAAAATCTTATAAAAATTATGAACCATCTCTGTTTTTCCAAATTCTTCGTACTCTTGGTTGAATGTGTCTTCTAAAGTCCACGTGCTAGAATTTTGATCCCCAATGCTGTTTGGGGATCAAACAGCTCACCTCCCAACACTGTTTGCTCCCCAGTCAACACTGGGGAGGTGGGGCTAATGAGAGATAATTAGGCCGTGAGGACAGAGGGAATGGATTAATGCCATTATCATGGGTGTGATTAGGTATCCTCGTGTGGGTTTGTTATAAAAGGGCGAGTTTGCCTATGGGATGACGTGCTTATTTGGCCATGGGATGGCACAGCAAAAAGTTCCTCACCAGATGCCAGCACCTTGATCTTGGGCTTCCCAGCCTCCAGAACTGTGGGGAAATAAAATTCTGTTCTTTATAAGTTACCCAGTCTTAAATATTTTGTTTTAGCAGTACAAAACAGACTAAAGCAGTTAGTGTGCACACAAATCTGCAGTGTTTTACATAATAGTTCACTGAGTTCCTGGGCCCCTGAATCTCATTTATAAGATGTATAAAACATAGTTTGAAAATCTCTATTTAATAGCACATTCTTATCCAGATTTTACAGACTGATGTTTAGCTAATAGCACCAGTATAGTGATACCAATATTTATAATCAGCTTCTAGTCTAATTAATCTGTGTCCATGCTATACCACTTATTAAATATTTAAAACTTCACCCTTGACTAAACACTGGTGTTATTTTTTAAAAATTTCAACATTAAATATTACAATCTCATGTAAAATGTGTGATTATCTTAAAATTTGGAGGAACTATTTTTTGTCATCAACATCATTTCTATAATATGTCAAGACCACATTCTTTACTTCAAGTTTCTAAAGTTATTTTTTTCCAAGACCCCACCTGGAATTCCCAAGTTTCCATATATTTGATTACATAATGCTATAAAGTAAATGAGAACTTTTTTCAAAATGCTTACATCACAAACTTTATTTTTAATATCATAAGGAAAATAAAAGTTCAAAAGACTTATTAAAGATCAAGGGCAAAGTACTTAATGTGATCATATTAAATATTAAACTTTAGAAAATGTTAGGGAAGACATCACAATTTCTAATGCATAATGTACAAATGTGGGATATAATTTGGACCAAAATACTTTTACACTTGATGATTTTTAAAACAAGATTTAGAAAAGAGTTAATGAAATGGATCAACTTGAAGGAGCCATGGGGTGCCCAGATATTTGGTCAAATATTATGTAGAGTGTATATTTAACATCTGGAAACTCAGCTGACTTTTGTAAAGAAGCCCAGTCCTGCTCAGTAGCCAGGCTCAGAGAGGAATCCTCACTCTTCTTTCCTCTACCTCTCATGCTTCATACTTTCCTAAGCTGTAGAGTCAACTGCTTACTCTTGAACCTGAAAAGTATATTTAATCTTGTCCTCTTCCTTGAAAGTTCTGCAGATGGATAAAAAACTGATTTTTAAAATTTTATCCATTTTTAATATTTAGCAGTCATCACTGTCAGAAACTTTCTCTCCATTACTAGCCTTCAACTCTCAGCTGACACCTAAAGACATTTCACAATCTTTCTTTTGGTTAGAGGACTTATTGGAGGGCTTCTATTAGATTGATCAGTGAGAAAAGTAATTAGACTGTAAATTACTGGTCACTGCAGAGGGCATTCTGGTCAATGTGGGTATCTCAAATGGTTTTATCTGATGATAGGAGTGCATGAAAAGTATTTTCATTAACATTCATTCTTTTTAAAAGGAATAATGATTTTACTGCATCCTTAAACTTAAGATGATTATTCATATTTAAAAATGTATTATTTCATACAAGTTATCACACAATGCACAAGGAGTAAACCAAATTATTAACCAAGCCTCTGCAGACAAACACCTTAAAAGTTAGTTGAGGAGGCAGCATCCATGGACATTAGATGATAACTGACATCATCAAAAAAATGTAGCATAGGTAAATGAGTAATGTAGGGAAAAAGCAATCAATATGTGTTGGCAAGGTGTATGAGAAATGTAAATATTTCAATTTTGAAATGTAAAAGTATGTTTCTATAAGTTTGGCAGATTTTCATATCTCCATTCTAGAGATATACTGAGCTGACAACTAATTTATATTCTGTGGTCTTAAAGATATTATTCTTTTGTAAACATAGTATCAAATATAGTTAAATCTCAGTATGTAAATTTGTAAAAAAAAAAAAATAATTATAAATAAAAAGAGGCTAAAATAAATTGACTTCTATTTATTTGTCCAAAATATTTGCAGGACCAAAAATTACTGAATAAAATAATCAAATATAATAATTTCAGGGATAAGAAAAACATAACAAACAAATAAGCAATGCTCAAAAGTAAATTCTACCTGCATTAAACACTTCAAGCTGAATTATTTATGCCTTACTTCTTCATGGAAAAATTCATTTTACTTATGTTTTCTTTCTTTTTGAAATGACAAAGGACATAGAAACTCCTGGACTTTCTTTAAGTTCAACACAGAATAAAGATTCTGTCTATGAAAGTAAAGAAATGCCTCACATGAAAAAATGCTCATCATCACTGGCCATCAGAGAAATGCAAATCAAAACCACAATGAGATACCATCTCACACCAGTTAGAATGGCAATCATTAAAAAATCAGGAAACAACAGGTGTTGGAGAGGATGTGGAGAAATAGGAACACTTTTACACTGTTGGTGGGATTGTAAACTAGTTCAACCATTATGGAAAACAGTATGGCGATTCCTCAAGGATCTAGAACTAGATGTACCATATGACCCAGCCGTCCCACTACTGGGTATATACCCAAAGGATTATAAATTATTCTACTACAAAGACACATGCACACGTATGTTTATTGTGGCACTATTCACAATAGCAAAGACTTGGAATCAACCCAAATGTCCATCAGTGACAGACTGGATTAAGAAAATGTGGCACATATACACCATGGAATACTATGCAGCCATAAAAAAGGATGAGTTTGCGTCCTTTGTAGGGACATGGATGCAGCTGGAAACCATCATTCTTAGCAAACTATCACAGGAAGAGAAAACCAAACACCGCATGTTCTCACTCATAGGTGGGAACTGAACAATGAGTTCACCTGGACTTGGGAAGGGGAACATCACACACTGGGGCCTATCATGGGGAGGGGGGATGGGGGAGGGATTGCATTGGGGAGTTATACCTGATATAAATGATGAATTGATGGGTGCTGACGAGTTGATGGGTGCAGCACACCAACATGGCACAGATATACATATGTAACAAACCTGCACGTTATGCATATGTACCCTAGAAATTAAAGTATAATTAAAAAAAAAAAGAAGAAGAAAGAAAGTAAAGAAATGCCTCAATTTAAAAATAATTCCTTTTGAACATTCTCATTTGTGGACCATTCTATGTTGCACTGACTAGTAACTAGAGTATAGTTATGTAACAACTCTTGGTCATGAGGTATAATAAGGTCTTAAATTATTAAATAATAATAATGTGAACTTCAAATGAATGAGACGGGCTGTAAAATAGATACATCTTTAAGATTTAACATCTGTTAAATTCATTTTGCATCCTTTATGTATTTTTCATCAGCCCAAAGATAAATTCATTAAGGCAATTGAACAATCTGGAGTGAGCGACTGACAGATCGATTTTGACTATGTTTTTCATGACATAATATATGTTTGTTTTACAGGTTCTTCTGCAATACAGACCTCTCATATGGTCGTATATGCGACATTCACACCTCTCTATTTGTTTGAAAACAAGATCTTTTCATTAGAGAAGATGGTAAGCATTCAAGCTTAGGAAACAGTATTATTTATTTTGGGTGTGTGGGTGCATGTGCGTGTGTGCACATGTGTGTGGGTGATTACTTTCTGTGGTAGAAGACACATGAAAATTTAATTAAAATTCTATCTGTGGATGTAAGTTTCCTTATCTTCAAAATTAGATACTCGACCTAAGGGATCTGACATATCCAAAATTATCTTAGATGATTGCAATAGCTCTGGCTAATTATAAAAAAGGAAAAGAAAAAATATATAGTTACATTTAATTTTTATAGATCCTTCTGTTATAAGCGAAAAGAAAGATACAGTATTTATGTATTTCAGTGAAAATCATAGAAATTATTCCTAGGTAATAATTAATGACCTTCCCATAAATAGGCCACATATGTTTTCTTAAAATAAGATGATATTAGTGAATTCATCCTCAGGCTGGAAAGATACTGCTATGACCTTTCTTGTATCATAAAATAATACAAAATAAATGCTATTTTTTAATACAATTAACAAATTGTAGAAAATTTAGAAAATGTAGTGAAAGGAAATGCAATTAAATATTTATAGTATAAATGGTAAGGCATAGGCCCTATTAACATTTTGTCATATATACTTTGATTTTTCTTCTATACTCCATTCTGTGTTTGTATGTGTATACCTTTTTTACTGGAATCACACTTTATGTTACATTTGGAAACCAGCTTTTCACTTAACAAGATATTGTTAACATTTTTTCATGATGCTAAATTGTAATCAATATATTTAGTGCTTGCATAGTATTTATGCATTTTCATAATTTTTAAGTTATCTATTGTTCTTGGACAGAAAAACAACTTTTCTCCTTCCCTTGTGATGGCAAAGTCCATCAAGTGATTAACAATTTATTTAAACAAATGCCCTACTGCTTTTGGGGTTTTTGAATCCCAATTCTGTTTGGGGACTATAGATACCTAACACTTTATTACTAGGATTTTATAGTCTGAAGTCACTACATTAAAGTAGACAACTGCATGATGCAGCAATATGATTACATATGAATGTTCATTTAGTTAGTTAGAAAGAGCTATGTTTTAAAAACTTGAACAGAAATTAGCTTGAAACGTAAATATTCCAGTTGAATGATTGTTATACTTTACTATGTGCATTACATTTGTCTTTTAGATTATGCTTGGGGGGCATGTTGCTAACATTTTTCCCCTTCTCTTTCTTCCCATTCTTTCTTCTCCACTTTTTTAGATAAAAATAATTCCTTCCAGCAAAAATTTACTATGCAATGGTGTTCACATTGTAAGAGGATAAGGTGCCATCCTGAATATGGCAGTTTCACTATTTTTAATCCAACGTTAGAAAACATTACACATGGTTAAACAGCAGAAACAGCAATTTGGACTGAATCTAAAAACCAGCAACATTCAACAATCTAAATATACTTCTAAAGCCTCTCCCAAGTCAAGACTCTTGCTGAGATTAGGGCTGGCCTTCTCACACCTGCCTTTCTTTTAACCTCTTTGCATGCTACTGGCCTATGTGCTGTCTCAGATATGCTAGCGAGTAAATGCTCTAACTCGTTGGACTGCTGAAGAATACCATTAATGCCCCATCAATGGTAGACTGAATAAAGAAAGTATGGTACATATGCGCCGTCGAATACTATGCAGTCATAAAAAGGAATGACATCATGTCCTTTGCAGGGACATGGATGAAGCTGGAAGCCATTATCCTCAGCAAACTAATGCAGAAACAGAAAACCAAACACCACATGTTCTCACTTATAAGTGGGAGTTGAACACTGGGAACACATGGACACAGAGAGGGGAACAATACACAACAGGGCCTGGTGCGGGATGGGGTTGAGGGGAGGGAACTTAGAGAATGAGTCAGTAGGGACAGCAAACCACCGTGGCACACATATATCTACGTAACAAACCTGCACATTCTGCACATGTATACTGTTTGGTTTTTTTAGAAGAAATAAAGAAAAAAGAATACCAGCAATGCTTTATGGAGTGCCGTAGTCTCATGTCTGTCATGAGAAGTACTCAAACTCCCTTTAAAACTACAAAATGTAAGCAGAAGATAAAAGCATTATCCTGTGCTTTCTGCATGCCATAAAAGGAATGGGGTGCAAAATAATCCTTTGAACTTTTGGTAGTGCTACTGAGAAACTAAAATTTAAATGCTGATCATTTTTAATTTTAAAAACTAAGACTAAAGACTAAAAACTCACATCTGTTTGTTCATTGATTAATTCAACAGATTTTATGAATTATCTATTATGTGCTATTATATGGTAAACAATATGCTATGTTTTGAAGATACAGTGATAAGAAAGATTGACAAGGTCCTCCCCACAAAGCTCAGAGTCTAATGAGGAAGGCATACAATTGAGTGAACTGCAATAATACAATTAGAACAGAAGGCACACAAGGTGCCTCCCACACAGTAGGTGTAGGTGAATTAATATTTGTTGGAGGAGTAACCAAGTGAAAAAATGGTTAAATGAATGAAAAAAAATGAATGAAAGACATAACAGAAACATGCCATCCTTTCTAATGGGTAGCCAGGGAAGTCGTCCCTAAGGAAGAACTTTTTAATCTGAGACTTTAAAGAAGTTAGGCAAGTAAATGGGATAAAGTGTGTTCAAAGCAGAGAGAATCTTATGTTGGAAAGTTTGGAGATGAAGAAGATTCCACTGGGTTCAAGGAACTACTAGATATTGAAATTATAAGGGGAGAAGACTTAAAGGCAGCTTGAGGCATGGGCGAGAGTCAAGGCATAAGGATTATTATAAATCCTCCCTTTGGGGAAGTTTAAGGCTTAAGGTGCCCAGAAGTTATGGAATTAACCCAGTGTCTGGAACAGTAAGTGACTTCCAAGGCTGTAATGAACTGACTAGTGTGTCACCATCTTCTTGTCTTGTCTGCTGATTCTTTTAGGTTAGCATCCTGTGAGGGTGATCTGGTTTCCCTAGTAAATATGAGAATGTAACAGAGATACAATGTCTTAAGAATATACCTATAGGAAACAATTTCTGTCTTAATGAAATGTTGTTAAATGGAGTACATTGCTAAAAGTTACAGCCTCAAAGACAGTAAGATCAGCAGGTAAAATAAAGTCAAGAACTTACATTTATTTAAAGAAGTGGTAAAAAAAAATACAAGAAAATCAAGAACAAAATTGAGGAAGGAGCAAGATGTTATAAATTACATTATCCAACTTCTTTCTCCTCTTGGGTATTCTAATGGTTTTAGTTTTATGTAGATCTGGGAGTTTTACTAAAGCCTCCTTCACCTGCCCAAGTCCAACTCTTGCACCTTTTAGAATGTTTGAAATGAGCTGAAATAAAAAGAGTGAAAGGGTCTTAGGAAAGGAAACTTCTAATTTAAGTCTTATGCATGAATTATGCAGCATATGTATATTGAGTGCCTATGAAAAACTCAGTGTTTCAGGCACTATTGTAAATTTCTCTCTTTCCCTAATTGTAACCTAAGGAAACTTGAAATCCTTGAACAAACTTTCTCAGCATGAAACTATAACTCTTATTAATAGCATTACTTTACATGAATCAGAAGTATTGTGTAGTACATTAAAAATAAAATGAAGTATGGAGAATTGTTGTATTTAAATTCCTTGTGCCAAAGTCATGTTAGTACTTTGGCAGATTATTCAAATTATAAATAGGTGCTAATACTGGAATTTCTTATTTGGACCAGTTCTTTACATTTCCAAATAGTTTAAATCATTTTATTTTCTAATGCTCTACAGTTTAAAGAAAGGCGGCGGGGAGTTACACTAAAATTTGTTTCAATGGCAGGAAGAAATTAACTCATGTAGACCAAAAATTATGACTAGTAAAATATCTGGAACTTATTCAACTTTTAAATACTACTTTGAGTTTGACTTCTATTTTGGATATTATTCAAATGTAACTTTTGCAGTAATTCACCTTTTATAACTACTATGCCAAGGCATTTTCTTTCCATTGAAATAATTAGTTTCAGGTATTGGTTTGACTCATGAAAACTTAAAAATTGACAGGGTTCAAGTTATAGAAAAAGGTTTATATTTAAGAATATCTGAAGGGGGGCGGAGCAAGATGGCCGAATAGGAACAGCTTCAGTCTCCATCTCCCAGCGTGAGCGACACAGAAGACCGGTGATTTCTGCATTTTCAACTGAGGTACTGGGGTCATCTCACTCGGGAGTGCCGGACAATCGGTGCTGGTCA